>NC_090440.1:47818751-48136751 GCF_031143425.1 Pleurodeles waltl | reverse complement strand
TCACGAAAATAACTCTCAAACATTAGTGATAGGCATATCAAATCAATAGTGGCTGATTAGAACGTCTTATATATCTGAGTTTAATCAAAACAATCAAGCAAATAATCTCCAGTATCATATCCCTGATTAATATCACCAGAATTGGTAATATTGGTAAAGTATACATTAGTATAAACAATCAAAGGGTGTCAATATGAATCTTGAGCATTTGAAAGTTAATTCCCTCACTATCCACAAATTAGCATCAACATGTTGGATTTCATGTAAAAGAATTTAGAAACATAAATTTAGAAAAACACAGTAACTCGGGTTATTGAGGAAAAACATTATTGTTATCATGCAGCATTTAAACTATATGTTGCAGCTGGTACCTGCAAAGCAAAAGAGACACATATAAAAATGCGATTTCATACATTAGCCATAGAACAACAATATGCAGTTTACTTCAGCAAATGGACACCATCAGGGAACTCTTCAGAGAATCGGGCCGATCGATAGCTAAACCTTCACCGCTAATACGACTCGAACCACCATCAGGAACTCTTGAACTCAAAAAATCTCTCTCTAGAGAATCCTACCTAGGTTGTTATACTATTCTTCAAAAAGTTTATGAATAGTCAGTACATGGGGTGGTTTACGATTCAACCAATAGTTGCTCTAATTGATAACCTAAAATGCAATTACATCAACATTAACCAGGACACATTCATAACAGTAACTTTTCTTCTTCCGTCTCATCTGTGACTCCATTGTTCCAACTCGCCTAAGCTTCTCTTCTCAGGAAGAAACTTCTCAAGTTGAAACATTTACTTCCATCCTGGAGGAAGAAACCACATATTAGCGACAATTTCAAACAATAGAACATTTCACTCCTGTAGTAACTTTAATAAATCTGACCTTGTAAGACATAGTGCACTAACCAGCTAGGGGTAGCTGTGTACACATTTATTAAGCTATTTAGCACACACTTTTATGTAACCCTGAACCATGGAAAATAACCACAACTTTAGTTAGAATTTTGCTTAGCCAAAGAACATAAATGAATTCTGGCAACCATTTTCTGACGTCACCCATTTTCATATGTTAATTCACTATATGGTTAATACATTAAAATTATTAATAAAACTTATTAGAAAATTCAACCATTTTCTGACGTCACCCATTTTCATATGTTAATTCACTATATGGTTAATACATTAAAATTATTAATAAAACTTATTAGAAAATTCACACTCTCACAATCCCTCCTCTGATGACTATTGATGTCATCACATCAATCCATAATAAATGTATTTATTATCACCCAATAAATCAAAATCTGGTCTCATTTACTTTCGCATTATTTTTCTTTTTCCCTTTATTTTCCCCATAGAATTTAGTAATTTGTATATCAAATCTTCTCCGATTCTTTTCAAGTCTTCTCCTTTTCAAACATTGATTCCAATTAAACAAAACACAATTATTGACACCCATTTTATTATTGTTAATATAATACCTTTTCCCACATTGCCAAACCAATTTCCCACAGCTGCAATTCACTTGACAGCTTTTTCCCAAACTGTAGTTTCAGTTAGTTCTTTTAAATATTCTTTGTTATTTGTTATGTTTTTAATCAACTCCCTAACTTCTCCTGAATTATCAGGAATATATGCATAACAATGACTTAAACCAAGTAATTTACAAACTCTGCCCTCTTTTGCCAAGAGAATGTCTAACGCAAGGTGGTTCTGAAGTGCCATAGCTCTTGTAGCAGCCAACTCAGTATCTAGAAGAACAATAGCTCCAGAATAACTTGTCGACATGTTATCCACTATTGTAGACAACTTCTGTATCTTAATAGAATTCAGAACTACTCCTACTGGAGGAATTATAGCTCCACAACTGTCTCCCACAATGCTAGAAATTGATTCTTGCTTGTGTCTCGTTTGAATTTTCATCGTCTTAGGAAATTTACTCAAGTCTTCCAGCTGATAAATTTTTGGAAAGACTATTCCCAAATAACATTTTCCATACCATCCTCTAGGAAGACGGTAATATGCATTTCTTCCACAAATATAGTAAATACCAGGCACTGGTGGATTCTGTCCGTTCATCATAAAATCCCATTTACTCCGGAACATAAACACATGTCTACACTCACTAGTTCCCATAAACACTCTATCATTCTTACTCCATGGCCTATATATCCAACGTTTTCTCAAGTGCTCAGCATCCAATGTTAGTTTTCCCTGTTTAGTAATATCAGTATAAGCATAATCAATCCCAGGTTTTCAACTAATCATTCCCTTATCTATCCTTGCCTTGATTTCTCTGCTTCTATTTTCCGTATTATCCAAAAATGTATTTTCTGC
The DNA here is from genome assembly GCF_031143425.1 of Pleurodeles waltl. Taxonomy (NCBI): domain Eukaryota; kingdom Metazoa; phylum Chordata; class Amphibia; order Caudata; family Salamandridae; genus Pleurodeles; species Pleurodeles waltl. Next base: position 48,134,400 of record NC_090440.1, on the reverse strand, counting down.
AGGTGTCAGTAAACATGTTAAATTGTTACGATGAGCAAATGCAGTGCCAAAAGTCAAAGTAGGCTCAAAGAAATCTCTCATAATAACTATGTTATTATCCTTGGCTATTCTATGCAAATAACCAATGGCAGGTACAAACGAAAACACCATGTCATAATTTGAATAGAATTACTGAATATATTCTTGGTTATAAATGGGCGTTAGTAAAAGACTGCAGCTTATAGCATAAATGACAGGCAAACTATGGTAAGTAGTTCCTTCTTCCACTGAAGTCAGAATCTGTGTACATACATAACAATCTTTCACATCCATCACCTCAACATACTCACGCAATAAGCGATAGAGAACATTGGAAGAAAGCTCTTTCTCTTCATGTAAGTATTTTGGACATCTATTCTAAACTTGTCTTTCGTTAGTGATGTAATAGTGGTATCCAAAGAGTTATCAATCTTTGCAGTATGGTTGGCACCATTTGTCTCATAAACAATCATTCCTACGAATAACAATAAACACATTAACACACTCACTACTGCCAAATAAATATCTAAAATTTTACAACGGCTAATTCTACTGTTTCGGTTACTAAAGTTTCTCATGGTCTCCAAAAAAATCAGGAAAGTAGAAAAAATAATAACAAATATTTTCAAAAAATTTCAAAAATAAAGCAAACAAATCCAAAACAAAATCCCTCCTAAATTCTTTTTTTTTTTCCATAGTTAATTCACTCAGCACAGTACCTTTTTTGTCAATTCCGGTATAGCAGCTTGTCAACTCCGATTCTCAATTTGTCTATTTCAGTTATTAATGTCTCTTTTAAGCACGACTTTCAGATTATTTCCAACTTTTCCTCCCATATCCTTTCTCATAATCTTCACGTGCCAGAATACAAATTTGCAGTGTCTCTATCAAAACAATAACTCAAAAATTCTTCTTGCCATTCATTTGTAGTTATATATGCCCATTCTGGACCAGAATATAGCTTGCTTGCAATTCTTTTCTTTTTCGGTCTTTTACTGCTTTCGCCTTCTTCTCCACTACTATTTTCTCCTTCATTCAACTATTTTTCCTCCTGGTACTACATTAATTCTTCCACCTTTCAAATTTTTCTCTGGCCAATAGTCTCCTTCAATGTCTTCTTCGTTAACAACTTTCTCAGGATTGAGTCTTCACTTGAGTTTGAACCTTTTTCTTCTGACGTTCCCGCAACTGGTTCAGGAAGAGTATAATCCACTTGGGCGGGACCACCCTCAATTCCTTACCCAATGGGGTCAGTCCTTTGTTCGGTTTGGTATGTCAAACCACCTGCTACTGAGGACACCCTCCTCTGAGCAGATCTTCTCTCAGCCAACTGTTTCTGATCACTCTTATCTGAGGACACCCTCCTCTGATCAGAATTCCTCTCAACGGATATTTCTCTTTCTTCAAGAACCGACTCTTTTTCTACTCTGCCTGCAAATTGTTCAGTTTCTTCTGAGCCTTGTTCTTTCTCATCTGTTATATGAGTAGGTACATCTCGATCATTCTCAGGATTCGGCTCTTCACTTTCTTGCTCTTTACTTGTAATGTTGTCAGCTGTTGGAAACCTCTACAGCTCCTCTTCTTGTTCAGTTGGGTTATTCACCTTTCTCATGTGGCTGGCGTGCACCCAGTTTGGTAAACCTGCACACTTCACAGCTGTTGTGAGAATGATTTGATAAGGCCCCTTACATCGTGGATCCAGATAAGACTTCCTCACATGCTTCCGTATAATCACCAGCTCTCAAGTTGTGGCCTTGACCTTGTATTTGTTGCATCGTTGTTGCTTATTAAAGTGTAGATTCCCTTTGGGAGCGGATGGACATGTGGAGTTTGGGGTCTCTAAGCTCACAATTTAAAAATACATCTTCTAGTAAAGTTGATTTTGAGATTGTGCGCTTGAAAATGCCACTTTTAGAAAGTGAGCATTTTCTTGCTTATACAATTTCTGTGACTCTGCCTGTTTGTGGATTCCCTGTCTGGGTCAGTTTGACAGTTGGGCTGGTTGCACCTCAAACTAGACAGTGACACAAAGGGAGCTGGGGTGTAGCCTGCATATCCTGATGAGCCATCTGTGCTAGGAGGGAGTGGAGGAGTGGTCACTCGAACCTGAAAGGGCTGTGCCTGCCCTCACACAATGCAGTCTCCAACCCCCTGGTGAGTGTCTGGGGCCTGGCCTGGGCAAGGCAGGATTTCACATTCCAAAGAGACTTTCCTTTGAAGTAGGCCTACTTCAAAGGAGAAACTGGGTATAAGAAGGGCACCCAAAACCACAGACTTTAGAAACACTTCTGGAACCAAGAGGAGCCTCTGCCTGGAGAAGAGATGAATAGCTGAGGAAGAAGTGCTGCCCTGCCTGTGACTGTGCTTTGTGGAGCTTTCCTGCAGTGCTGCTTCTGCCAGAGTAAGAGGGCAAAGACTGGACTTTGTGTGCCTTCCATCTTGTGAAGAAATCTCCAAGGGCTTGATTTAGAGCTTGCCTCCTGTTGTTTGAAGTCTCAGGGACAGCAAAGACTTCTCTCTGCCAGCACCTGGAGTCTCTGGAGAGACTCCTGCTCTGACAAGTGGTGCCCTATCCAGTTCCTGGGCCCCTGGAAGGAAAGCTGGTGGAAATCCAAGGAAATCGACTTAGGACGACTTTGGACCGACGCCGCTGCTGAATCCGGTGACGCCGCCTGCACCCGACGGCGTGACTTCGCTGGAACGCGACGATCTTCGCAGGCCCAACGCCGCTGCAGCCCCGCTGAAGTCCGCGACTCCGTGGAAGTCGCCGCACCACGTTGTGACCGACGCCGCTCGAAGTGCGTGGATTCACCGCTTCGCACAGGCGCCGCGATCCCCGACTTCGCGCATCGACTTGTTTTCACTCTTCACCAAAGGTACTGTACTTGCGGGTCTACGCGACTCCGTGTCCGGCGCCACTAGTGTCGGCTTGTTGGGAACGACTCCGTCACGACGCCGTGTTGAACCTCATCGAAGCATTTTTTATTTCTAAGCGCTATTTTTGAGTTTAATCTTTAGAAATTCATAACTTGACTTGTGTATGTTGGATTTTTGTCGTTTTGGTCTTGTTTTGTTTAGATAAATATTTCCTATTTTTCTAAACTGGTGTTGTGTAATTTTGTAGTGTTTTCATTAAGTTACTGTGTGTGTTGGTACAAATACTTTACACCTAGCACTCTGAAGTTAAGCCTACTGCCCTGCCAAGCTACCAAGGGGGTAAGCAGGGGTTAGCTGAGGGTGATTCTCTTTTACCCTGACTAGAGTGAGGGTCCTTGCTTGAACAGGGGGTAACCTGACTGTCAACCAAAGACCCCATTTCTAACATGGATGAACCAATTACATACACATTTTGGATCGGAGCACTTGCACTTTAGCACTGGATAGCAGTGGTAAAGTGTCCAGAGTAACAAAAACAGCAAAACCTGAGTCCCGCACACATCAACAACCTGGGAAACAGAGGCAAAAAAGTTAAGGGAGACCACGCCAAGGATGAAAAGTCTAACAAATATTAATAAAGTAGTTCTCAAATAGCAACTCATTGTGATTAGTGTGTACAAAAAAGTGATGGATGAAATGCTTGAATTAATCTCAGCCACTGATAATCACCTGGGCCCTATCTCAATCCATTGTTATTTTGCAGTCCATGCAACCTCAGTTTAGGCTCAGCCAAATGCAAATCATGTTTAACTCTGGTCTAATAGGAACAGTCCAGCATTAAACTAACAGGTCAGGTCCTCCCTGAAGCCAAACACAAGCTCATCAGCCAGGTATGGCTTGGTTCCAATGAGACAGTTAGCACGGTACCCATGTCTGGGCATACCTGTCCCACTTACAGCGACATACTGAAATATACAAACAAGTGATGGATGCAATGCTTGTATTATTCTCAGCCCCTGGTAGTCACTTGGGACCTCATCCCAATCCATCATCAATTTGCATACCATGCCACCTCAGTTTGGACCAGGTCACATGCATAACAGTCTTAACCCTACTCTAATGGGAACACCCCAGCACAAACTGCCAGGCCAGGTCCTCCCTGAACTGGAAGACAAACAACCCAGGACTGGTTTTGCCCTAGTTAGGGCTCATCAGCTAGGTATAGCTTTCTTCCAGTGACACAGTGTGCATGGAACCCACAAATGGGCATACCTGTCCCACTTAGGGCAGCACACTTAAGTATGCAAAAAAGTGATGGATGGTGTTAGACCTGGCATCCTTGGTGTGGTTTCCCCTAACCTTTTGCCCTCTGACATCCAGTTTCTCTGACATTTAGGATTCTGGGCACTTTACCACTGCTGACATTACTTTCAACTTTTGTTTCTTTAGAGAAGCATGATTTCAACTGAACCATGTTGAAACAGTTCTACACCCTTTGGTGCCACTTTGTGCTCTAGACGATGCAGGATGCTGTTTTTACATTACTTACTTCCAACTGCTGACCAGTGCTAAAGTGCAGGTGCTCTGTACTCTAAACTGGGTAACATTGGTTTCTCCACAGTTGGAATATTTAATTTACTCGTACGTCCCTAGTAAAGTGCACTATATGTGCCCAGGGCCTGTAAATTAAATGGCACTAGTGGGCCTGCAGCACTGATTGTGCCACCTACTCCAGTATCCTCTCAAACATGTCTCAGGCCTGCCACTGTAGAGCCTGAGTGTGCAGTTTTAAATTGCCATTTATTTCAACCTGGCAAGTTTACCCACTTGCCAGGCCCAAATCTTCCTTTTTATCACATGTAAGTCACCCCTAAGGTCGGCCCTAGTTAGCCTCAATGGCAGGGTGCAGTGTATTTAAAATGTTGGACACACACTTTTAAGTTTAACATGTTGTAGGAAAGTAGCATGCTTCTAGCTTGGTTACCCCTCTTTTGGCTTTTTTGTCCATGTGTTTGACTGTGTCTACTGGGATCCTGCTAATCAGGACCCCCAGTAGTTATGCTCTCTCCCTTAAATTATGGTTATTGCATACTAGTAACCCAGTATTTCATCCAATATTGGCATACTGGTGCCCCCTTATAAGTCCCTAGTATATGGTACCTAGGTACTCAGGGCATTGGGGTCTGCTGCAGCGCCACAAAATCCTAGCTATTACTTTAAACTGAATAGTGGATTTTGCGCAAGAGGTCAATGGATCGACGCAACAAAGGATTGAGGGAATGTCATAAATGAGCAATGTGATTATCAACAGTAATCAATATATTGAGAATTCTGAACCTCAAACAATAACCACACCAGTTTATTAAGAAGAATTATGAATTTATTTCCCTAGATCAACAATGCTAAAGTCACGAAAATAACTCTCAAACATTAGTGATAGGCATATCAAATCAATAGTGGCTGATTAGAACGTCTTATATATCTGAGTTTAATCAAAACAATCAAGCAAATAATCTGTAAATACCAGGCACTGGTGGATTCTGTCCGTTCATCATAAAATCCCATTTACTCCGGAACATAAACACATGTCTACACTCACTAGTTCCCATAAACACTCTATCATTCTTACTCCATGGCCTATATATCCAACGTTTTCTCACGTGCTCAGCATCCAATGTTAGTTTTCCCTGTTTAGTAATATCAGTATAAGCATAATCAATCCCAGGTTTTCAACTAATCATTCCCTTATCTATCCTTGCCTTGATTTCTCTACTTCTATTTTCCGTATTATCCAAAAATGTATTTTCTGCAGGTGTCAGTAAACATGTTAAATTGTTACGATGAGCAAATGCAGTGCCAAAAGTCAAAGTAGGGAATGTCATAAATGAGCAATGTGATTATCAACAGTAATCAATATATTGAGAATTCTGAACCTCAAACAATAACCACACCAGTTTATTAAGAAGAATTATGAATTTATTTCCCTAGATCAACAATGCTAAAGTCACGAAAATAACTCTCAAACATTAGTGATAGGCATATCAAATCAATAGTGGCTGATTAGAACGTCTTATATATCTGAGTTTAATCAAAACAATCAAGCAAATAATCTCCAGTATCATATCCCTGATTAATATCACCAGAATTGGTAATATTGGTAAAGTATACATTAGTATAAACAATCAAAGGGTGTCAATATGAATCTTGAGCATTTGAAAGTTAATTCCCTCACTATCCACAAATTAGCATCAACATGTTGGATTTCATGTAAAAGAATTTAGAAACATAAATTTAGAAAAACACAGTAACTCGGGTTATTGAGGAAAAACATTATTGTTATCATGCAGCATTTAAACTATATGTTGCAGCTGGTACCTGCAAAGCAAAAGAGACACATATAAAAATGCGATTTCATACATTAGCCATAGAACAACACTATGCAGTTTACTTCAGCAAATGGACACCATCAGGGAACTCTTCAGAGAATCGGGCCGATCGATAGCTAAACCTTCACCGCTAATACGACTCGAACCACCATCAGGAACTCTTGAACTCAAAAAATCTCTCTCTAGAGAATCCTACCTAGGTTGTTATACTATTCTTCAAAAAGTTTATGAATAGTCAGTACATGGGGTGGTTTACGATTCAACCAATAGTTGCTCTAATTGATAACCTAAAATGCAATTACATCAACATTAACCAGGACACATTCATAACAGTAACTTTTCTTCTTCCGTCTCATCTGTGACTCCATTGTTCCAACTCGCCTAAGCTTCTCTTCTCAGGAAGAAACTTCTCAAGTTGAAACATTTACTTCCATCCTGGAGGAAGAAACCACATATTAGCGACAATTTAAAACAATAGAACATTTCACTCCTGTAGTAACTTTAATAAATCTGACCTTGTAAGACATAGTGCACTAACCAGCTAGGGGTAGCTGTGTACACATTTATTAAGCTATTTAGCACACACTTTTATGTAACCCTGAACCATGGAAAATAACCACAACTTTAGTTAGAATTTTGCTTAGCCAAAGAACATAAATGAATTCTGGCAACCATTTTCTGACGTCACCCATTTTCATATGTTAATTCACTATATGGTTAATACATTAAAATTATTAATAAAACTTATTAGAAAATTCAACCATTTTCTGACGTCACCCATTTTCATATGTTAATTCACTATATGGTTAATACATTAAAATTATTAATAAAACTTATTAGAAAATTCACACTCTCACAATCCCTCCTCTGATGACTATTGATGTCATCACATCAATCCATAATAAATGTATTTATTATCACCCAATAAATCAAAATCTGGTCTCATTTACTTTCGCATTATTTTTCTTTTTCCCTTTATTTTCCCCATAGAATTTAGTAATTTGTATATCAAATCTTCTCCGATTCTTTTCAAGTCTTCTCCTTTTCAAACATTGATTCCAATTAAACAAAACACAATTATTGACACCCATTTTATTATTGTTAATATAATACCTTTTCCCACATTGCCAAACCAATTTCCCACAGCTGCAATTCACTTGACAGCTTTTTCCCAAACTGTAGTTTCAGTTAGTTCTTTTAAATATTCTTTGTTATTTGTTATGTTTTTAATCAACTCCCTAACTTCTCCTGAATTATCAGGAATATATGCATAACAATGACTTAAACCAAGTAATTTACAAACTCTGCCCTCTTTTGCCAAGAGAATGTCTAACGCAAGGTGGTTCTGAAGTGCCATAGCTCTTGTAGCAGCCAACTCAGTATCTAGAAGAACAATAGCTCCAGAATAACTTGTCGACATGTTATCCACTATTGTAGACAACTTCTGTATCTTAATAGAATTCAGAACTACTCCTACTGGAGGAATTATAGCTCCACAACTGTCTCCCACAATGCTAGAAATTGATTCTTGCTTGTGTCTCGTTTGAATTTTCATCGTCTTAGGAAATTTACTCAAGTCTTCCAGCTGATAAATTTTTGGAAAGACTATTCCCAAATAACATTTTCCATACCATCCTCTAGGAAGACGGTAATATGCATTTCTTCCACAAATATAGTAAATACCAGGCACTGGTGGATTCTGTCCGTTCATCATAAAATCCCATTTACTCCGGAACATAAACACATGTCTACACTCACTAGTTCCCATAAACACTCTATCATTCTTACTCCATGGCCTATATATCCAACGTTTTCTCACGTGCTCAGCATCCAATGTTAGTTTTCCCTGTTTAGTAATATCAGTATAAGCATAATCAATCCCAGGTTTTCAACTAATCATTCCCTTATCTATCCTTGCCTTGATTTCTCTACTTCTATTTTCCGTATTATCCAAAAATGTATTTTCTGCAGGTGTCAGTAAACATGTTAAATTGTTACGATGAGCAAATGCAGTGCCAAAAGTCAAAGTAGGCTCAAAGAAATCTCTCATAATAACTATGTTATTATCCTTGGCTATTCTATGCAAATAACCAATGGCAGGTACAAACGAAAACACCATGTCATAATTTGAATAGAATTACTGAATATATTCTTGGTTATAAATGGGCGTTAGTAAAAGACTGCAGCTTATAGCATAAATGACAGGCAAACTATGGTAAGTAGTTCCTTCTTCCACTGAAGTCAGAATCTGTGTACATACATAACAATCTTTCACATCCATCACCTCAACATACTCACGCAATAAGCGATAGAGAACATTGGAAGAAAGCTCTTTCTCTTCATGTAAGTATTTTGGACATCTATTCTAAACTTGTCTTTCGTTAGTGATGTAATAGTGGTATCCAAAGAGTTATCAATCTTTGCAGTATGGTTGGCACCATTTGTCTCATAAACAATCATTCCTACGAATAACAATAAACACATTAACACACTCACAACTGCCAAATAAATATCTAAAATTTTACAACGGCTAATTCTACTGTTTCGGTTACTAAAGTTTCTCATGGTCTCCAAAAAAATCAGGAAAGTAGAAAAAATAATAACAAATATTTTCAAAAAATTTCAAAAATAAAGCAAACAAATCCAAAACAAAATCCCTCCTAAATTCTTTTTTTTTTCCATGGTTAATTCACTCAGCACAGTACCTTTTTTGTCAATTCCGGTATAGCAGCTTGTCAACTCCGATTCTCAATTTGTCTATTTCAGTTATTAATGTCTCTTTTAAGCACGACTTTCAGATTATTTCCAACTTTTCCTCCCATATCCTTTCTCATAATCTTCACGTGCCAGAATACAAATTTGCAGTGTCTCTATCAAAACAATAACTCAAAAATTATTCTTGCCATTCATTTGTAGTTATATATGCCCATTCTGGACCAGAATATAGCTTGCTTGCAATTCTTTTCTTTTTCGGTCTTTTACTGCTTTCGCCTTCTTCTCCACTACTATTTTCTCCTTCATTCAACTATTTTTCCTCCTGGTACTACATTAATTCTTCCACCTTTCAAATTTTTCTCTGGCCAATTGTCTCCTTCAATGTCTTCTTCGTTAACAACTTTCTCAGGATTGAGTCTTCACTTGAGTTTGAACCTTTTTCTTCTGACGTTCCCGCAACTGGTTCAGGAAGAGTATAATCCACTTGGGCGGGACCACCCTCAATTCCTTACCCAATGGGGTCAGTCCTTTGTTCGGTTTGGTATGTCAAACCACCTGCTACTGAGGACACCCTCCTCTGAGCAGATCTTCTCTCAGCCAACTGTTTCTGATCACTCTTATCTGAGGACACCCTCCTCTGATCAGAATTCCTCTCAACGGATATTTCTCTTTCTTCAAGAACCGACTCTTTTTCTACTCTGCCTGCAAATTGTTCAGTTTCTTCTGAGCCTTGTTCTTTCTCATCTGTTATATGAGTAGGTACATCTCGATCATTCTCAGGATTCGGCTCTTCACTTTCTTGCTCTTTACTTGTAATGTTGTCAGCTGTTGGAAACCTCTACAGCTCCTCTTCTTGTTCAGTTGGGTTATTCACCTTTCTCATGTGGCTGGCGTGCACCCAGTTCGGTAAACCTGCACACTTCACAGCTGTTGTGAGAATGATTTGATAAGGACCCTTACATCGTGGATCCAGATAAGACTTCCTCACATGCTTCCGTATAATCACCAGCTCTCAAGTTGTGGCCTTGACCTTGTATTTGTTGCATCGTTGTTGCTTATTAAAGTGTAGATTCCCTTTGGGAGCGGATGGACATGTGGAGTTTGGGGTCTCTAAGCTCACAATTTAAAAATACATCTTCTAGTAAAGTTGATTTTGAGATTGTGCGCTTGAAAATGCCACTTTTAGAAAGTGAGCATTTTCTTGCTTATACAATTTCTGTGACTCTGCCTGTTTGTGGATTCCCTGTCTGGGTCAGTTTGACAGTTGGGCTGGTTGCACCTCAAACTAGACAGTGACACAAAGGGAGCTGGGGTGTAGCCTGCATATCCTGATGAGCCATCTGTGCTAGGAGGGAGTGGAGGAGTGGTCACTCGAACCTGAAAGGGCTGTGCCTGCCCTCACACAATGCAGTCTCCAACCCCCTGGTGAGTGTCTGGGGCCTGGCCTGGGCAAGGCAGGATTTCACATTCCAAAGAGACTTTCCTTTGAAGTAGGCCTACTTCAAAGGAGAAACTGGGTATAAGAAGGGCACCCAAAACCACAGACTTTAGAAACACTTCTGGAACCAAGAGGAGCCTCTGCCTGGAGAAGAGATGAATAGCTGAGGAAGAAGTGCTGCCCTGCCTGTGACTGTGCTTTGTGGAGCTTTCCTGCAGTGCTGCTTCTGCCAGAGTAAGAGGGCAAAGACTGGACTTTGTGTGCCTTCCATCTTGTGAAGAAATCTCCAAGGGCTTGATTTAGAGCTTGCCTCCTGTTGTTTGAAGTCTCAGGGACAGCAAAGACTTCTCTCTGCCAGCACCTGGAGTCTCTGGAGAGACTCCTGCTCTGACAAGTGGTGCCCTATCCAGTTCCTGGGCCCCTGGAAGGAAAGCTGGTGGAAATCCAAGGAAATCGACTTAGGACGACTTTGGACCGACGCCGCTGCTGAATCCGGTGACGCCGCCTGCACCCGACGGCGTGACTTCGCTGGAACGCGACGATCTTCGCAGGCCCAATGCCGCTGCAGCCCCGCTGAAGTCCGCGACTCCGTGGAAGTCGCCGCACCACGTTGTGACCGACGCCGCTCGAAGTGCGTGGATTCACCGCTTCGCACAGGCGCCGCGATCCCCGACTTCGCGCATCGACTTGTTTTCACTCTTCACCAAAGGTACTGTACTTGCGGGTCTACGCAACTCCGTGTCCGGCGCCACTAGTGTCGGCTTGTTGGGAACGACTCCGTCACGACGCCGTGTTGAACCTCATCGAAGCATTTTTTATTTCTAAGCGCTATTTTTGAGTTTAATCTTTAGAAATTCATAACTTGACTTGTGTATGTTGGATTTTTGTCGTTTTGGTCTTGTTTTGTTTAGATAAATATTTCCTATTTTTCTAAACTGGTGTTGTGTAATTTTGTAGTGTTTTCATTAAGTTACTGTGTGTGTTGTTACAAATACTTTACACCTAGCACTCTGAAGTTAAGCCTACTGCCCTGCCAAGCTACCAAGGGGGTAAGCAGGGGTTAGCTGAGGGTGATTCTCTTTTACCCTGACTAGAGTGAGGGTCCTTGCTTGAACAGGGGGTAACCTGACTGTCAACCAAAGACCCCATTTCTAACATGGATGAACCAATTACATACACATTTTGGATCGGAGCACTTGCACTTTAGCACTGGATAGCAGTGGTAAAGTGTCCAGAGTAACAAAAACAGCAAAACCTGAGTCCCGCACACATCAACAACCTGGGAAACAGAGGCAAAAAAGTTAAGGGAGACCACGCCAAGGATGAAAAGTCTAACAAATATTAATAAAGTAGTTCTCAAATAGCAACTCATTGTGATTAGTGTGTACAAAAAAGTGATGGATGAAATGCTTGAATTAATCTCAGCCACTGATAATCACCTGGGCCCTATCTCAATCCATTGTTATTTTGCAGTCCATGCAACCTCAGTTTAGGCTCAGCCAAATGCAAATCATGTTTAACTCTGGTCTAATAGGAACAGTCCAGCATTAAACTAACAGGTCAGGTCCTCCCTGAAGCCAAACACAAGCTCATCAGCCAGGTATGGCTTGGTTCCAATGAGACAGTTAGCACGGTACCCATGTCTGGGCATACCTGTCCCACTTACAGCGACATACTGAAATATACAAACAAGTGATGGATGCAATGCTTGTATTATTCTCAGCCCCTGGTAGTCACTTGGGACCTCATCCCAATCCATCATCAATTTGCATACCATGCCACCTCAGTTTGGACCAGGTCACATGCATAACAGTCTTAACCCTACTCTAATGGGAACACCCCAGCACAAACTGCCAGGCCAGGTCCTCCCTGAACTGGAAGACAAACAACCCAGGACTGGTTTTGCCCTAGTTAGGGCTCATCAGCTAGGTATAGCTTTCTTCCAGTGACACAGTGTGCATGGAACCCACAAATGGGCATACCTGTCCCACTTAGGGCAGCACACTTAAGTATGCAAAAAAGTGATGGATGGTGTTAGACCTGGCATCCTTGGTGTGGTTTCCCCTAACCTTTTGCCCTCTGACATCCAGTTTCTCTGACATTTAGGATTCTGGGCACTTTACCACTGCTGACATTACTTTCAACTTTTGTTTCTTTAGAGAAGCATGATTTCAACTGAACCATGTTGAAACAGTTCTACACCCTTTGGTGCCACTTTGTGCTCTAGACGATGCAGGATGCTGTTTTTACATTACTTACTTCCAACTGCTGACCAGTGCTAAAGTGCAGGTGCTCTGTACTCTAAACTGGGTAACATTGGTTTCTCCACAATTGGAATATTTAATTTACTCGTACGTCCCTAGTAAAGTGCACTATATGTGCCCAGGGCCTGTAAATTAAATGGCACTAGTGGGCCTGCAGCACTGATTGTGCCACCTACTCCAGTATCCTCTCAAACATGTCTCAGGCCTGCCACTATAGAGCCTGAGTGTGCAGTTTTAAATTGCCATTTATTTCAACCTGGCAAGTTTACCCACTTGCCAGGCCCAAATCTTCCTTTTTATCACATGTAAGTTACCCCTAAGGTCGGCCCTAGTTAGCCTCAATGGCAGGGTGCAGTGTATTTAAAATGTTGGACACACACTTTTAAGTTTAACATGTTGTAGGAAAGTAGCATGCTTCTAGCTTGGTTACCCCTCTTTTGGCTTTTTTGTCCATGTGTTTGACTGTGTCTACTGGGATCCTGCTAATCAGGACCCCCAGTAGTTATGCTCTCTCCCTTAAATTATGGTTATTGCATACTAGTAACCCAGTATTTCATCCAATATTGGCATACTGGTGCCCCCTTATAAGTCCCTAGTATATGGTACCTAGGTACTCAGGGCATTGGGGTCTGCTGCAGCGCCACAAAATCCTAGCTATTACTTTAAACTGAATAGTGGATTTTGCGCAAGAGGTCAATGGATCGACGCAACAAAGGATTGAGGGAATGTCATAAATGAGCAATGTGATTATCAACAGTAATCAATATATTGAGAATTCTGAACCTCAAACAATAACCACACCAGTTTATTAAGAAGAATTATGAATTTATTTCCCTAGATCAACAATGCTAAAGTCACGAAAATAACTCTCAAACATTAGTGATAGGCATATCAAATCAATAGTGGCTGATTAGAACGTCTTATATATCTGAGTTTAATCAAAACAATCAAGCAAATAATCTCCAGTATCATATCCCTGATTAATATCACCAGAATTGGTAATATTGGTAAAGTATTCATTAGTATAAACAATCAAAGGGTGTCAATATGAATCTTGAGCATTTGAAAGTTAATTCCCTCACTATCCACAAATTAGCATCAACATGTTGGATTTCATGTAAAAGAATTTAGAAACATAAATTTAGAAAAACACAGTAACTCGGGTTATTGAGGAAAAACATTATTGTTATCATGCAGCATTTAAACTATATGTTGCAGCTGGTACCTGCAAAGCAAAAGAGACACATATAAAAATGCGATTTCATACATTAGCCATAGAACACCAATATGCAGTTTACTTCAGCAAATGGACACCATCAGGGAACTCTTCAGAGAATCGGGCCGATCGATAGCTAAACCTTCACCGCTAATACGACTCGAACCACCATCAGGAACTCTTGAACTCAAAAAATCTCTCTCTAGAGAATCCTACCTAGGTTGTTATACTATTCTTCAAAAAGTTTATGAATAGTCAGTACATGGGGTGGTTTACGATTCAACCAATAGTTGCTCTAATTGATAACCTAAAATGCAATTACATCAACATTAACCAGGACACATTCATAACAGTAACTTTTCTTCTTCCGTCTCATCTGTGACTCCATTGTTCCAACTCGCCTAAGCTTCTCTTCTCAGGAAGAAACTTCTCAAGTTGAAACATTTACTTCCATCCTGGAGGAAGAAACCACATATTAGCGACAATTTCAAACAATAGAACATTTCACTCCTGTAGTAACTTTAATAAATCTGACCTTGTAAGACATAGTGCACTAACCAGCTAGGGGTAGCTGTGTACACATTTATTAAGCTATTTAGCACACACTTTTATGTAACCCTGAACCATGGAAAATAACCACAACTTTAGTTAGAATTTTGCTTAGCCAAAGAACATAAATGAATTCTGGCAACCATTTTCTGACGTCACCCATTTTCATATGTTAATTCACTATATGGTTAATACATTAAAATTATTAATAAAACTTATTAGAAAATTCAACCATTTTCTGACGTCACCCATTTTCATATGTTAATTCACTATATGGTTAATACATTAAAATTATTAATAAAACTTATTAGAAAATTCACACTCTCACAATTCCTCCTCTGATGACTATTGATGTCATCACATCAATCCATAATAAATGTATTTATTATCACCCAATAAATCAAAATCTGGTCTCATTTACTTTCGCATTATTTTTCTTTTTCCCTTTATTTTCCCCATAGAATTTAGTAATTTGTATATCAAATCTTCTCCGATTCTTTTCAAGTCTTCTCCTTTTCAAACATTGATTCCAATTAAACAAAACACAATTATTGACACCCATTTTATTATTGTTAATATAATACCTTTTCCCACATTGCCAAACCAATTTCCCACAGCTGCAATTCACTTGACAGCTTTTTCCCAAACTGTAGTTTCAGTTAGTTCTTTTAAATATTCTTTGTTATTTGTTATGTTTTTAATCAACTCCCTAACTTCTCCTGAATTATCAGGAATATATGCATAACAATGACTTAAACCAAGTAATTTACAAACTCTGCCCTCTTTTGCCAAGAGAATGTCTAACGCAAGGTGGTTCTGAAGTGCCATAGCTCTTGTAGCAGCCAACTCAGTATCTAGAAGAACAATAGCTCCAGAATAACTTGTCGACATGTTATCCACTATTGTAGACAACTTCTGTATCTTAATAGAATTCAGAACTACTCCTACTGGAGGAATTATAGCTCCACAACTGTCTCCCACAATGCTAGAAATTGATTCTTGCTTGTGTCTCGTTTGAATTTTCATCGTCTTAGGAAATTTACTCAAGTCTTCCAGCTGATAAATTTTTGGAAAGACTATTCCCAAATAACATTTTCCATACCATCCTCTAGGAAGACGGTAATATGCATTTCTTCCACAAATATAGTAAATACCAGGCACTGGTGGATTCTGTCAGTTCATCATAAAATCCCATTTACTCCGGAACATAAACACATGTCTACACTCACTAGTTCCCATAAACACTCTATCATTCTTACTCCATGGCCTATATATCCAACGTTTTCTCACGTGCTCAGCATCCAATGTTAGTTTTCCCTGTTTAGTAATATCAGTATAAGCATAATCAATCCCAGGTTTTCAACTAATCATTCCCTTATCTATCCTTGCCTTGATTTCTCTACTTCTATTTTCCGTATTATCCAAAAATGTATTTTCTGCAGGTGTCAGTAAACATGTTAAATTGTTACGATGAGCAAATGCAGTGCCAAAAGTCAAAGTAGGCTCAAAGAAATCTCTCATAATAACTATGTTATTATCCTTGGCTATTCTATGCAAATAACCAATGGCAGGTACAAACGAAAACACCATGTCATAATTTGAATAGAATTACTGAATATATTCTTGGTTATAAATGGGCGTTAGTAAAAGACTGCAGCTTATAGCATAAATGACAGGCAAACTATGGTAAGTAGTTCCTTCTTCCACTGAAGTCAGAATCTGTGTACATACATAACAATCTTTCACATCCATCACCTCAACATACTCACGCAATAAGCGATAGAGAACATTGGAAGAAAGCTCTTTCTCTTCATGTAAGTATTTTGGACATCTATTCTAAACTTGTCTTTCGTTAGTGATGTAATAGTGGTATCCAAAGAGTTATCAATCTTTGCAGTATGGTTGGCACCATTTGTCTCATAAACAATCATTCCTACGAATAACAATAAACACATTAACACACTCACTACTGCCAAATAAATATCTAAAATTTTACAACGGCTAATTCTACTGTTTCGGTTACTAAAGTTTCTCATGGTCTCCAAAAAAATCAGGAAAGTAGAAAAAATAATAACAAATATTTTCAAAAAATTTCAAAAATAAAGCAAACAAATCCAAAACAAAATCCCTCCTAAATTATTTTTTTTTTTCCATAGTTAATTCACTCAGCACAGTACCTTTTTTGTCAATTCCGGTATAGCAGCTTGTCAACTCCGATTCTCAATTTGTCTATTTCAGTTATTAATGTCTCTTTTAAGCACGACTTTCAGATTATTTCCAACTTTTCCTCCCATATCCTTTCTCATAATCTTCACGTGCCAGAATACAAATTTGCAGTGTCTCTATCAAAACAATAACTCAAAAATTCTTCTTGCCATTCATTTGTAGTTATATATGCCCATTCTGGACCAGAATATAGCTTGCTTGCAATTCTTTTCTTTTTCGGTCTTTTACTGCTTTCGCCTTCTTCTCCACTACTATTTTCTCCTTGATTCAACTATTTTTCCTCCTGGTACTACATTAATTCTTCCACCTTTCAAATTTTTCTCTGGCCAATTGTCTCCTTCAATGTCTTCTTCGTTAACAACTTTCTCAGGATTGAGTCTTCACTTGAGTTTGAACCTTTTTCTTCTGACGTTCCCGCAACTGGTTCAGGAAGAGTATAATCCACTTGGGCGGGACCACCCTCAATTCCTTACCCAATGGGGTCAGTCCTTTGTTCGGTTTGGTATGTCAAACCACCTGCTACTGAGGACACCCTCCTCTGAGCAGATCTTCTCTCAGCCAACTGTTTCTGATCACTCTTATCTGAGGACACCCTCCTCTGATCAGAATTCCTCTCAACGGATATTTCTCTTTCTTCAAGAACCGACTCTTTTTCTACTCTGCCTGCAAATTGTTCAGTTTCTTCTGAGCCTTGTTCTTTCTCATCTGTTATATGAGTAGGTACATCTCGATCATTCTCAGGATTCGGCTCTTCACTTTCTTGCTCTTTACTTGTAATGTTGTCAGCTGTTGGAAACCTCTACAGCTCCTCTTCTTGTTCAGTTGGGTTATTCACCTTTCTCATGTGGCTGGCGTGCACCCAGTTCGGTAAACCTGCACACTTCACAGCTGTTGTGAGAATGATTTGATAAGGCCCCTTACATCGTGGATCCAGATAAGACTTCCTCACATGCTTCCGTATAATCACCAGCTCTCAAGTTGTGGCCTTGACCTTGTATTTGTTGCATCGTTGTTGCTTCCACCTGATGAGAAAAAGACCGAACCACATCAGCCAGGCTTTTGAAATAATCTAGCACCATGTCATCTATAATATTCACAAGTGCATTTGCAGGTATCGCTGGCAATCTCATTGCTCTCCCCAGTAATATTTCATGAGGAGACAACCCAGTCTTCTTATCAGGAGTACTTCTCATTGACATTAGAACTAGTGGTAAAGCATCTGGCCACTTTAAATTCGTTGACGCACACACTTTTGCCAATTGAGACTTTAAAGTTCCATTCATTTGCTCTACAAGTCTGATGCTTCTGGGCGATAACTACAATGTAGTTTCTGCTGAATGTTTAATGCTGAAAAAAGTAATGTTATCACTTTGTTATTGAAGTGGCTTCCTCTATCTGATTCTAAAGAGACCAGAAAACCAAAACGTGGAATTAGTTCTCTCAAAAGTAGTTTAGCTACTGTAAGGCTATCATTTCTTCTTGTTGGATATGCCTCAGTCCAGTGACTAAAAATGTGCACAATCACTAACACATATTTCAAACCAGCACACGCAGGCATCTCAATAAAATCCATTTGCATTCTGCTGAATGGACCTCCTGCCATGCCTATGTGTCCCATGTTGACAACTGTTCCTTTGACTACATTCATCTGTTGGCAGACAATGCACCTATGGCAAACCATTTCAGCAACTTGTCTAAATTTTAGATTATACCAGAATTGTTTGAAGCTCCTGATCATCGCATCACTCCCTATGTGTGCTCGACCATGATAATATCTGGCCATTTGTGTCAACAGACTGTTTGGTAAAACCACTTTTCCTTCTATTGTCACCCAAATGTCATCTTCTCTTTGAATGCAATTATGTTTTACCCAATCTCTATGCTCTTAGTCTGGAATGTGTTCTGTATGGCTTTCAACTCTTATAAGGTCTCAACAATTTGCATTGTGAAATTTGTATACACTTCATCATTTTCAGACATTAATTCCCAATTTCCTTTGAATTAAATACCATTTAAGGCACAAAGGCCATCATTTTGACCTCAGCGGTCTTTTTTAAAGACCGCCGAGGTACCGCCGTGCTGAAGACCGCCAGTGCAGGCGGTTTTCCGTGCACCGTATTATGACTGCTGGCAGCCCTCTGTCCTTTTTCGGACAGAGAGCTGCCAGCAGCCATACTGGCGGTCGGCGGGGAAGTGGAGGCTGCTCCACCTCCACTGCCCGTCATCAGAACACCGCCCACCGAATCACGTCCCATGATTCGGTGTGGTGGTGTTCTGGTGATGGGGAGCTGGCGGCGGAGCAGCGCCTATGGATCCCGTCCCCTCCTGGAGGATCAGCGGACAAGGTAAGTTGATTGTCCGTTAGGGGAGGGGGTGGGGGGGTTTTGTGTGTTGTGTGCGTGCATGGGGGTGTGCGTGTGAGTATGTAGAGGAGGTGTGTGAGTGTGTGTATGCATTTGGGGGTGTGTTGTGTGTATGGGAAATGTGTGCGAGTCGGTCTGTGTGCATGTCTGTTTGTATGTGTGCGGGTATGTGTTGTTGTAGTGTATGTGTGCGTGTAGGGGTGTGTGTATGTGCATGTTGGGGGTGGGGGTGGGGGTGGGGAGAGGGGTCCTGCCTGCTTTGTGGGGTGGCAGGGGGATAGTGGGTGCGGGGGGAGGACTCGGGTGGGGGAGGGGAGTGGGGGAGATCCCTATCAATGCCAGGGAAGGCAGGTTCCAAACCACCCGAAATCCATGGCGGTATGCAGGGTCCTGATACCGCCGGCGGTCTGGTTACGGCCGCCGGACTGGAGACCGAAGTCTCCAGCCCAGCGGTCGTCACCGCCCTGGCGGTCGGAGTGGAGAAGTGGCAGATGACCATGACGGTAACCGCCATGGTCATAATTCCATTTTTTTTTCCAACGGCCTGTTGGCGGTTTTACCGCCACTTCTCCCCCGTCCGCCAGGGTCATAATGAGGGCCAATATTTTGCAACCTGGTCTGCATAAGCATTTCCCAAAGTTAGATAGGGGGTCATTCCGACCCTGGCGGGCGGCGGGCGCCACCCGCCGGGCGGAGACTGCCAGAAGACCGCACCGCGGTCAAATGACCGCGGCGGTCATTCTGATTTTCCCGCTGGGCCGGCGGGCGACCGCCAAAAGGCCGCCCGCTGGCCCAGCGGGAAAGACCCAGCAACGATGAAGCCGGCTCCGAATGGAGCCGGCGGAGTTGCTGGGGTGCGACGGGTGCAGTGGCACCCGTCGTGATTTTCAGTGTCTGCCAAGCAGACACTGAAAATCTTGCTGGGGCCCTGTTAGGGGGCCCCTGCACTGCCCACGCCAGTGGCATGGGCAGTGCAGGGGCCCCCAGGGGCCCCACGACACCCGTTCCCGCCAGCCTCTTCCTGGCGGTGTAAACCGCCAGGAACAGGCTGGCGGGAAGGGGGTCGGAATCCCCATGGCGGCGCTGCTTGCAGCGCCGCCATGGAGGATTCCTTTGGCCAGGGGAAAACCGGCGGGAAACCGCCGGTTTCCCTTTTCTGACCGTGGCTTTACCGCCGCGGTCAGAATTGGCCAGGAAGCACCGCCAGCCTGTTGGTGGTGCTTCTGTGGTCGTTGGCCCCGGCGGTCAATGACCGCCAGGGTCAGAATGACCCCCATAATCTTGTCCTCTCTGATGTGCACTGCATTTCACAGCGGCAATTTTCTCAGGTTTCTGTACGGCCTGTAGTAATTTGTGTATCCTTTCACCATTCCTTACAGGTGAACCCGATGATGTTAGAAAACCTCTCTGTGACCAAATTTGCCCAGAATCGTGTACGATACTGAATCCATTCTGGCTGTCAGTGTAGATCGTTACTTTCATCTGGTCTGATAGTTGGTATGCTCTAGTAAGAACCCCCAATTCTGCAACCTGAGCAGAAATCACTCCTTTAAGCCATGAAGCTTCTAGTATGCCAGTAACTGCGCACACTGTGTAGCAATTTGATCATTGTCTTCTAGACAAGTATCTTTAATATCATCTCTTGGTTTTGTGCATAATTCTGTCACTTCTAAACCATCATGCTCAGTATCATCTATTTTGTCTGGATCTTCTCTCTCATCTGTAACAATGTTGCCGGGTTAAGCAGTGTGCACCTCTTGGTCGTCACATTTGGTGTCCCAAGGATCACTGTCTCATAACCTGTCAATCTTGCATTGGTTAGGTATTGTGTATTTGATCATGTCAATAGGATTTCTATTAAATGAGGTACCATTACTGTCAGAGGATAACCCATTACAATATTTTCACTTTGAGTTATACTCTGCTCAACTTCTGCAACTGCTCGTAAACATCCTGGTAAGGCCTCTGCAATGGGATGCAAAGTGGCTGAAAAATATGCTACTGGTCGATTGACACCACCATGTGTCTGTGTCAAGACAGACAAAGAACATCCATCACGCTCATGACAAAACAACAGGAACGTTTTTGTGTAATCAAGCATACCTAGAGCTGGGGCTTGACACTAACTTTCTCTCAACTCAGTAAATACTCTCATGCATTCTTCATCCATCATTATGGGATCTGAAACATCCTTAGGCATCAGCCTCTGCAAAGGTTTAGAAATGGGTGAAAAATTTGGAATCCACTGACGACAGTATCCTACTATTCCCACAAACATTCTCAACTCTTTCTGTGAACTTGGTATTTTCAATCTCATAATTGTCGCTACTCTTTCCCTTGAGATTCTTTTAGATCCTTTTTCAATCAAATGACCCAAATATTTCACTTCTCGCTGACAATACTGCAACTTGTAGGAGATACCTTATGACCATTGTCTCCTAAAAGTTCAACAATGCAATTGTATCCTCTTTACAACCTTCTTTTGTCTTTGATACAATTCATAAATCATCAATGTATTATACCAATGTCGATTGGTAAGGCGTTACCAATGACTCCAGGTTCTTTTTCAAAATCTGATTGGAAATCAATGGTGACTCTGAAAACCCTTGAGGAATTCTACACCAGCAATAGACTCTTGTCAGAAATTTGAAACAAAAGAGATATCTACTCTCCTCATGTAGAGACACAGAAAAGAATGCTTGACACAAATCAATCACTGTGAACCATTCTGCATCACACGGAATCTGAAACATTATCACAGCTGGATTTGGCACGACTGGACAACATTTCACCACAATATCATTTATTTTCGTCAAATCCTGGACAAGACAAATTTTCCCACTTGGCTTTTTCAAACCCATTATTGGTGAATTGCATGGACTACTCATCACTTCCTTCAAAACTCCCTGTTCCAAAAACTGTTTTATTAAAGGTCTTATCCCTTGAATTGCCTCATTAGTCATTAGATATTGTGTGGTTTGTGGAAACACCACATTCTCTTTCTTGCCACTCTGACTCCTTCAACTCCTTTAATTAAAGCAATGTCTTTTCCTGATAAGTCCCATACCTTTGACTTGTCTCTCTCCTGTAAGTTAACTGGTAGAACATTTATTTAAAAAACTGGAAAGAAATTCATTAAGTCTACTGAATTGTTGTCTTCATTTGTCTGCTCAATTTAATCAATCTGATCATCAAAATTAATCAGAGGAAACTACCTGGATACCAATTCATTTTCAACAATAATTGTCAAATCCTCTCCATCACTGTTTGTTTCAATTTCAATCCCTTTAGTTGAACATGAAATTGAACAATTTATCTTACACAGCAAGTCTCTTCGCATTAATGACACTGGACTAGAATCACAAATGACAAAACTGTGAAAATCTCTAAAATTGCCAACCTTCACAAGAACTGGTTCTGTAAGAGTGTTAGTCAAATGTTTGTTCGCAACTTGTACTATCTGAACTGTCCCTCTGAAATCAGTATGTCTGGAACATCCACATTTCTCAATGTCGAACGTGTTGCTCCCGTATCAACCAGAAAGTTAACTTCATGACCATGTACTTCACCCTTCACATAAGTACCTCTCTGATCCACTTCTAATGATGCTGCCATCACATATTATCACATATTCCTCCTCATCTGATCTATGCAACGGCCATTCATCTTTTATTTCATCCTCACTGTGTAAAGGAAACTGCTCAGCTGTTTCTTTCACTTTTGTTCTTTTTCTGATTCATGACCACTTGCGAAGACATTACCTGTTTCTGAGCCATGGAACTCTGTATCATTTGAACCTGTTTCGGCATGTGCATTTGCTGTACAGGCACCATCTTCACCTGTGGCTGTATTTGTTGTATTTGTGGCATTTGTACTTGATGTGCCTGTGGTTGTGCATTCTGTACCTGTTGTATTGGTTGTAAAGGCTGAAAACCTTGCATGCTATTCATATTATTCTAGAAATTCAGATTTTAACTCCACATTCAAGATCTTCTCATCCTCTGGTGTGAATTGACACAGTTTATCTGTTGTATAACACCACCTTGATCGGACACTGTCTTTTCCAATGTCCAATTAACCCGCAATTATGACAAGGTAACACCTTTCGCCTTTGTTGCTCATTTTGCATCACCACTGAACTCAAATCCACATTTCTAGTGACCACCAGAAGCATCATTCCACCTCAACCTCTGCCTCTACCCTGACTCTGAGACATACCATTCCCTTGTGGCAGTTGCTGGAAATGTCTCTGTAATCCTGTCTGTGCAGCCTTAATCTGCATCACCATTGCTTTTTTCTTTCAACTTTTTCTGTTTCAACTCGATCTCATCACTACAGTATTTTGCATACTGTAATACTTCATCAATCGGTTTTGCTTGCCAGCAGACTAAATGATTCTTAATCATCTGAATAATTTCTGGTTTTAATCCTTTAACAAACCTAAACACCAAATAATTCATGCTCTCTGTCTCAATTGTTTCCACACTACTAAATTGTTTGAACGCCTTCAACAACCTTTCATAATATGCATGAACCGATTCTTTCCCTTTGTGCAGTCCTCTCTATGCGCTAACAATCAACATTTTTCAGCAAAACTCTTGTTTTCAGAAACTCAATAACCTTATAGTAATATTGAATTACTTCTGGAGATGGTGCACCTGTTTTCAAATCCCTTTGCGGCTCACTTGCTGGCCAATCCACACTCATTTTGCATTCAATCCACAAATCGGCCGGAACAACAATATAAAAAAGTGTATTCAGATCTTCCCACAGACATTTTGCAAGCTTCACAAACCTATCTGTCTGCTGGTACCACTCCACTGGTTTTTCTCTCAACCTTGGGTAATTATTCGTAAAACTTAAGATATCACCTCTATTCCAAGGTACATGTACAAAATTTCCTCCTGGCGTTTCTCATTGGCAACATTTTCACCGAATCTCCTGCCTGTGTCATGTCATCCTTCTCTGGTCTTTCTCTTTTCTTGACCCATCTGCCTTCCCATTTGTCTAATTCTCTCCAAACCTGCAGTCTCTCAAGTAATTCTCTTAGATGTGTTTTCATCCCTGCATACCTCATGTGTATAAAATCTTCTTCATCCATGTTTAATCTGTAACTTCTTTTCAGACTTTTCATTTTTGATAAATCAATATCATACTCGTCTGCTATTTCCTGTAGCTGCTGGTGCACTTTGTCTGCTCCTCTGGTAATTATTTTACACAAATATCTAAATTGAGCTTCAGTATAAGACTCAAGTCTGTTCACGCCCATGGTCCCTTCCAGAAGTTCATTTCCTTCCATTGACAATCTCACTCTGTTTATTGTGTCTTCTTCTCTGTCTTTCTTTTCTAGGGTCTTTGAATTACTTAAATCTTCCAACCACTTCATTATTTCTTGTGCAGATAAACCTTTCCAAGAATCCTCATTAGACTTTGCACCCAAATCTCACTCTTGTGCCGTGCTTGCGCATTGTTGTGGAAACAATAATCTCTTCCCCTGATTATTGTAAGATCTGATTCCCAGTATTTTTACAGGAGACAAATCTATTAAAGAATTAGTCTCATTCAGTGTTTGTCATTGTCTAGGAGTCGATTTTTCCAAAACCCCATTCTGAACTTGGATCAAAGAATTCACTCCACTATTGTTTATGCGTGCATATAATGGAGTCAGCGGACCCATCATAATAGGTACAGAAATTGCATCTGGACCAACTAAAGATCCAAACTTCTGTATCTGCCCTACACCCATGCTCTGCATTTGTGGAATATGTATCTGAACAGGCTCTCTTTGAATCATACCCAATCCTTGTTGACCAAGAGAAAACACTAAATTAGTAGTCGTCCTTATGACCTGAGCCTCTGTTTGTATTTCAGTAATGTTTATTTCTACTGCTGTCTATTGTTCAGTGAATCCTTAAAACTACTCTGCATCTGAACTCTTTCATTGTTCAGGGTATCCCGTGATATCTCTGATGTGGATGGTGCAGTAGGAATCATATTACTAATTCCACTCCCACTTGATCCATTCTCACTTGACCTCTGATCTCTCTGATTCGTGTTTGGTGGAGGATAAGTCTCTAAAATCTCGAAAACTATTTCATCTTCTCCCATCTCATTGTCATCATTAAACATGACTCATTTCAAGTCTTTCAATTTCTGTTCTTTAGTCACTAAAGAACCCTTTCTTTTTTTTCTCCATCTTTTGACTCAATCTCTTTTGTCTTTGCAGGAAATAATCTGATTCCCTGTAGAGTTGCTACTCTCCACCTTTTCTGCTCTTCATCCCATTTAGCTTCCGCTATCGTCTTTTCTACTCTCCTCATTCTTTTTTCAAATTTCAATGCTTGTTGCTGTCTAGCTACCAGCTCCCAAATCGCTAGGGCTTTGTACTGTGCTGGCCTCGGTGGAGGTTTTAAACTGTACATTTTCAGCCTCAGATTCTCCAAAATTCTCAAATTAAGTGTTCAATTTTCTGGAAAAGCTAAGCAACCTTCTTTCCTTGTAATCTTAACCCAATGTTTCAACCAACGACACGCTCCTGCACCTTTCTCCTCAAATGCAATATATGCCAGAGTATTTTCTGGTGGGCAAATATCTCCTTCGAGTGCCGGAATATATTCATCACCTCTCAATGCACTTCTCAAAGCCTTGAAAAACTTCATTTTCAGCTGAATTTTATTCAAACCCGATGTCCACAACAAAAATTATTATTTACGAACTGAGTTAAACTAAGCAAAACTAATAGTAAAATTTGTTCCCAAAAAAAATCAAACAATCAAAAAAAGTGACTATGATCCCACAATTCTCTTTGACCCTCTCACCTTCCAATCACGTTACTTTATCATCGGACTTATTGACGAATCCGTGCACGACCCTTCTCACTAAGCAACCAATCCCAGCATGGCACCACTTACATCACACTAACACACACATCCCATCTCCGCACGATCGCTGAGATGCTGACAAAGTCTATTGTTCCGATTTCTTTCACAACTCACACATTAAATCAATGCAGTATTAATTCGCGAGCAGAACTTAAAACCAAAAAAATTAAATAAGAAAACAAATTTGCCCATTTACTACAGGTAGGGCAATACAATCACTTCAGGAACCTTCCAAAGTAACCTTCAGCTTCTGGCTACTCTTTTTCACAGTTCCCCTCATTCACAAGCAAAATTCAACCTGCACATTTTGCTTCTCAACTGATCATTGGACTGTTGTCCTAGTGCACTTAGTACTCACCAAATCTCAGTATAACTTCAATCACACCAATTATCTCACAACCTTGATTTACCAATCACGCCGGATCGGTCTATTAAATGGACAAATTACAACATATACCAAGTGTCTCACAACACTTGTCAATGTACTCCGGAGTCCCAGACCTCTCTCCTTAGGTCTGTCATTAACAACCACGTGGATAATTTTTCCTGCATTAAGCACCACACTCGAATGAAGAATGCCGCTTCCCTGCTCTCATACCTATTGGAGTACACCCACTCCTTCTAAACTCTACTGAAGTATCTTCACTCCTTCTAAACTCATATACACCTCAATCATCTGAAAATTAGCTTAAGCTGTGCAAGCACAAATCACCCCACTCAATTCAACCAAACACCACTAGAAACATACCCTTCAACATAGAGGGTCTCCAAGAACTGGGGAAAGTCACTTAAGGCAACTAGCAACTCATCTTATCAAATCCGTATAACATTTCAGAAAAGTCAACAAATCTATTTCTCTTTAAAAGAAACATTTCCACAAATCCCATTCATCCCATTATGACATTATCAATCGATGACGTAACTGTAGTCTGCTACCAAAAACTGCTGTAGCCCCACGAAATCCTAGTTATTACTTTAAACTGAATAGTGGATTTTCCGCAAGAGGTCAACGGATCGACGCAACAAAGGATTGAGGGAATGTCATCAATGAGCAATGTGATTATCAAGAGTAATCAATATATTTTGAATTCTGAACCTCAAACAATAACCACACCAGTTTATTTATAAGAATTATGAATTTATTTCCGTAGATTGACAATGCTAATGTCACGAAAATAACTCTCAAACACAAGTGATAGACATATAAAATCAATAGTGGCTGATTAGAACGTCTTATATATCTGAGTTTAATAAAAACAATCAAGCAAATAATCTCCAGTATCATAACACTGATAGTAACACCAGAATTGGTAATAACGGTAAAGTATACATTAGTACAAACAATCAAAACGTGTCAATATGAATCTTGAACATTTAAAAGTTAATACCGTCACTAACCACATATTAACATCAACATGTTAGATTTCATGTAAAAGAATTTAGAAATATAAATTTAGAAAAACACACTAACTCGGGTTATTGAGGAAAAACATTATTGTTATCATGCAACATTTAAATGTTGCACCTGGTATCTGCAAAGCAAAAGAGACACATATAACAATGCAATTTCATACATTACCCATAGAACAACAACATGCAGTTTACTTCAGCAAAGGGACACCATCAGAGAACTCTTCAGAGAATCGGGCTTATCGATAGCTAAACCTTTACTGCTAATACGACTCGAACCACCATCAAGAACTCTTGAACTCAAAAAATCTTTCTCTAGAAAATCCTACCCAGGTTGTTATACTAATCTTCAAAAAGTTTATGATTGGTCAGTACATGGGGTGATTTACGATTCAACCAATAGTTGCTCTAATTGATAATCTAAAATGCAATGACATCAACATTAACCAGGACACATTGATAATAGTAACTTTTCCCCTTCCATCTTGTCTGTGACTCCATTGCTCCATCTCGTCCAAGCTTCTCTTCTCAGGAAGAAACTTCTCAAGTTGAAACATTTACTTCCATCCTTGAGGAGGAAACCACGTATTAGTGACAATTTCAAACAATAGAACATTCAACTCGTGTAGTAACTTGAATAAATCTGACCTTGTGAGACATAGTGCAGCAACCCGCTAGGGGTAGCTGTGTACACATTCATTAAGCTATTTAGCATACACTTTTATGTAAGCATTGAACTGGGGAAAATGACCACAACTTTAGTATGAATTTTGCATAGCCAAAGAACATAAATGAATTCTGGCAACCATTTTCTAAATTCACCCGTTTTCATATGTTAATTCACTATATGGTTAATACATTGAAATTATTAATAAAACGTATTAGAAAAATCACACTCTCACAGGTCCCAGGGATCACTATGGGCTGCAGCATTTCTTTTGCCATCCATAGGGAGCCCATGCAAAGGCTTCTACAGGACTGCCATTGCAGCCTGTGTGAAAAGGTGCATGCACCCTTGCATTGCCATTTACACTGCACCAGGTCACTTATAAGTCGCCCCTATAGCAGGCCCTCCAGCCCTGAGGGTAGGTTGCAGAGTACCTGTGTGTGAGGGCACCCCTGCACTAGCAGAGGTGCCCCCATGACCTCCAGGCCCATTTTCCCGGACTTTGTGAGTGCAGGGATGTAATTGTACACGTGTACTGGACATAGGACACTACCTATGTCCAGCTACATAATGATAACTCCAAACATAGGCATGTTTGGGATCAAACATGTTGGAATCATACCCCAATGCTTTTGCAAGCATTGCGTGTATGATTCCATGCACTCTGGGGCTCCTTAGAGGACTCCCAGTATTGCCTTTACAGCCTTCTGAGGTTTTCCAGACAGCCCCAGCTACTGCCACTTCTCAGACAAGTTTCTGCCCTCCTGTTGCTTGAGCAGCTCAAGCCCAGGAAGGCAGAACAACAGATTTCCTTTGGGAGAGGGGTGTTACACCCTCTCCCTTAGGAAATAGGTGTTACAGGCTTGGGAGGGGTAGCCTCCCCAAGCCACTGGAAATGCTTTGAATGGCACATTTGGTGCCCTCCTTGCATATTCCAGTCTACACGGATCCAGGGAATCCTGTCCATCACCACCCCAGGGGTGGTGCTCAGAGTGCCTGCAGAGTGTCACTGGGTTTTGCCATCTTGGATTCCAAATTAGCAGGGAACCCTGGGAGCATCTGAGTGGCCAGTGCCAGCAGGTGATATCAGAGCCCTCCCCTGATAGGTGCTTACCTGTTTAGGTGACCAATCCCCCTTTCAGGGCTATTTAGGGTCTCTCCTTTGGGTGGTTCTTCAGATTCGGATTGCAAGACTCCAGCAGGAATCTTCTGTATCCTTTACTTCAGCTTCTCACCGAAGAAATTGCATATTGATCCTCCAGGAACTCTACAAACTGCAACAAAGAAACAAAGATGACTTCTGCAACATTGTATCTTCAGCTCCTGCCAGAAACTGAAACTGTTTCCTGATCATGCATTCTCAGAGGACAGTCTGCTTTCAGCCTGCACCAGAAGAACGAAGGAATCTCCCTTGGAGTGAAGGAGTCACTCCCCTGCTTCAGCAGGCACCTCTCTGCATCGACGACCGGTGGCGTGGGTACCCTCTCCTGATGAGTTGCGTTGATCCAGCATCACGGGTGGTGGACTGAGGTGGGCCCGACTGTCATGACATTCTACTGTCCAACTTTGGTGGAGGTAAGAGCTTGCCTCCCTTACCTGCCGAGGTAGGCATTCCCTGGCATAAAATGACTCCAAGACCCTAGCGCCTTATTTATCCTTCTGTGCAAAAATCACACACGGGGAGGAGGGGGCAAAAAATGGTGCAAAGGTTGCTTTGCACCATTTTTTAACGCCTGGGTCAGGGCAGGCGTTAGAGGACCTGTGGGCCTATTTCCATGGTAGCCCTCCCCAGGCCCTAGGGACACCTCCACCCACACCAGAGGGACAGCGGAGGATGGGGGACCCTATCTCAAGTAAGTATAGGTAAGTACAGGTAAGTATTTTATTTTTTTAACTGCCATTGGGGACCCTAAAATGGGCCCCCCTACATGGCACTGGGTGCATAGGCCATGCTCAGGGCACACTGGTCCCCTATGCTGGCCATTGGTGTGGTGGGCATGACTCCTGTCTTTTCTAAGACAGGAATCAAGTGTTATGGATGGTTTTGTGTCAGATAATTACTCTAGGCAGGTTAGAGACATTTTTTTTACTCTAACCTGCCTAGTGTCGTTTTTTGGTGCAAAACCCCCTTCTTCCATACCGCCAGCCCCACCCGATTAACGTCATTTTTTTAACGCTAGCCTACCCTTTGCACCGGCTTGCACCGTTCCATAAATATGGAGCCCAGCAGGTGCACAGAAATGGTGCAAGCCGGTGCTAAACTTTTTGGGTCAAAACTGTGGGCAAAAAATGACTTTAACTCCAATATTTTGGCTCTAGACCTGTCCAGCGCCAAAATATAAATATGGAGTTAAGTTTGCTCCGGATTTGCATTAAAAAAATGACGCAAATCCGGCACGAACAGAGTATAAATATGCCCCTGAGTATTTTATTTTATGTGTGTGAGTACTGTGTGACTTCAGTGGTATTGCATGAGCTTTTCATGTCTCCTAGATAAGCCTTGGCTGTTCAGCTACAGCTACCCCTAGAGAGCCTGGCTTCTAGATACTGCCTACATTTCACTAATAAGGGATAAAAGGTTTAAGTACCTTTGGCACCACCACAAACCAGGCCAGACTCCTACACATTCCAGGTAGTGAACAACTCTTAAATTAGTTTTTCTCTAATGCAAGCCCTATCTCTATCCTTTAAGTGTATTTTCCAATTGGGAAAAGATAGACATTTGAATTTGGTGTCCCTAGACTCACTATTTAAAATCACAACTGATGGTGAAGTCGGATTTTAAATTTTAAGTCTGAAAAGGCCACAATTAGAAAGTTGGCATTTTCTTACTTTAACCATTCTGTGCCTCTGCCTGTCTCTGAATACACATCTGGAGTAGCTGACAGCTGGGCTTTGTGCAGGCCCTCTAGACAGTCACATACAAAGGGAGATTAGTCTTCCTGGGCTAGATGGGAGGGAGGAGCTAATACATTAACCTGAATGGGACTGTGACTCTCCCTACACAAAAGGCTGCATAACCCCCTATAGAGTGTCTGGAGCCAGTGAGGGCAGGACAGGGAATTCAAAGGAATGCCTGGAAGTTTCTCCCACCTTCCAGAACCAGGGCAACAAAGTATAATTACTGGACCCCAAATCCCACTAAATCTGATCTCTACTGGAACCAAAGACACTCTGCCAGCAAGAAGGACTGCTGTGCTTCCAGGAGGGAGTGCTACTCTGCAACTGCATTGCTGCATTGGCCTACTGCTTGCTGTACTGTAGGTGGGACTGCCACTTTGCTACTTGCTTTGCTGTGTTGGCCTGCTGCCAGCTGCCTCTTGTCTGCAGTGGGAAGGACTGGGCGTGCTCCCTACATCATTGGACCCAAGAATCTCTAAGGGCTTGCTGGCTTGCCCCTTGTACTTCTGCAGTCTCACAGACATCCAGGACTGCTTGCCTGGTCCTGCATGAGTCTGCCCTCTGTGAGCCCTACTCTTGCCTTGTCCCCCCTCCTTTCCTGTGCCTCAGAACTGGATTCTGCAGCTAAAACCTGTAAAAATCGATTCATCGTCAGAGTGCAGGGTAAAAATCGTTGCATTGCTTGATGGAGGCACAGCAGCTGCCCAATGACAGCAGATTCACAGACTGCATGGCCTGACGACGATGCTCAGCGCAGCCAGACGACTACGCATCCCATTCACTTCCACAGAGCCAATGACAATGCAGTGCCACGAATGCACTAGAAATATTGATGCATCATGCCCTTACTGTTGGTGCGTCGCTCCATCAAAGGTACTGTTTCAGTGGGTCCTGCATGGGTTCTGCAGCCAGCCTACCCGTCATTGTGTTCGGCCTGGATTTTGGATTTGCACATGTCCCTCGTGGCCTCAAGTAACTTTTTGCCTGGTATTGACTTCTAAGCAGTGTTTTCACATTTAGGCCCTGAAGACCGTACCGCGGTCAAAAGACCGCAGCGGTCATTCTGGGTTTCCCACTGGGCTGGCGGGCGACCGCCAAAAGGCCGCCCGCCAGCCCAGCGGGAAACACCCTTCCCACGAGGAAGCCGGCTCAGAATGGAGCCGGCGGAGTGGGAAGGTGCGACGGGTGCAGTTGCACCCGTCGCGAATTTCATTGTCTGCAAAGCAGACACTGAAATTCTTTGTGGGGGCCCTCTTACGGGGGCCCCTGCAGTGCCCATGCCCTTGGCATGGGCACTGCAGGGGCCCCTCGACCCCCCATACCGCCATCCTGTACACCGCCGGCTTTCAGCTTCTGGCCGCGGCTGTACCGCCGCGGTCAGAATGCCCGGCGGTGCACCGCCAGCCTGTTGGCGGTGCTACCGCCGACCCCGGCCCTGGCGGTATTTACCGCCAGGGTCAGAATGACCCCCTTAATGTTTAAAAATTCATATTTCCAATTCTACTGGTTGGACTTTTGTCTTTTTGGTCTTGTTTTACTCAGATAAATATGTTCCTTTTTTCTAAACTGATGTGGTGTTTCCATTGAGTTACTGTAGTTTACATGTGTTGCACAAATACTTTATAAATTATCTCTTAAGTTGAGCCTGTCTGCTCTGTGCCAAGCGACCAGAGTGTGAGCACAGATTAATTTAGGGAGTGGAACCGACTTACTCTGACTAGGATTGTGGTCCCTACTGGGACAGGGTGCAAACATCTGCCAACTAGAGACTCAATTTCTAACAGATGGAATGCCTGAATTAATCTCAGGTGCTGATAGTAACTCGGGCTGCATTTCAATACATTGTTATTTTGCACACCATGCCACCTCAGTTTGGACCCACCTGTAAGCAAATCAATCTTAACCCTACTCCCATAGCAACATTCCAGCCTATACTGCCAAGACAGGTCCTTCCTGAACAGGAACACAAACAATCCAGGACCAGCTTTGTCCTAGTTAGGGCTCATGAAACAGGTATAGCTTGGTTTCACTGAGTGTGGGTACAGTGTGCATGTGACCCACATTGGGCATACCCATCCCACCTAGGGGGGCACATTAAAATATACAAAAAATTATGGATGATTGCTTGAAGTAGCCTCATCTGCTTTTAATCACTCTCGGCTGCATCAAAACCCATTGTTATTTTGCATACCATGCCACCTCAGTTTGGGCCCAGCCATATGCAAATCAGTCTTAACCGTGTTATAGTGGGAACAGTCCAGACAACTGCACCCTCCCTGAACCAGAACACAGCAACCCAGGACTGGTTTGGATGAAGTGCACACAGTAAGGCACTGTATGTCTGGAGCAGAGTAGACTTTCAAACATATTTGTGTGTTGTTAGGATTTTGGTGAATTTCGATTCTGTTGTTAGAGAGCATAGTTCATGGAGCTCCATGTAGAGAAGATGAATGATGACATGAAACAACCCTAGGGGGGCTTCACAGGTGATATGGATATTATGAGACTCAGAGATACCCATGTGAATGGTTGGAAAGGTAGGTGAATCCTTGAATGGCATTTCCAACATGTTAGTCAAAAGGAGGCGGGGGGAATGCAAAAATGTCATCTTTATTAGGAAAGAGGAAACTAAATGCAACCGTTGAACAAGATGGGACCAGATGTATGATCTGCTATCTATTTTCGCTGAAGCATATATTTAAAGTATACTTAAAAGTAAGTTGACTCTGGCCCCACAAAAACATTTGACATGATGAGCTAAGAAGAATAAATTTGAGACTTCAGTGTGTGGACGACTGTGGTATGGTTTAAGGTGGCGAATGCAGCTGAGAGGTACAGAAATATCAGTAATTATGCTTTTTCTTTATCTGTGGTCATAAAGATGTAATCTATGAATTGTGAAGTGGATGTCTCCATGCTGCAGTGTGATCTTGGTGAAGGAGGGATTGCCAATGGGGAGTAGTAGTGATGTATGATGAATGATAAAGGAAAGACATCATCTTCATATGTTGAAGGAGATAAGGATGTTGTGAGATCTGTGGGAGATGTGGTTTTAAAGGATGATCATCGTAGAATGAAGAGCAGAGGGGTGGAAATCAAAAGAGAAGAATGCTTGGTGATGCTATCAGACCTTCTGTAAGTTTTCACCAGAGATTGATGGCATTACATTTGTCTATGGAGTGTGTTAGAAATGGGTTCTCTAGTTGTCAGTGTATGCACCCAGTCCAAGTAGTGAACTACCACTCTTGTCATGGTAAGTCAGAAACACACTAAAAGATCACTTCTGCTAACCCTCTAGTAGCTTGGCACAGAGCAGTCGAACTTATCTCAAGAGGCAATGTGCAAATTATCAATCAATCAATCAATCAATAATTTATAAAGCGTGCTATGTACCCGTTAGGGTTTCGAGGCGCTAGGGGGGGGTGGTGCTGCTATCGTTCGAAGAGCCATGTCTTGAGGAGTCTCCTGAAGGTGAGGAGGTCCTGGGACTGGCGTAGTGAGGTCGGGAGTGCGTTCCAGGTCTTGGCGGCGAGGTAGGAGAAGGATCTGCCGCCAGAGGTCTTGCGCTGGATTCGGGGAACGATGGCGAGGGCAAGGTTGGCAGAGCGTAGTTGACGTGAGGGAACGTAGAAGTTGAGTCTGGTGTTCAGGTATGTGGGTCCGGTGTCGTGTAGAGCCTTGTGTGCGTGGATGACGAGTTTAAAGGTGATCCTCTTGTCCACGGGGAGCCAGTGGAGGTCCCTCAGGTGAGGGGAGATGTGACATCGGCGGGGTATGTCGAGGATCAGGCGGGCGGGTGCGTTCTGGATGCGTTGGAGTCATTTGATGTCTTTTGTTGGGATGCCTGTGTAGAGTGCGTTGCCGAAGTCGAGTCTGCTACTGACGAGGGCTTGGGTTACCGTCTTTCTGGTTCCTGTTGGAATCCACTTGAAGATCCTGCGGAGCATACGGAGGGTGTTAAAACAGGAGGATGAGACTGCGTTGACCTGTTTGGACATGGTGAGGGCGGAGTCGAGGATGAAGCCGAGATTTTGTGCGTGGTTGGCTGGGGTGGGTGGAGGGCCTAGGGCGGTGGGCCACCACGAGTCGTTCCAGGCCGATGGGGTGCGCCCGAGGATGAGGACTTCCGTCTTGTCGGAGTTAAGTTTTAGGCGGCTGTTGCTCATCCATTCGGCGATGGATTTCAGTCCCTCGTGAAGGTTGGCTTTGGCGGTGAGAGGATCATTGGTCAGGGAGAGGACGAGCTGGGTGTCGTCGGCGTAGGAGATGATGCTGAGGTTGTGCTGGTGGGCCAGTTGTGCGAGGGGGGCCATGTAGACGTTGAATAGCGTTGGGCTTAGTGAGGAGCCTTGGGGGACGCGGCAGACGAGGTTGGTGGCTTTGGAGTGGAAAGGTGAGAGTCGGACCCTCTGGGTTCTGCCGGAGAGAAAGGAGGAGATCCAGTTGAGGGCTTTGTCTTGGATGCCGGCTTCGTGTAGACGGGTTAGTAGGGTGCAGTGGCAGACTGTATCGAAGGTGGCTGATAGGTCTAAGAGGATCAGGGCTGAGGTTTCGCCGTTGTCCGTTTGTAGTCTGATGTCATCTGTGGCGGCGAGGAGTGCAGTCTCTGTGCTGTGGTTTCGTCTGAACCCGGATTGGGAGGGGTCTAGGATGGAGTTGTCTTCTAGGTAGTGGGCGAGCTGTGTGTTGACGATCTTCTCGATTACTTTCGCTGGAAAAGGGAGGAGGGAGATTGGTCGGAAGTTTTTGAGATCGTTGAGGTCAGCCTTAGGTTTCTTGAGGAGAGGTTGGATTTCTGCATGCTTCCAGCTGTCCGGGAAGGTAGCGGTGTTGAAGCAAAGGTTGATGATCTTGCAGAGTATGGGGGCGATGGCGACGTCAGCTATGTTGAAAACATGATGTAGGCAGGGGTCAGAGGGAGATCCTGAGTGGATGGAGTACATGGTTTTTAGGGTTTCGGCGTCGTCTACTTGGGTCCAGGTGGTGATGTGGTCGGCGTGGGAGGAGTTGTTGGGGGTGGGGTCTGGCGGAGGTGAGGTGTTGAAGCTGTCGTGGATGGCTGCGATTTTCTGGTAGAAGAAGGTGGGGAGATCGTCGCAGAGTTTCTGGGATGGAGGGATGTCGTTGACGTTGGCGTTGGGGTTGGAGAGTTCCTTCACGATGCTGAAGAGTTCCTTGCAGTCGTGAGCGTTGTTGTTAATGCATTCTGTGAAGTGGGAGCGCTTGGCGAGTCGGATCAGTTGGTGGTGTTTACGGTTGGCTTCCTTGAGGGTAGCAAGGTTCTCGGGTGTGCGCTCGAGGATCCATTTTTTCTTGAGTTTCTGGCAGGTGCGTTTGGAGGTGGTTAGTTCATCTGTGAACCAGGCTGGTTTTTTCTTTTCTTGGTTGGCGGTGGGTCTCTTGAGTGGGGCTAGGATGTTGGCGCAGTTGAGGATCCATTGTTGGAGGTTGATGGCGGCGGAGTCCGGGTCGGTGGGGTCGGGTGGTGGGTTTTTGGCGAGGGTGTTGGTGAGTTGGTCTTCGGTGACATTCGGTGAATTATTGGTGCAACACACACACACACAGAGTAACACACGGAAAACACCACAAAATACTCCACACCAGGTTAGCAAAATAGACAATAATTTTATAAATACATCAAGACCAAAATGATAAGAAGTAAAAGATGAGTTATGATTTTTTAGAGAATAAAAAGAGTTTTAAAGGGTTAGAAGCAAATAACTCATTGGGGGATACTTGAGGTTGCATAGGACCAAGACCAAGTCAAGAGTTCAGGCAACCCACAATAGAGCGGAGGCTGGCTACAGGACCCTCTCAGGGCCCGCTGAACAAAGTACAGTAATCCTGGTCGCAGTCAGATGCGTCGATATTCCTCATGCAGTGCTGGCGATGCGTCAGTTCCGAAGGCAAAGTGCCGGTGCTGCAATGCATCGGATTCGAAATTGATGTGGCAGGGTTCTCCACACAATGAAGGGATGCATCGATCTTCCTTCAGGACTGGTGGCAATGCAGTGGTTCCAATGCGGCGACAATACAATGGTGAAGCACTGGTTCCAATTGAGATGAGCCAGTTCTACTCCCGTAACAGCAGTGATCTGTTGGGTCTACCTCTTGCAGTAGGCAATGCTTTGATTCCCACTGTAGCAAGTATCTGGGTCCACTTCCAGTGAGCCAGGCACAGGAGCAGGGGTAGAGACTTTGATATCCCTGAATCTCAAGCAAGAGGAGGGAAGCCAACAAGCCCTTGCAGATCACTTGGGGTGCAAGGCGGAGTCCAGCTTGCCCTTAGCAAGGTCAGAGAGCAGTAGGCAGCAGGGAAACACAGCGGAAAAGCAGTCCTTCAAAGTCAGCAGTCCAATAGAGTGACAGTCCGTGATGCAGCACAGCAACTCTTCTGACAGAGTCCAGTTGTAGGTCCAGAAGTGTCTTATTTGGAGTGGTCAGAGATCCAGTACTTCTACCCGGTTGTACCTTTGGAAGTGGGTAAACTTCAAAGAAGGGTCTTTGAAGTGCACAGAAGTCCTTTCTTGCTAGCCCTGGCTCCAAACTATCAGTAGGGGGTAAGCAACCCTTTGTGTGGGGACCGACACTGCTTATTCAGGTGTAAGTGTCAGTAACCCCCACCTTTCCTGTCCAGGAGAAGTCATGAGAATGCAGATGAGTTCTCAGTCACACCTAATCTCCTAATCTTCCTGTGTTTGTGGCTGTCTAGAGGGAATTCACAAAATGTAGCAGACACCCACCCCAGATGTGTATTGGGACAGGCTGTAGGCACACAGGGCTGTAAGAGCTGTGAAATGTCCACCTTCTAAGAGTAACATTTCTAAAATAATAATGTTAAATCTGACTTTACAAGTAAAGAGGATTTATCATTTCCATTCCAATGATATGAAACATGACATAGCTACTCCTTCTCACTCAATCAGGAATTACAGCTTAAAAGTGTAATAAGGGATTCCCAATGGTAACCTATGAAAGGAGTAGGCCTCACAGTAGTGAAAAGCAGATGAAGGTGTTTCCCTACCAGAACATGTAAAACTTAAAAGTACATGTCCTACCTTTTAGTTACATAGCACCCTGTCCTATGGGCTACCAAGGTCCTACCTTAGGGGTGTCATACGTAATAAAAGGGGAGTTTAAGGCTTGACAATGGGTTTTAAATGCCAAGTCAAAGTGGCAGTAAAACATGTTTAAAGGACTACTTGTGTGCTGCACGCCCAGTAGTAGTATTTAATTTACAGGCCCTGGGCACATGTAGTGCACTGTACAAGGGACTTACAGATAAGATAAATAGGTGAATTGAATGTGACATAAAATGACAATGTTTAAAGGAGAGAGCACACACACTTTAGCACTGATTAGCAGTGGTAAAGTGCTCTAGACAGAAAGGCCAGCAAATACAAGGTCAGAAAAAGAGGAGAAGGAAGGCAAAAATGTTGGGGTGGCCATTTAGAGAGAACCATTTTCCAACAGAGTGTGAGATAGAGGGGTCAGGCAGGGACTGGATACAGTGCTTGATTGTGTTGAAGAGTGTTTTTATATTGTTTGCTTCACTAATGGTACTGGTATATTTTTGGGCTTTGGAGGATGTGATGAGTTGTCTGCAAGTTATGTGGAGCTTCAGTAGCATAAGGAATTTGGGGTTCTGCTTTTATTTCCTGTCTGCAGATGGAACTTTTGTTGTTTGAAAGGTCTTTGGAGTGCCAGGGTGTTGAATGGTTTTGTTTGCATTTATGTATTTTAGTTGAAGTGTGGGTGTTCACATAATTTTACAGAAATGTTGTTTAGAAGGGTGTTGACATCAGACATGGGAGTGGCAGAGCAAAAGATTAGTTTGCGCTGTCAATGTGAGTAGTCAATTGAGATGCCATTCAAGGATCCATAGGTTTCTTTTTCTTTTATTGGTTGATCAGGGAACATTGGTTGGACTTTGAGTAGAGTGAGGGATATGGGAGGCTTACATTGGATGCGTTGTGATGTCAGGAAGAGGACGTCAAAGATGTGGCCCCCGGAGAGTGTTGATGAGGTTGAGGAGTGTGCCTCTTTTTCATGCATGAGTCTGAGAAAGATGCTTTGGGTGTTTGGATGCATGATGTGGTGAAGCCTTCCTAAAATTCTTCTATACAGACCTTGGTCTGTCAAGGGGGTCAGTAGATTTGGTGAAAATTGTCAGACTAAGCTGTGGGGGCCTGAAAGTGGCATGCTGAGAGTTCCACGCAGTTGAGTGTTGCTTGCTCACCTATGGTCTAAGACCAGGAGGAGTTAGAGATGATGGAAAGGCCATCTTCCTTTTAATAAGTACACACACACTACAGTTGGTGCTGCTTGTGGTAACAAAAATGTCTTGGACATATGAGAGTGTCTGGGTGAACTATGTATCTTTGATAAACAGTGCCTCAAGATTGTGCTGGGCGATGCGGTATGTGATGTCTTGTGTAAGAACTGGAGTACTACAGAGTAGTGCATTAGTAAGCATGAGATGGAAAATATGTTCGATAGTTTGAGGGTGTTTGCCAGTTAGTGGGCTGTGTATCAATTTGGGCCTATGTGTTGTAAAGGATGCTATGTGAGTGCATGGTCTAGGTCTGACTGTGATTGTTGGGATAGGTAGGATGGGTTGCTGGGTGAGGTATGTGATGAGATCTTGCCTTATAGGAATTCACCGTGGGTGCAGTGGAACAAGGCTACTAGCTCAAAACACTTCTTCGACCTAGTTCACCCAAAATAGGTAACACATTGGTCTGTCTCTGCCTTTTACAAAACCATGCAGGATGTAACTGTTAGGGCAGTTGTATACTTTTCTTCTCAGCTGTAGGGAGATGCTCGTGGCCAAGGTGCCTCCACTATTGTTGAGCATTCTCAGTTGTAGCAGACAAAGCTAGGTGTCACCCTCCTTAGGTCTCTTTAATTACAGCCACAGTTTTCACCTCACCCCTACCACAACTGGAGCTGTACTCTGGCAGCTCCTCTGAGGTAGGTACTGCTGAGAG
Source organism: Pleurodeles waltl (assembly GCF_031143425.1). NCBI lineage: Eukaryota > Metazoa > Chordata > Amphibia > Caudata > Salamandridae > Pleurodeles > Pleurodeles waltl. The sequence continues at coordinate 48,094,499 of NC_090440.1, read as the reverse complement.
GGTTAGTTGACTTTCCCCAATATAATTTAGCATATGGGCATGTGGAGGCTGTCCCTTTTAGATGCTTCTAAATAACTGCAGTGGGGAAGTCATTATATGCACATTCGATTATACAGGTCAGGCCTTTCTGTGAATACATATGGGCAGCTTTGATGCATTCTGTGCAGTAAGCCTAGTCCTGGTTGGTTGATGCACATGTCCAGACCCAAGCTAGATGAATCTCTCTTGGAGATAAGCAAATTAATGACCTTGAGGGAGGCTGTATGTTGATATATGCACCATGAACTAGTCTAATGGTTCCCTTGAATAATTCATTAAGGTATAATGAAAAACAATCAAAGTACTATGGGGGTCATTCCGACCCTAGCAGTCCAAGACCGCCAGGGCCGGGGACCACGGAAGCACCGCCAACAGGCTGGCGGTGCTTCCCAGCCCATTCTGACCGTGGCGGTAAAGCCGCGGTCAGAAAAGGGAATCCGGCGGTTTCCCGCCGGATTTCCCCTGCATGGGCTGAATCTCCATGGCGGCGCTGCAAGCAGCGCCGGCATGGAGATTCCGACCCCCTTCCCGACACCCTGTTTCTGGCGGTTTTTACCGCCAGGAACAGGATGGCGGGAACGGGTGTCGTGGGGCCCCTGGGGGCCCCTGCACTGCCCATGCCACTGGCATTGCAGGGAGTGAAAATCACGTCGGGTGCAACTGCACCCGTCGCACCCCTGCAACTCCGCCGGCTCCATTCGGAGCCGGCTTCATTGTTGCAGGGCCTTTCCCGCTGGGCCGCCAAAAGTCAGAATGAGGGCCTATGTGTAGTGAATTAGGGCCTCATTACAACTTCGGCGGTCTTTTCATATGAGTGCTGAAGCTGCGGGCGCCATTTTAGGTGGAGAGCTGCTCTAGTAAGGAGCACCCTGCAACACCAGCGACACTCTAGATTTGCTCACCTCAAATGTCTGCTTATCTAGCAAAGTCTTTAAGCATAGGATTAGCACAGTGCTATCCTCGCCGAGCTAGATAGTGACAAAGTCTTTTGCCATTTGTACGGCAAAATCTTTAAGCATAGGATTGACATAGTGTCATCCTTGCCGAGCTGTAAAATGACAAAAGCCATTTACCACTCCAGGCACAGTATTACAGCTTTGGACTGGTCAAATACCATCCAAGCCAACCTGGAATGAGTAAAGCAACCCCTGACATGTGTTTCGCAGGGTGCTCCTTACTAGAGCAGCTCTCCACCTAAAATTGGGAACTTCCCAGACTTCTCCTTTGTTTTTTGTATAAGTTATGCGTCACTCTATCCCTGAAAGGGCCTTGGTTTGACTTATACTGGGTGCTACCTTGTGTCTGGACAAAGCTATACCCCTCTGAAAAGCTCTAATGAGAGCGAAACACGTGTCAGGGGTTGCTTTACTCATTCCAGGTTGGCTTGGATGGTATTTGACCAGTCCAAAGCTGTAATACTGTGCCTGGAGTGGTAAATGGCTTTTGTCATTTTACAGCTCGGCAAGGATGACACTATGTCAATCCTATGCTTAAAGATTTTGCTGTACAAATGGCAAAAGACTTTGTCACTATCTAGCTCGGCGAGGATAGCACTGTACTAATCCTATGCTTAAAGACTTTGCTAGATAAACAGACATTTGAGGTGAGCAAATCTAGAGTGTCGCTGGTGTTGCAGGGTGCTCCTTACTAGAGCAGCTCTCCATCTAAAATTGGGAACTTCCCAGAGTTCTCCTTTGTTTTTTTATTTGTTTTTTTATATATATATATATATGTATATATATATATATATATACAGGGGAGGACATAACTAATTTGCAGTAGTGCAATTATGTGAAATTATAGCAAAATTACGTGAGATTATGGAGAATTACATGAGAAGTGTGACCCAGCATTTAGCACTATCTGCTTGACACAAACTGCACTCTTGTGCCAAGGTGGACCCAGGGGAGGGGATGCTTTTAGGAAAATAGCACTAAATGGAGCAGAGCACGAACAGCATCAGTGAGTCACATCCACTAAATCTGTGTGCTCCTGCTGTAGGATTATATGCCAAATTGCTAATAATTATGCAAATAGGTGTAATTGGGTAATTTTGGTTATTTCACATCAAAAGAGTAACGCAAAATTACCAAAACTACTCCAATTACTTTGGAGTAGTCACATTTTTTTCCAGGCCTAATATATAGTCAAACACATTTTTCAGCAAATTTTTTAAATGGCAATATAACTTTCTAGTTTACTCATTCTTTTTAAACACACATTTTTGCAAAAACACTTTTTAAATATTATGTGTGGATTATTATTATTATTATTATTATTGTTATGTTTAGTTGCTCCATTTGTTGTATTTTTACTATAACTTCTGTGAAACAGGTTGCGCCACCAATTTACCATCAGAACAGATGCTGAGTTCTGAACCTGTCCAATTGTCGTCCTCTCTTTAGTCTACTCTCTGCTTGATTTTCTTCTGCCTTACCTTTGGACTAGCCTCCATGCATGCCTCCAGTCCATCCTCCTTCATTACCTTTGCCTCTGCCCCTCATAACTTGATATCACCAGAGAGCTCCCACCCTCGCATCAGCCATGAGTAGCAATATCTGTGTACTGCCCTACCCTCTGCATTTAGTCACTACTCATTACCAAAGGAGAACACTACAACAATCAATTGAATACAGGAAATGTTTATATTATCCATACAGGGAGCTCCTGTCCAACCCGAAACCCAACCACTCATTCTGTTCAGTTCTTCCCTGAGCAGAAATGTACTGTCTGCCCTCAAGACTTGCTGTTGATGAAGGGGCTTTCCAGATTGAATAGAGGTGATCTGCACTTCCCCTGTGCCACTTTCAATGGTTCATCATCTTCCTCTCTTTCAAGGCTTCTGATAACCTTCCTTTTCCCTTGTCTCTTATAGTGGGTCTCGGTAAGGGTCCATACCATAATAAGGTCATCAGAAATGGCGCTTGAAAAAGATGCCCCTGAAATAATGATGTGTCTCTAGCACAAGCAGTAAGCATGTGAAAAATACATTGAAAAATACACTAAAAAAGGGAAAATACACCACAGTATGAAGACAAATCTAGATAAAATTGACAAAAAGAGAAGAAAAATGGGGAAATTGTATTGCCGTCCAAAAATGGCCATTATTTGTTAATCTTACATGGGCCTGCTTGCATCATTCTTAAGGTAAACTCCAAACCATCAGCAAAAAAAACAAATTTAAAAAACCAGGAAAATAAATAGCAGAGCTTCCAACACAAACATTTTGCAAACAATGATACTCAACTTACTTGATTTACCAAAAAAAAAGTGCAGATTCCAACTTCCAAGTGGGGATGATGCAGGAGACAAAGGAAAATTATGCTTGCCCTCCAAAGCACATTTTAAATGAATGACCAAGGGCTGGAAAAAGCATATGAACATGTGTTCAGGGCAGTAAGTTGAAGCTCACATTCTACATCCAGTAGGCTCACTATCAATTGCACTTCCTCCGTGTAAACGGGAATGAATTTAAAAAAAGATGCATTTTGTGTTCAAAATTTACCAGAACTATCAGCTGGGGTAATAAAGTTAATGGAAAATGACTTTGAGTTATTCCATCAGTACATACATAAAAGAAATGCCACTACATTCGGTTTGATTGCTTTGTTGATACGTGTCTTATGCTCCCACAATTGTTTTTTCCCGAAAGGACATCTTGTGCAAGATCAGTGCCTAATTTGAGCTGGTGGTTTCTGGTGCTCAGCGCCCACACTTAGTTTTCAAGAATGGCACTTTTTACAATCTGTCACATGGTGGCGCTGTTAATTTAATTTAGGGATGAGCACAACAACAGTTGTTTATTAATGAAGTATATAGTAAAAATTACCAATATCTGCAGCATAAGCCATTCTTATAGCTTTGGATGTTTGAAATGGTCTTAATTGTCACATATGTAGAAGTGTGATAGTAGTTGTGTTGATAGTGTCATTGGGAGTGCTGGTAGAAGCAAATTAGGCACAGTGTAAAATGGTGTAATCTCTGACATGCTTAATTTTTGCAATATGAAATTAACGAGATTATGTCAAATGAAACCGAGGAAACAAAAATCCAGCTCCAATAACATATAGTGCTGGTGTGTCATTAAGGACTAAAAGATTCATTACTATAGCAAGGCAGTACTAAGCAGCTGCCCAACTGTTAGAGAGAATGCAGATTACCTTTAGAGGCGCATTCCTAGGTGAGGAGGCAGCTGCAAAATGTAATTTGCCCAAAAGCCTAAATGTATTTAAATGACCCAATTAGCTTCTTTGCATGGGTTTCACCACAATATGATGGACTCAGGGTGTGTGGAAATTATGTACTACACACAGCCGTGCAACATGTATGTCGGGAATTGCAGCACTTTGTTTGATGCACAATTTTCGATCAAAATTGCTAGTGGAATGAATGTTGAAGCAAATGACAGGTGAGTCATCAGGAGCCAGCACACATATATTTCACTGGGCAATTTTCTAGTGATATTTGCAAAGAATAAGGAGTGAAAAACGAAACTTCTACCAGCTGGCCAATGCATATTTTTCACTGTTTAATTCTTATCAGTGGTTGCAGATAGTGGCACCTGTGCTCATTTTGAGGTCTCAGCCACATACAGGTTAAGCTGTCTATTGACAAGACATTTTGGGGGTCATTACGACCCTGGCGGTCGGCGTTAATATGGCGGTAAGTACTGCCAACAGGCTGGCGGTACTTACCGCCATATTATGACATAGGCGGGTTGGCTGGAGCCAACCCACCAATGTCCACTCCAACCGCCACTGCGGTAACAGCCGCCGGGATGGAGAAATCCATCTCGAGCCTGGCGGCTGTCATTGTTCCGCTTGCGGGATTATGACCCCGCCTACCAGCATGGTTTCCAGGGCGTTCATAACGCCACGAAAACCATGGCGGTAGGCACTATCAGTGACAAGGAACTCCTTCCCTGCCACTGATAGGGGTCTCCTGCCCTCCTCCCTCTCCAGTTACCCTCCTACACCCTGACCTCTCCAAAGCCCCCTCCCCACCCCCACTACATTCACGCCCTTTCACACACACACGTACACACACACCCATTCCCACATGCTTACACGCATGCATACATCCATTCACACACACATCTGCACACTTTCAAACATACAGGCAGACACGCATTCACATAACACAACATGCTCGCACTCCCAAATTTATTTTCTGAATTAGCATTGTAATAAATTCACCCATCACAAACTCATTGTTTGCTTGCTTGACTTTCAACTTTTTGCTATGTTGAGAAGTGAGACCATGTGAACCACATGATGTAGATACAAGCTACTTGTGCAAGAAGGGATATGTTACAGGTACCCAGGCTCAGATTTATACCTGCTTTGCGCTACACTAGCATAATTTTTTTTATGCTAATCCAGCGCAAGCCTAACTCCATATTTATATTTTGTCGCTAGACTAGTCTAACGTCAAAATATTGATGTTAAAGTCATTTTTTGGATTGAAAACCCACCTTGCTTTAATGAGATGCAGAGTGGGCATTCCCATCAAAGAAATGACTCCAAGGCTATATCCCCTTATTTATCCTCCATTACAAAAATGGTGCACGGGAGGGAGGCTGGCCTAAGTAATGGCACTAAGCTTAATTAGAGCCAATATTTAATGCCTTGGTCAGGGCAGGAACACCATGGAATAAGTCCACAGATTCCCACCCCATGCCCCAGGGACACCCCCACCCACACCAGAGGGACACCAGAGGATAGGGGGCCCCATCACAGGTAAGTAAAGGTAGGTAGAGGTAAGTATTTTACATTCAATTTTTAAAGTGCCATTGGGGGCCCTGAAATGGGCCCCCATACATGGCATTGGGTGCAATGGCCATGCCCAGGGGACCCTTTCCCCCGGTGCTGGTCATTGGGGTGGTGGGCATGACTCCTGTCTTTTATAAGACAGGAGTCATGTGGTATGGATGGTTTTCCATCAAGAAATAACGCTAGGCTGGTTAGAGTCATCTTTTTTGGCTCTAACCAGCCTAATGTAATTTTTTGGTGAAAAACTCCCTTCTCCCATACCGCCACCCCACCCGGCTAACATCATTTTCCTTGACGTTAGCCCATCCTTTGCACCGGATTGCGCCGTTCCATAAATTTGGTGCCGGTTGGCGTCCTGGAATGGCGCAAGTCAGTACTATACTTTTTGATGCAAAACTGCATTTGCACAGTTTTACGTAAAAAAGTATAAATCTGGGCCACAGTATCCAGTTCAGAATTACAACCATTACACACAAACACATTAGTACAAGTGTCTGGTCAAAACAAAAATTGAATTCCAGTGTACAGTGTGAGAAAGTAGCCTCTTTCTAGCCTTGTTACCCCCACTTTTGGCCTGTTTGTGAGTGTATGTCAGGGTGTTTTCACTGTCTCACTGGGATCCTGCTAGCCAGGGCCCAGTGCTCATAGTGAAAACCCTATGTTTTCAGTATGTTTGTTATGTGTCACTGGGACCCTGCTAGCCAGGACCCCAGTTCTCATAAGGTTGTGGCCTATGTGTATGTGTTCCCTGTGTGATGCCTAACTGTCTCACTGAGGCTCTGCTAACCAGAACCTCAGTGGTTATGCTCTCTCTGTACAAATTGTCACTAACAGGCTAGTGACCATTTTCACCAATTTACATTGGCATACTGGAACACCCTTATAATTCCCTAGTATATGGTACTGAGGTACCCAGGGTATTGGGGTTCCAGGAGATCCCTATGGGCTGCAGCATTTCTTTTGCCACCCATAGGGAGCTCTGACAATTCTTACACAGGCCTGCCACTGCAGCCTGAGTGAAATAACATCCACGTTATTTCACAGCCATTTACCACTGCACTTAAGTAACTTATAAGTCACCTATATGTCTAACCTTTACCTGGTAAAGGTTGGGTGCTAAGTTACTTAGTGTGTGGGCACCCTGGCACTAGCCAAGGTGCCCCCACATTGTTCAGGGCAAATTCCCCGGACTTTGTGAGTGCGGGGACACCATTACACGTGTGCACTATACATAGGTCACTACCTATGTATAGCTTCACAATGGTAACTCTGAACATGGCCATGTAACATGTCTAAGATCATGGAATTGCCCCCCCAATGCCATCCTGGCATTGGTGAGACAATCCCATGATCCCCCGGGTCTCTAGCACAGAACCCGGGTACTGGCAAACTGCCTTTTCAGGGTTTGCACTGCAGCTGCTGCCAGCCCCTCAGACAGGTTTCTGCCCCCCTGGGGTCCAGGCAGCCTTGGCCCAGGAAGGCAGAACAAAGGACTTCCTCAGAGAGAGGGTGTTACACCCTCTCCCTTCGGAAAAAGGTGTTAGGGCTGGGGAGGAGTAGCCTCCCCCAGCCTCTGGAAATGCTTTCATGGGCACAGATGGTGCCCATTTCTGCATAAGCCAGTCTACACCGGTTCAGGGATCCCCCAGCCCTGCTCTGGCGCTAAACTGGACAATGGAAAGGGGAGTGACCACTCCCCTGACCTGCACCTCCCCTGGGAGGTGCCCAGAGCTCCTCCAGTGTGCTCCAGACCTCTGCCATCTTGGAAACAGAGGTGCTGCTGGCACACTGGACTGCTCTGAGTGGCCAGGGCCAGCAGGTGACGTCAGAGACTCCTTCTGATAGGCTTCTCCAGGTGTTGCTAGCCTATCCTCTCTCCTAAGTAGCCAAACCTCCTTTTCTGGCTATTTAGGGTCTCTGCTTTGGGGAATTCTTTAGATAACAAATGCAAGAGCTCATCAGAGTTCCTCTGCATCTCTCTCTTCACCTTCTGCCAAGGAATCGACTGCTGACCGCGCTGGAAGCCTGCAAAACTGCAACAAAGTAGCAAAGACGACTACTGCGACACTGTAACGCTGATCCTGCCGCCTTCTCAACTGTTTTCCTGGTGGTGCATGCTGTGGGGGTAGTCTGCCTCCTCTCTGCACTAGAAGCTCCGAAGAAATCTCCTGTGGGTCGACGGAATCTTCCCCCTGCAACCGCAGGCACCAAAGAACTGCTTCACCGGTCCTCGGGGTCTCCTCTCAGCACAACGAGCGAGGTCCCTTGAACTCAGCAACACTGTCCAAGTAACTCCCACAGTCCAGTGACTCTTCAGTCCAAGTTTGGTGGAGGTAAGTCCTTGCCTCCCCACGCTAGACTGCATTGCTGGGAACCGTGTATTTTGCAGCTACTCCAGCTCCTGTGCACTCTTCCAGGATTTCCTTTGTGCACAGCCAAGCCTGGGTCCGCGGCACTCTAACCTACATTGCACGACCTCCTGAGTTGTCCTCTGGCTTCGTGGGACCCTTTTGTGCAACTTCGGGTGAGCTCTGGTTCACTCCACTTTGTAGTGCCTGTTCCAGCACTTCTGCGGGTGCTGCTTGCTTCTGAGTGGGCTCTTTGTCTTGCTGGACGCCCCCTCTGTCTCCTCACGCAATTGGCGACATCCTGGTCCCTCCTGGGCCACAGCAGCATCCAAAATCCCTAACCACAACCCTTGCAGCTAGCAAGGCTTGTTTGCGGTCTTTCTGCACGAAAACACCTCTGCACGACTCTTCACGACGTGGGACATCCATCCTCCAAAGGGGAAGTTTCTAGCCCTTGTTGTTCTTGCAGAATCCACAGCTTCTACCATCCGGTGGCAGCTTCTTTGCACCCACAGCTGGCATTTCCTGGGCATCTGCCCACTCCCGACTTGATCGTGACTCTTGGACTTGGTCCCCTTGTTCCACAGGTACCCTCGTCAGGAAATCCATCGTTGTTGCATTGCTGGTGTTGTTGTTTCTTTCAGAATTCCCCTATCACGACTTCTGTGCTCTCTGGGGAACTTAGGTGCACTTTGCACCCACTTTTCAGGGTCTTGGGGTGGGCTATTTTTCTAACCCTCACTGTTTTCTTACAGTCCCAGCGACCCTCTACAAGCTCACATAGGTTTGGGGTCCATTCGTTATTCGCATTCCACTTTTGGAGTATATGGTTTGTGTTGCCCCTATACCTATGTGCTCCCAATGCAATCTATTGTGACTATACATTGCTTGCACTGTTTTCTATTGCTATTACTGCATATTTTTGGTGTTGTGTACATATATCTTGTGTATATTTGCTATCCTCATACTGAGGGTACTCACTGAGATACTTTGGCATATTGTCATAAAAATAAAGTACCTTTATTTTTAGTATATCTGTGTATTGTGTTTTCTTATGATATTGTGCATATGAAACTGGTGGTACTGTAGGAGCTTCACTCGTCTCCTAGTTCAGCCTAAGCTGCTCTGCTAAGCTACCATTTTCTATCAGCCTAAGCTGCTAGACACCCCTCTACACTAATAACGGATAACTGGACCTGGTGCAAGGTGTAAGTACCCCTTGGTATCCACTACAAGCCAGGCCAGCCTCCTACATTGGTTGTGCAGCGGTGGGATAAGTACTTGCAACTACTTACCACTTTGTCATTTTGTACTTTTCATAAGAGAAAAATATACAAAACAAGTTCAGTGTATGTACACCTAACCAAAAAGTTTTGCTTTTCTCTTCTTACTCTATTGCTAAGTGCTGAAAAGTACCTCTAAAACTTTCAAAAAGTTCTTAAAAAGTTTTAAAAGTTTTTTTCTGTTCTTTAAAAAGTTCTGAAACTTTTTCTATCTTTTTCTATCCCTTAAACCCTTTTCTATAATGTCTGGTACAGGTCAAACTGTTGATCTGACTAAACTTGCTTTTGATCACCTTAGCTGGAAAGGAGCAAGGAGTCTCTGCACTGAAAGAGGTTTAGGGGTAGGGAGGAATCCTTCAAGAGAACTGTTAGTTAATATGCTCATTGAACAGGATAAGACCTTAGTTGGCACATCTGTAGAGAAATTAGCTGATGGTTCACACTCTGACTCTGGGGCACCCCTAGTAAGAGAGTTAGGAGGGAACCTTCCCAGCCTGCCCCCTAGCAAGCCACCTAGCATGGCTGGTACTAATGTGAGTTCCCATCACAGAAGGAGTGTTACTTCTGTAGGCCAGAGTGTTAGAGTGCCATCTGTTAGGGACAGGTCTCCCTCTGTCCATTCACACCATTCTTCTGTGTCTAGGCATGCCCAACTCACCCACCCTGATGACAGATTGTTAGAAAGGGAACTCAATAGATTGAGAGTGGAAGAGTCCAGGCTGAGGCTTAAACAGCAACAGCTGGCTCTAGACAGGGAACCTTTAGACTTAGAAAAAGAAAGACAGAGGTTGGGGTTAGGACCCCATGGTGGCAGCAGCAGTATTCCAAATAGTCATCCTGTAAAAGAGCATGATTCTAGGAATCTGCACAAGATAGTTCCCCCTTACAAGGAGGGGGGTGACATTAAAAAGTGGTTTGCTGCACTTGAGAGGGCCTGTGTGGTACAGGAGGTCCCTCAAAGGCAGTGGGCTGCTATCCTATGGCTATCTTTCAGTGGAAAGGGTAGGGATAGGCTCCTTACTGTGAAGGAAAGTGATGCCAATAATTTTACAGTTCTTAAGAATGCACTCCTAGATGGTTATGGCTTAACCACTGAACAGTACAGGATCAAGTTCAGAGAAACCAAAAAGGAGTCTTCACAAGACTGGGTAGACTTTGTTGACCATTCAGTGAAGGCCTTGGAGGGGTGGTTACATGGCAGTAAGGTTTCTGACTATGAAAGCCTGTATAACTTAATCCTGAGAGAGCATATTCTTAATAATTGTGTGTCTGATTTGTTGCACCAGTATCTAGTGGACTCAGATCTGACCTCTCCCCAAGAATTGGGAAAGAAGGCAGACAAATGGGTCAGAACAAGAGTGAACAGAAAAGTTCATACAGTTGGTGACAAGGATGGCAAGAAGAAAGATGGTGAGAAATCTCAGGATAAGCATGGGGACAAGGGTAAAACCAAAGATCCTTCTTCAAATCCTAAACACTCTTCAGGGGGTGGGGATAAAACAAATTCTTCTTCTTCTTCTCAACCCACACACATTAAAAAGCCTTGGTGCTTTGTGTGTAAAAACAATGGCCATAGGCCAGGGGATAAGTCCTGTCCAGGTAAACCCCCTGAGCCTACCACCACTAATACATCAAGCTCTAGTGCCCCTAGCCCCCAGTGGTGGGACTGCTGGCAACAGTCAAGTTAAGGGTGTAGTTGGGTTCACTTATGGGTCCATCATAGAAACTGGGGTAGTCAGTCCCAAGACAGTTTCTGTCACACCTAGTGGCATTGGCCTTGCCACACTGGCTGCTTGTCCCCTTACAATGGATAAGTACAGGCAGACAGTTTCAATAAATGGTGTTGAGGCCTTGGCCTACAGGGACACAGATGCCAGTATCACTTTGGTGACTGAAAACCTAGTGCATCCTGAACAACACATCATTGGACAACAGTATAAGATTATTGATGTCCATAACTCCACTAAGGTGGTCATTCTAACCTTGGCGGTAAAAACCGCCAGGGCGAATGACCGCGGTAGCACCGCCAACAGGCTGGCGGTGCACCGCTGGGCATTCTGACCGCGGCGGTTCTGCCGCGGTCAGTAGCGGGAAACCGGCGGTCTCCCGCCGGTTTCCCGCTGCCCTGCAGAATCCCCCATGGCGGCGGAGCGCGCTCCGCCGCCATGGGGATTCTGACACCCCCTACTGCCATCCTGTTCCTGGCGGGTCTCCCGCCAGGAACAGGATGGCGGTAGGGGGTGCCGCGGGGCCCCTGGGGGCCCCTGCAGTGCCCATGCCAATGGCATGGGCACTGCAGGGGCCCCCGTAAGCGGGCCCCAAAAGGAATTTCAGTGTCTGCTTTGCAGACACTGAAATTCGCGACGGGTGCTACTGCACCCGTCGCACTCCTGCAACTCCGCCGGCTCCATTCGGAGCCGGCTTCATTGTTGTTGGGTCTTTCCCGCTGTGCTGGCGGGCGGCCTTTTGGCGGTCGCCCGCCAGCACAGCGGGAAAGCCAGAATGGCCACCGCGGTCTTGTGACCGCGGTGTGGTCATTTGGCGGTAACCGCATGGCGGGCGGCGACCGCCGCCCGCCGCGGTTAGAATCACCGCCTAAGTTTCTTCCCTTAGCTATAATTCAGTTTAGTTGGGGTGGAGTTACTGGCCCTAAGCAGGTGGTGGTATCACCTAGCTTACCTGTAGACTGTCTCTTAGGTAATGACCTAGAGGCCTCAGGTTGGGCTGATGTAGAGTTTTATGCCCATGCAGCCATGCTGGGCATCCCAGAGGAATTGTTCCCTCTCATTTCTACTGAAATGAAAAAGCAAAGGAGAGAAGGCCTGAAAACTCAGGATCCCTCTCCATCAACAGGTAAAAAGGGTATCACAGTATCCCCTAACCACCCTGCCATTCAGGATACCATTCCTGTGGTGGGAGAAACTTCTCCTGGGGTGGCACCTGTTCCAAGGGAAACATCAGCTGGCATAGCTGTACTCCCTGAGGTGGAAGTACCTCTCTGTGGGATAACTAACATTGGTGAGGAAAAGAGCACTATTTTAGTTAACATGGAGCATCCCTCCAACCCTCCCAGAGAAACTTTAGTGCAGAAACCCTGCAGTGCCTCACAACACTTAGGACAGCATCCCTGCCCTAGTGTGGAGCTCATAGGACAGCATCCCTGCCCTGCTCCAACTAAAGAGAAACAGCATCCCTGTTCTCTCTTCCAGCCATATGGACAACGTTTTTGCCCAGCTATGGCTTTACTGAGACAGCATCCCTGTCTGGCATTTTCATCACTACAAATAGGTTCAGTGGACAATTCCCACTGCTCTAAACTAAAACTTACTGATAGAAACTCTGAAAATATATCTTCACATTGTTGCTTAGCTAAAAAACTTCAAACAGGGTGGTTTACATCCCCACAGGGAAGTAACCATATAGTGGATGATAAAGGGAGTAACCAGTCTATTGCAGAGCTACTCTCTACTTATCACCACTTAGACAATAAAGTCTCAACTGGCCAAGGTTAGCCTTATTGTCCTTCGTTTGGGGGGGGGGGGGTGTGTGAGAAAGTAGCCTCTTTCTAGCCTTGTTACCCCCACTTTTGGCCTGTTTGTGAGTGTATGTCAGGGTGTTTTCTCTGTCTCACTGGGATCCTGCTAGCCAGGGCCCAGTGTTCATAGTGAAAACCCTATGTTTTCAGTATGTTTGTTATGTGTCACTGGGACCCTGCTAGCCAGGACCCCAGTGCTCATAAGGTTGTGGCCTATTAGTATGTGTTCCCTGTGTGATGCCTAACTGTCTCACTGAGGCTCTGCTAACCAGAACCTCAGTGGTTATGCTCTCTCTGTACAAATTGTCACTAACAGGCTACTGACCATTTTCACCAATTTACATTGGCATACTGGAACACCCTTATAATCCCCAAGTATATGGTACTGAGGTACCCAGGGTATTGGGGTTCCAGGAGATCCCTATGGGCTGCAGCATTTCTTTTGCCACCCATTGGGAGCGCTGACAATTCTTACACAGGCCTGCCACTGCAGCCTGAGTGAAATAACGTCCACGTTATTTCACAGCCATTTACCACTGCACTTAAGTAACTTATAAGTCACCTATATGTCTAACCTTTACCTGGTAAAGGTTGGGTGCTAAGTTACTTAGTGTGTGGGCACCCTGGCACTAGCCAAGGTGCCCCCACATTGTTCAGTGCAAATTCCCCGGACTTTGTGAGTGCGGGGACACCATTACACGTGTGCACTATACATAGGTCACTACCTATGTATAGCTTCACAATGGTAACTCCGAACATGGCCATGTAACATGTCTAAGATCATGGAATTGCCCCCCCAATGCCATCCTGGCATTGGTGAGACAATCCCATGATCCCCCGGGTCTCTAGCACAGAACCCGGGTACTGCCAAACTGCCTTTTCAGGGTTTGCACTGCAGCTGCTGCTGCTGCCAGCCCCTCAGACAGGTTTCTGCCCCCCTGGGGTCCAGGCAGCCCTGGCCCAGGAAGGCAGAACAAAGGACTTCCTCAGAGAGAGTGTGTTACACCCTCTCCCTTTGGAAAAAGGTGTTAGGGCTGGGGAGGAGTACCCTCTCCCAGCCTCTGGAAATGCTTTCATGGGCACAGATGGTGCCCATTTCTGCATAAGCCAGTCTACACCAGTTCAGGGATCCCCCAGCCCTGCTCTGGCGCGAAACTGGACAAAGGAAAGGGGAGTGACCACTCCCCTGACCTGCACCTCCCCTGGGAGGTGCCCAGAGCTCCTCCAGTGTGCTCCAGACCTCTGCCAACTTGGAAACAGAGGTGCTGCTGGCACACTGGACTGCTCTGAGTGGCCAGGGCCAGCAGGTGACGTCAGAGACTCCTTCTGATAGGCTCCTCCAGGTGTTGCTAGCCTATCCTCTCTCCTAAGTAGCCAAACCTCCTTTTCTGGCTATTTAGGGTCTCTGCTTTGGGGAATTCTTTAGATAACGAATGCAAGAGCTCATCAGAGTTCCTCTGCATCTCTCTCTTCACCTTCTGCCAAGGAATCGACTGCTGACCGCGCTGGAAGCCTGCAAAACTGCAACAAAGTAGCAAAGACGACTACTGCGACACTGTAACGCTGATCCTGCCGCCTTCTCAACTGTTTTCCTGGTGGTGCATGCTGTGGGGGTAGTCTGCCTCCTCTCTGCACTAGAAGCTCCGAAGAACTCTCCCGTGGGTCGACGGAATCTTCCCCCTGCAACCGCAGGCACCAAAGAACTGCTTCACCGGTCCTCGGGGTCTCCTCTCAGCACGACGAGCGAGGTCCCTTGAACTCAGCAACTCTGTCCAAGTGACTCCCACAGTCCAGTGACTCTTCAGTTCAAGTTTGGTGGAGGTAAGTCCTTGCCTCCCCACGCTAGACTGCATTGCTGGGAACCACGTTTTTTGCAGCTACTCCGGCTCCTGTGCACTCTTCCAAGATTTCCTTTCTGCACAGCCAAGCCTGGGTCCCCGGAACTCTAACCTGCATTGCACGACCTCCTGAGTTGTCCTCCGGCTTCGTGGGACCCTTTTGTGCAACTTTGGGTGAGCTCCGGTTCCCTTCACTTCGTAGTGCCTGTTCCGGCACTTCTGCCGGTGCTGCTTGCTTCTGAGTGGGCTCTTTGTCTTGCTAGACGCCCCCTCTGTCTCCTCACGCAATTGGCGACATCCTGGTCCCTCCTGGGCCACAGCAGCATTAAAAAACCCTAACCGCAACCCTTGCAGGTAGCAAGGCTTTTTTGCAGTCTTTCTGCACGAAAACACCTCTGCACGACTCTTCACTACGTGGGACATCCATCCTCCAAAGGGGAAGTTTCTAGCCCTTGTTGTTCTTGCATAATCTACAGCTTCTACCATCCGGTGGCAGCTTCTTTGCACCCACAGCTGGCATTTCCTGGGCATCTGCCCACTCCCGACTTGATTGTGACTCTTGGACTTGGTCCCCTTGTTCCACAGGTACCCTCGTCAGGAAATCCATCATTGTTGCATTGCTGGTGTTGTTGTTTCTTGCAGAATTCCCCTATCACGACTTCTGTGCTCTCTGGGGAACTAAGGTGCACTTTGCACCCACTTTTCAGGGTCTTGGGGTGGGCTATTTTTCTAACCCTCACTGTTTTCTTACAGTCCCAGCGATCCTCTACAAGCTCACATAGGTTTGGGGTCCATTCGTTATTCGCATTCCACTTTTGGAGTATATGGTTTGTGTTGCCCCTATACCTATGTGCTCCCATTGCAATCTATTGTGACTATACTTTGCTTGCACTGTTTTCTATTGCTATTACTGCATATTTTTGGTGTTGTGTACATATATCTTGTGTATATTTGCTATCCTCATACTGAGGGTACTCACTGAGATACTTTGGCATATTGTCATAAAAATAAAGTACCTTTATTTTTAGTATATCCGTGAATTGTGTTTTCTTATGATATTGTGCATATGACACTGGTGGTACTGTAGGAGCTTCACTCGTCTCCTAGTTCAGCCTAAGCTGCTCTGCTAAGCTACCATTTTCTATCAGCCTAAGCTGCTAGACACCCCTCTACACTAATAACGGATAACTGGACCTGGTGCAAGGTGTAAGTACCCCTTGGTATCCACTACAAGCCAGGCCAGCCTCCTACATACAGCACATAGGCTGTCAATAAATCTGGACTTTTAGAAACACTTTTAGAAACAAGAATGTGTGAATCATACTGAGCGAAAGTACATATTTCAAGGTAAAGACCCCCAGACCACGAAAGGAAGGGATTTGTCAGACAGTGTCTTGTAGAATAGGCAAACATTAAAGTGGTTAGTGTCACCAGCTTCAGCCTTATCACATACCACACCAAAGTAATCCAACATCACAGTATCCAAGATAGAGACAGATGGCAGTACAAGAGTCCCTGATCACAGGCCCATCACAGTGCAATGCTCATGCATCTGGTGGTATGACACAAACATATGTCAGTGTTGTGGCACAGACACAGTGGCCTGCAATGATGAAACACATATACAGCTATATATATGTCAGAGGAAACAAAGTGTGTTTAGCCAAAGTGATGGTAAAATGACTTGGTCAATGTTAGGGCTACATATTGCATGATCACATGATGACACAAATGATGCATGAGGCCCACCAAAAGACACAAAATATGTCCAATATACACTTCTGTATCGCCATCCAAACACTGTGCAAACTCTCTTGGTACAGGTCTCATACACTGAAACTCTGCAACCTGCATAACCTGGAACAATCCATGACCATTTTGTAACTAAGAACAGCATCAGATATCTGCCAATGTTACAACTCTTAAATGCCCACATGAAGATGACATGGTGAAGGTACCTGTACAAAGAACAAAACAAGGAGTATGTGCTTGAAACCATACCTATGGCACAAGTCACATAGCAAGCAACTGGAAAACAAAGTACATTGCAAGGAAACTGACACAAACAAAGCAACATCATCAAGGTGGGGATGTGTCAACAGCTATCTTATCAAGCAGAGTTTGGCTGAATATTGCAGTGTATCAGCTTCCTAGCTGTTTCCAAAACCCTCAACTCTACACATTCTCACAACTACAGTTCATCTTACAGTCACAGTCATTACATCACATGACATACTTAGACTCATGAAAAGGTGCTGTTGATGAGATGTTCCCGCAAGTCAGCTCCTTCATCTTCACCACTATAAGACTCACTTGGCATTTCAGGGTTCTCACCCGGTGACACTGCAAGCTCCCCCTCCTCTGGGATGTACAGGATATTCCTCCACAGGGCAAAATTGTGGAGCATGCAGGCTATGGTGATTTGACACACTTTCCCGAGTGAGTAGAGGGCGGCTCCACCAGTCCGGTCAAGCTCCACTGGCCTCCGTGTTCTTCCATGGGCCTCATTGAAGCAAATTCCCCTTGGTGTAGTTGGATTCCTCAATGGTGTCAATAACCAAGGATGTTTTTGGACATGCTGAGTGTCCTTTCATGGAATGGGCAGAAGTGCAAAAATGAATCACTCACTTCATGATTGTAGCACCTGACATTGCTTACACACAATCAGGACAGATGTAACTTACCAACCAGCCAGGCCATCTCTGGGTGCAGTTGTAACATCAGCTGGGGTATGGTGCTGTTCCGCATTATGAAGGAATCATGGGCTGATCCTAGATAACAGCTATATGGGTTTTAGATGTAGATATCCGCCAGACAGACAACTTGCACATTGATGGAATGGAGGTTCTTTCTGTTGCGATAGACTTATTCAGTGGCCTTCGGTGGCACCAGTCCAACATGTGTGCCATCAATGGCCCCCACCACATGTGGGAGGTGGCCAAAACCATAGAAGTCAGCCTTCACAATGGGCTAAATCCTTACGTTGGGGGAACCTGAAATAGCTGTCAATGAGTTTCAATACTGCTAAGAGGAAATCCTTCAACACCAGACTGAACATAGGTTGTGACATACCAGCAGATAGGGCCACCATATGTGGGGAGGACCCTGTGGCTGGGAAGTACAATACTGACATGACTCGTACAATGGGTGGTATGCAGGTTGGATAACTATAAGCTGGCATCACATCTGGCTCCAGTTGATGCCATAAGTCCACTATTGTTTGCCTATTCAGGCTGTAGTACGTGATGATATGGTGTTCTCCCATAGTCTGAAGGTCTGGCAGTGGACGGGAGACAGGAGGTTGCTGCATCCTCCCTCTCCCAGGGTACCTTTGTGTGACAAGACAAGAGTTGTGACACTAGTCAGTGTGTCCACAGCAACATACATGACGCATGCCAATGATATCATGTGACAAAGCATTTCTGACTGGAAAGACATGACATCCAGTGCACATCACAGCTGCTAACTACACAAGGGTCCCATGTGACCCCCAACACGTGTCCAAAAGATGGATTTGGAGAAAGTTCATAGATGTGCAACACAATTGCCCCTCGAAATGTGACTGTATATTCTGACCGCCAAAATGACTGTTGGCGGTGGTGGACCGTGCACCGCTGTAAAATGCCATCTATGCCCTGCAACATACTACAATGGTGGTTGAGTAGAAGGACTTACATGACAAGACATGATAAGGATGTTTGTGATGCAACAAAACAGGTATTATAGGTGTGACACAGCTTAGAAATTACAATACAGCATTTCAGGCCATCCAAAATGGCGGATGCCTGACCTACCTCATTGGACATTAGGAACCGCCTGCGACCGCCGGTGGAAGTTGTCATGGTGGTAGGCAGTTGCAACCGGGGCAGACGCAGCCATAGGCTAACGTTGTTGCCAGTGGAAGTCGGGCCTCAAAGGCTGTGTCCTTCGGTGGTGATGACCGCCATGTTGTGCACATTCAGTCACTTGACTGATGACACTGCTGCCAGCAACACCTCCACGACCTGAGCTGCTGTTTGCTGCCTCTGGGGTCAATCATGCCACGTCCAGCAGGTGATAGGGCCCCTGCCTTCTCTTCAGAGGAGCTGGAGAGGCTTGTCAATGAGGTCCTACCCCGGTATAAACTGCTTTATGGCTCACCAGAGGAGCAGGTAGGTACCTCATGTGCGCAAATTTCTCTGTACTTCACCAGCCTTTCCCTCCTCACAAGCTAAAATGTGCCCATGTGTATCAGTTAGACTTCTTGTGTTCCTGTTGTTGCAGTCTGTGTGGCATCAATGGGATGTACAAAGGGCAGGTAATGGTGGCCAGTACCATATGCTAAGTTCAGTCACATTGTGTTGTGTGAGGTTTTTGGGGTCCTAGATCCTCCTCATGTTGAATGCACATAACTAGGTAAGGAGACCTTACTGCCATTCAATGGCATCTCTTTCTTCATGATTGTTATAAAAATTGGACAACATGTATGTGCATGACAGCATGAGCTGTGTATGCATCTTGTATGAGTCATTTGAGAATCTTGTAAGCAATGTGTATAGTACCACAGGTCTTTCAACCCACATCTGGCCTTGCAGAACTGTTGTCTGTAATCCATATCCTGACTCACTCCGCCCTTCAGGTTGCCACACACACCACATGCCAAATTGCTGATGGCCACATGATGTACTGTCATGCATGGAAGTGATGGAAATGGAGTGGCATGTAGGTTCTGTATGCTCAGCCTGCAGAGACCAGGGCCTGTCAAATGTATGTCCCATTATGGGACCTAGTCTATGTTGTGGGAGAGTCACTGTGGCTATGCAACTGTGGAACTGTGCCCACTTCCTGTACACCAGCAGATCCTGGCATGTGGCCAATATGATGCTCTAGTGGCAAAGCATGCCCTGAATGCCTCAGTCCATTGACTAGATTAGGAATGGGCACAGAGATAAATCATTAACCTAGTCCATATGTGCATTTTGCATCATTGTCTATGTGTGTCATTGACTCATGACAGGTCCCTTACTCCCACAGCGCTGATGTTACCTTCACACAGGTCATATTCGCCCTGTACTGGCTTCTTCAACAAATGGCAATCTTACAGTGCAGACAGTGCGTTGATTCATGGGAGGCCATGATATGCTAGTCAGTAGCTTGGTCACATAGCAGAAATTGTACAATGCATAACATTGTATGTCAGATGCCATCTCTGTAGGATGGACACATATGTCCAAAGGAGTGTTCTGTGGCACAGGTACATACCACAGAACCCACCCCCTAAAGTGTCATAAGTCTGCATTTGATAGGCCACATGTCCACATATGGACAAGAAAAACACTTTCTGTACCCAACATGTCAGTCCATTCATTGTCACTCAACTGTAATGGATAAGTCTGTACTTTGTTAGTTGACTGTTGGACTGTATGCAGTGAGTTAATCTCACTGGGTGTGGATGTTTTGGTGCATTCAGGCCTAGGGAGTTTAGCCTTCAGAAGCCACATATGTGTGCAGTGTTTCATTGTGGCTCACATCACAGACCATGTTGCTGAAGCATGGGCTACCTGATGTCAGTAAGCTTGCTTAGTCATTGTAGGCCCTGAGCAGGATAGTGGGTTAGTCTGCAGATGGAAATATATATGTCTGTAGTCATGTCCCTGTACTTATTGGCTTGTGTGATTCACACTTTTGAAGTGTTAACAAATTGAAAAGTTCTAGCTTGATGTCTCTGACATGTGTGTGACTCAACCATTTGGGTAAAAACTTGTGATTGTATTCTCTTGATTTGCCTTTTGCATCCATGCAGGTTATCGCCCATCAAAAGAAGGAGCTATGGAAAGCCGTCGCCCGAAAGGTGCAGACCCTGGGGCTCAACTGTTGGCGGAGCACCTGCTGTCATAAGAGGTGGGAGGACCTGAGATGCTGGCCTCGAAAGATCGCAGAGGTACAGCTGGGGATGTCCTCCCAATGTGGACGAGGCGCACACCGGACCATGACCCCTCTAATGGTCTTCATTCTGGAGGTGGCCTATCCAGAACATGATGGGCATTTGAGGATAACACAGCAGCCAGTAGGGGGTGAGGACAGGACATATTCCTGTCTGTCAAATTGCAAAGTGAACGTGTTAGGTTCTGACAGTTCCCCCTGACAATTAGGGATGAGCCATATGTAACACAGTAGATGTTTGATTGTTTGTGTAGACATATCATGTGGTGCATACTGATTTGCCTTGCCTATTGGCCCATGGACCTAGGACACAAATGTGTACAATCCACAAACATTCTGCTCTCCGGGTACAACATTCGGCTGTGTACATTGATCAATCAAGTTCTGTTTGTTGTTGTAGTGGGTGTAAGTTCAATGCAACAGAACACTACTCCTCAATGTTCCAGGCCAAATGAAAGGTAGTGATGGATCACTGTCCTCAGCCATGTCTCTGGTGAAATGAGTAAATTGGCATCTGCCACCCAGAGGCTCCTTGTCTTCAGCGTGTGATAGGTGCTGGTGCCTCTCTACTGTCTGTAATGTGCAAATGGCCATTATACATGTAACAGAGCATATACATTGTTGGGGTGCAGCTACAGATTAACACATTCCCTTGGTAAGTGGGGAATGTCCATTGACATTATTTATGTGCCATCGATTTTGCCAACATTCCTTGTGCCTACATGTCAGCATGTGTCCCTTTATCTTTTAGAAAAAAATGTAGGCTGATGTTTCATGCATGGTCTACCTGTGTTGATGGGATACTTTCAGTATTCCCTCACATATATGTGCATGCCAACCTGTGTATGGAATGTGGAATAGGACATTACAATGAGGCTACATTTAATGTGGTGCCACATATAGGAGTGTGTCACCATTGATTATTGGCTAACAGATACCCTCACCTGCCATAGCATGTCATTTGGCATGTATAGCTGCAGTAGCAAAGAGAGACAAGAATTATATGACTGGATATTGCAGTAACAATGTGCATTTCAATGCTATTGATGTGGCATCATGTAGCAAAGTGCACTGTACATGTGTAATGGGAGGGCTTGTAGACTGACTGGTGGCATGCATGATGGAGTGACTTGCAGTTATGTTGGAATCATATGTGGTTGAGTACAACCATTCATCCATAGACATTTGGGTTTGCATTAACAAAATGGAGACAGTGATGTAACTTCCCACTGTGCAACATGGTGAAGTCCTTATACAAGTACTGGTAAATCTCTAGGCCTCTCCAAATTCCAACAGACTAATGGCGTCTACTGATGCAATCAGGGTATGTAATAGTAAGGGGTGCTAGACATTAGTGGTGATTTCCCTGGGATTTGCTGATTCATTGTGTTGTGGATTTTAGGGGCATATCTGCCTGACATTTTGTACTTTATGTCTACAGTGCAAAGTTCAATGCCAAATGTGTGGCAGATCTGAGCAACATTAGTACTACCTCCACGACTCCTTTGAGACAAATTTCACTTGGTGAAGTGTGCATTGTTAATATGTGTCCAGTGTGACATGAGGATTTTCATACCACCTTATCCAGGATGCTGTACTGTTGTCAGAACCATGGCATGTTCTGGGAGCATCATTTCTTATTGTTGTGTCATTGTGTATGTGACAAATAGATGTCTGCATTACCTTGTGTAGGATCTGTGGGAATGAAGCTGGCATTCTTCTACTATTGTATGACAACAGGTAAGTGATGTATGCTCCATGAGGCAAAGCATTGAGGGCGATGTTCAATGATTACTGTGGTTGCACAATTTCAGCCATGCAATTATAGTAGTCTGAGATCGTGATTTTCCTTTGGACAACCGTTGACAGTTCATATGGCATACATGCATTTGGTATGGTACATATATGGGCCACTTAGGTGGAGTTTGTTGCTAGGGCCTACTTGACATCATGGTAATGTTTGCTAATCACAGCTGTTGCTCAAGAGTGATAATGGACATGTGATGACCCTATTTCTCCTTTCATTTGCAGCATCAGCCCAGGGAAGTGAAGAAGACAGGGCACAGCCGAGTGGGGAAGCATCTGGCCACTGGACCTCAGGTCAAGAAACCACCAACACAGAAGGACCAAGTGGCCCAGAGGGTGAGGGGAGTGCCATGGAGGAAACAGGATCTACATCCTCATCATCGGATTCTTCCTCCAATGGCCATGTGGTAGGGGACCCATCAGGACATACTTCAGTACAATCTTTGTCCGCCACTCCCAGTTCTATTGCTACCCTCCCTGTTGCTACCCACAAGAGGGTGGGTGTCTCCTTTGCCACAGGTACCTCTTCCCCAGGCCCTGTTACCCCTGTTGCCCTGATTCAGCAGGCTATTGACCTCCTGAGGAGTATCTCTGTGGATAAGATTGCCATTGTGAATGCCATCCAGGGGTTGGCCTGCCAAATTCAGCAGACCAATGCTTTCCTAGGAGGCATTCATAGTGCTGTGTCTGGCCTACAGAGATCTTTTCAGACCCTGGCCTCCTCCATTCACCCCCCACCTTTGTCCACCCCTCCACCTCCCTCTTCCCAATCCAAATCCCCCAATCCCCCACCTATCCCAAGCACACAGACAGATCTGCATGCACCCACCTCAACACACAAAAGCAGCACACATAAACACCACAAAACACACTGGCACGCAAGCACTCAGCAGACACTTGCACACACATCAGCCTCCACCTCCGCAGACACCCCCACCACCCTCACTGGCACACACCACATCAAGCATGCCCACAGGCACTACCACAACAGGCAGTGACACACCCACCACAACCATCATACCCGCAGACACTACCCCAACAGACACACAGACATCCACCACATCCACCATACCTGAAGACACCACCCTAACAGACACACACTAATCCAACACTACAAGTATACCCACAGACACCACCTCAACAGACACACACACACATCCACCACTCCGAAATCACCCAGCTCCTCTCCCAGCCCCCAAGACATTGAAACGCTCACAGTCACACACGCAATAGATGCCATCCAAACACAAGCATACCTCACCCACACCCAAGATATCCACACCGACACACCAGACAACCACTCCCTCAACCTCCAAATCCCCACCCCCTTCTGATGACCGTTCCTGTGTTCCTAAGGACGTTTTTTTTTAGCTTGTCCTTTTCCCTGTTCCCGGCACCCCCATCCCAAACCAAAGAGGCCCGACCCACATCCCAACCCATCCCTTCCACCTCCAAGTCTTCCCCTGTCACACCTGCCCCACTGCAAGCACCTATACCCCTCCCCCAAGAAGAAGCCCACCCTTCCTAGGAAAGTGCCCATCATTCCCAAAACCAAACCCATCCATCCCAAAACCAACCCCCAGCAAAGATGATCCATGAGGTGTCTGCCTGCCTACTTGATGCCCCTTCCTGTGGAGGTTCCCTGGCAACAATAGAAGTCAAGTGTTGTCACAGTACTGTGCACTGAAAGACTAATGAACTGGCCAATGACCTTGGACATTTTGCCATTACTTGTTAATAAACCCAAACATCTGTTATTTTGGGTACAAATTTTTCCTGCAATTAATTTTCTACCTTTTTGTTGTTCCTGAGTAACTTGTGTTGTATACCTACAGTTGTGTGTGTTTCAGCCTGCTTGCTGATCCATTTGCTGTTGTTTACAATATCTGACTTTGTGGGCCGTGCTGGTGTCATCCAAGACAAAGGTATATGTTGACTGTATATGGATATGTATTTGTTAATGCAATTGTGGTGTCATTGCATCGTGTTCTGTTTGGTATGGTAAGTATTTCATCTTGTGTTGTCCAATGTGAGCATGTATGGTGCTAGACTTGTCCCTCTGATATGTATTGTATATTTGTCTCATGTGTGAGAGCTCGAGTTTTTTTGTGCAGACATGTAGGGTATTCATTTGTGCTGTCTTCCTTTGCATTTGACTGTGCATGTGTCCGTTTTGCTGTGTGTACCTTGCAGATACTTCATCTAGATGTCTGATCCATGCTGTTACAGTTGTATGTGCTTTCTTGACTTGCACATCCACATTGTGCAGATAGGCTCTACTACTGTTTGTCCCAGAGATACATGAAGGGCCAGTTCCTGTGCAAATGTTGTTTTAGAGGCTTGTGCCAAGTGTAATGTGTCCCAGTGTTGCATCCTTCCCTGAGTGCTCCTGGTGCCCCCATCCCTATTGAGCAGGTATTGTTTGCACAGTAAGCTTTGTATATTTGTCTCTCTGTCTATTGTGCTTCCCACTGTCCTTCAGCTGTGTTGCAATGTGGGTGGTGTGGGTGTCCATTGTAGGGCTGTTTAATGGGATTGGTGTTGTGTTCCATGACACATCCATACATTTGTGTGTTGAATGTGACAGCAGTCCATGGCGTGTGAGGGTGTCAGTTGTATTGGTAGATGTGATGTTGCTGTGTTGTGACACAATGTTGTGTACACTTCACTGTCCCTGTGCCTGAGATGGTCAGATGTGTGCTTTTGTGTTGTTTTGCAGTGCAGTGTGAGTGACCTGCCCAAAGGGGTCATTTTGTGGCTGTGAATGTGTCCTTCTTTATGAATGACTCAGGATGTGTACATGACACATGTACTTAGTGCCCATAGCATGACCCCATATCATGTGGATGACGGCACAGCGATCTGTTGTTCATTGAAATGACACCAGTAGGTGTGTATACTTATGGTCTGTTGCATCCATGACGGCGTGGATTTTGGGCTCCTTCGATGATCGGCAGCAGTGGCAGGACATATGTGATGGGTTCCATGGTGGCATCGGATGTGTTACGCTACGTGCAAGTGAGTTGCTCCCATTATACTCTCTGTTTTCACCTGCTGAGATGTGGTTCTTGGACTGCCACAATCACATTGGCAGTGCGCAACCTCATACTGTCTCACACCTGTTTGTGCTGCCTCGTCACCACAGCAGTCTATGCTGCCTGGCGGTGCTGGAGGGGCGCAACGGTCTTTGCTTCATAGGCCCTCATGACTCTTAATACTGTGGTCCGACCACCAGGCCAATAGCTGTCGAACCTCTGCCATGGTGGTGCACGGACTGCCAAACTCGTAATGAGGCCCCTAGTGGTGAAAAACTCTCACATTTATGTTTCACTACTGCAAGGCCTACTCCTCCCGTAGGATAACATTGGAGTTACCTTATTACATATTATAAGTGTGAATTCCAAATAAGAACAGGTGACCAGTTCATGTTTAGTGTCTCTGGAATTGTAATAGAAAGTCCTAATTTATGGTGAAGTCAGATTTTAAATTACAATTCTGAAAATGCCACTTTTAGAAAGTTGCCATTTTTTGCCTTTGCCATTTAGTGCTGGCAGCCTGTCTGTGGGTCACAGGACTTGGTGAGGAGACAGCTGGGCTTTGTATATTCCTCCTTGACAGCCACACATCATGGGAAGCTTAGGTGGGACTGGATGGGCCATTACTGGCAGGATGGGAGGGACGAGCTCCACTTACACTCGAATAAGCTGTGTCCTGTCTCCACACAAAGGGCTGCACATCCCCTGTAGTTAGTTTGGAGCCAGGGACAGAAAGGCAGGGCACCTGTGCACTTCAAAGGCATGCCTCTAGAAGTGTCTCCCCAGTTCAAAGGCACAATTGGGTATAACTACTGAACTTCAGACACTAACTCTTCAGTACTCTTCCGGACCTGTGAATAGTCTGCCAGGAAGAAGTACTGCTGTGCTGCTAAAAGGACTTCCACACTGCTGGACCGCTGTTCTGAAGGACTCCTGCCCTGCTGTGTTGACCTGTTGCCCCATTGTCTGGGGGAGAAGGACTGGACCTGCATTTCTTGAATGCACAGGGACTCCAAGGGCTAGTTTGTTGGCCTCCTGATCTTAAGCCTCATGGATACAATAGGCTTCCAACAATCTTGAACTGGACCCTGCCTTCTGAGTCAACACTGCCAAATAGTGCCACCCCAGTCCAGGACTCTTGGAAGTGGGCTTAAGGTGCTTTGCTAGCCTGCATCTCCTCTGCTGTAAGACAAAAACCCAAATAGTACTAATGCATCGCTGCTGCTATGTGGCTTGGACATGTTGCAAAGACCGGCACAACTTTTCAGCCCATTGGAACCACCGCTGTGCGACACATTCTCAGTGCAGGCCCTTACATCCCTCATCCCTCATTGACGGCAGCCTCAATGCTGCCACCAGACTCCGCATTGCAGCCTTTTCAGCTTTCTGGAAACAGCATATCACCCTGACTGCGTACTGCATCCCCAACACCAGATTTTGCATCGCAGTCCCTTTAAATGGGACCCTAGATGATGATACAGGCCCTTATACTGCAGCCTCGCCGCATCTGGGAACCAATGCATTGCTTCGGCTGCATGACGCATCTTCAATGCAGATCCTCGCATTGCGCCACAAACCAAGAGTTAGGGTTCTCTGTTCATCTGTTCAGCAGGCCTTACTGGGTTCCTGTAGCTGGCCCACGCTCCATCACGGTCAGCCTGAACTTATTCACTGTTGGCGCTTTGTGCTTTTTGGCTCTGCTTTCACTAAAATCTTTACAAATGCATATCTCCGGTTCTATTGATTACATTTTTAGTCATTTTGGAGTTCTGTTCTTTTTAACTTGGTATAGTATCCTTTTTAGGTGGTGTTTTTCAATGTAATACTGTTTGAAGTGTTGCACAACTAATCTACACATTGCCTCTGAATTAAGCTTGACTGTGTGCATCAAGCTATCAGGGGGTTGAGCACGGTTTAATGTAAGGTTGACTTGTGACTCACCCTGACTAGGAATGTGGTTGCTGCTTGACCAGGGCTCATCTCCCAGTCAACCAAGAGCTCAATTTCTTACAGCTGGCTCGAGCAGTAGCTGAGATCTCTGTGATTACAGTAAAGCGCTCACATGGGGGAGAGCAGAGAGAGTAGATCTTTTCAGAGTGAGGACAACTCTTTAGCCAGTCAGTGGCTGTCCTTCTGGATGTGGAAGCAGGCAGTGCACAGGTGAAAATACTATAATTCTCCTTGCCTGACAAGCCAACCACCTTATGGCTCTTCCAACAGCGGACACTAAAGATGTCTGGCCTTGTCTTAATAGCCAATTGCTGAAGGAGGCTAGACCAGTCTATATATGTTGGCCTCACTGGCGTAAAATAGGCCCCCGCAGACCCTGTGGTGCCGGGGTGGGGAGGGCAAGCTCCAGGGGCCCCCTCAGCACAGTACCCTGGCCTGATTCCTCCTGATTGAGTCCGAGGGGTGGGGACTCCATGTACCTTTGCGGAGGGGGTGGCGGGACGGTCAAGCGTCGTTTCTCCACTGTTTGGCCTGGTGGTGTAACCAATGGCTGAAGAAGGTAGACCAGACCCTCCTTGCTGTTTATAGTATAACTAGGAATATGAGGTTTCACAATTAGAAAATATTGCTACGACAGCTGAAGCCGACTTTAGGGCAGCCCTAAAATTGGAAGCAAAGTTCACATCATCAATTGGGATTACGGACTCTGACTCCCAATCAAAATAGGTATGAGGCGTTTGAGTGGGCTGGGTAAGGCAGCATATCAAAGTATCAAAGAGTATTCATGACTAGTTCCCAGTAATTTGTTGCCTATACATCTTACGGCCAATTGATAATGAATTAGTGAGCCTTATGCAGTTCATCATATCACAGTTTGTGAGTGATGAAGAGCCGTACAAACGTAGCCTTTCCTAAGCGCTGTAGATAACAGGTGTTACTGTATCCTTACACTGAACTTACCGACCTTAAAAGGATGGAGGTCTGAGTTGCCCTTGTCGGCGAATGCCAGCAGCGAGCTTTTAATTCGCTTAGCTGTTTCGACTGCTAGAGCGGTGGATAACAATTGTCATTTGTCCCCTGGTTACCGCCCCCTCCCCCCCCCCCACACACACACCACCCCCGTGGTTGAACGACTCTCGCCCCCCTCCTCAAATCCCTTTGCTCCATTTATTCTCACTGTTCTCGAACGTTGTCTTATCTTCCCAAACCAGCCGTGTAATTGCAGGGCGCATATTAGCGCGCGGAGAGCTGCTCACTGCAGCGCTATTTTTGATGCTAATTACAGGCTCCGCTGCTACTTTTATCATTAATAGCCGTCTCTGATGATGAACGCCTCCGGTCCCCCCCCCCCCCCCCCCCTACTGCGCTGCACCCCCCGTGACGCTGCGCTTGTGCAGTCATCCCGGCTCCCAGCGCTATGCAGATCCCGTGCCACGCGCCAGGCCGAGCCACGCGCCTGTTCGCCGATCCAGCCCAAAGCGCTTGTCTCCGGTCCTGCGTCCCACAAGGGCTCTGGGCGTTGCATCTTTCGTTTTGAAGCGGGTGACTGGCTTTTTCGAGTATTATCAGGATGAGCAGCATCTGTGCTGGGGAAAGCGTTGTAACGCGGTGGCATTCAAGCGAACAAGATCAGTGTCATAGGGCTGAAAGTCAGGGGGCCTTCGATCAGAAAGGAGGCGCAAGTTGGTATCTTTCACACTCGTGTGATCTGCGACGACTTAAGCTATGTCAACTGGACTTCCAGGGGACTTTAGAGGCCACACCAAAGCGGAACTACTGAAATCCCAGAGTGCAAAGAACATTTTGATAAGAATTCGAGAAGGGAACTGTGAAACAAGGCAATTGAAGCCAGGCACCTCCCTGGTGTATACCAGGCTGCTTTACTGTTACAGGTGTCACAAACATAGCTACAGTAGAAAAAACTACTATAACAGCAAATGCAAACAACATCTAACTCCTTAAGTGCCACCCTCCTGGCCTTACACCCCTTACAACACCTGTTCTTTTTAATTAACACTTTCCACGGCTTGACTCTTTTGTCCAAACCCCTCCTTTTAACTACCTGTGAATCTACAATACCTACTGTCCCTCTGCCTTCCTAGTTCTACCATGCACATCAATTCACCGAAATGCTAGGGGCGGCGGAAGTGACATCATATACCCTTTGACCTTACTGATGTCACAGGAAGCGGCACATATGACGTTTGACTTGAAATCTTCCTACGCAGTGATGTCACATGACCTTAATCCCAAAGACGTCACAATAATTAACACTTGTGAAGTTTCATAATAATTCCATGACTAATATAACACAAAGAAATGTCTATTTTTGGAGATCATCTATTTAAAGCTGCACAGTTATCTAAATTGTAGTAAGCAAGCAGAGTGAGTCTGTTGTCTTCTAGTGGAGACTGGAGGGTGGTGGTTTCTCTCTCCTGGGAACATTTTGAGAAAAAATGACCTCTAATAGTGTGCTTCAAGTCCTTTCAAAGTGTGCTAACCTATTGAAATCTGACATTTCCAATGAGTTGAACCAATTATGTTTTTTGAAATATCCTATGCGGCCCCATATGTTAAAAATTATCTCCAATGCTAGGGCCAGCATTTTATTATGGGCGCCCCTTTTGCCGAAGCATTACATACAATATGCCAGGGTCAGAATTTTGCTAATACTGCTGTCCATGTACTATTGGGGGCCCTTATGTTAAAAGTTATGTCTAGTAGGTCGAGGACCACATTTTCTCATGGATGGCCCTACATATGTCACATTGTTCTCCCGTATCTCAAGATTTTCCTCATGTGTGCCACTATCAGCAATTTGCCACAGGTGACAACTATGCCAAGAATTTTCTCCAGTATGCCACTGCAGACAATTTTCTGTAGGTGCCCCATTCCAAAATTGACCTATAATGTGGCCAGCGCTAGCATTTTGCCGTGGGTATCCCATGTCCAAGTATTGCCTCTAGTATGCCAGGGAAGCATTTGAACAATGGTGTTTCTATAAGCCAAGAGGCATGCCAGGCGAAGCATCAGACATGCAAGCATTACACATTCTCACTTACGCTTGCTTACATTCACTTAAACTCATTCACTCACACTGTCTTGCTCTGTGCTCCCTTGCACTCCTTCATTTTCACTTTGTCTCTTGCACTGACTCGTACCCTGACTCACTCATTCACATTCTCTCACTCACTTTTACTTACTTTTATTTACTCACACACACACACGATCCCTCATACACACATAAAGGGGGTCATTCTAACCCTGGCGGTAAAAACCGCCAGGGCGAATGACCGCGGTAGCACCGCCAACAGGCTGGCGGTGCACCGCTGGGCATTCTGACCGCAGTGGTTCAGCCGCGGCCAGAAACGGAAAGTCGGCGGTGTACCGCAGACTTTCCGCTGCCCTTGAGAATCCTCCATGGCGGCGGAGCGCGCTCCGCCGCCATGGGGATTCTGACACCCCCTACCGCCATCCTGTTCCTGGCGGTTCTCCCGCCGGGAACAGGATGGCGGTAGGGGGTGCCGCGGGGCCCCTGGGGGCCCCTGCAGTGCCCATGCCAATGGCATGGGCACTGCAGGGGCCCCCGTAAGAGGGCCCCAAAAAGAATTTCAGTGTCTGCCTAGCAGACACTGAAATTCGCGACGGGTGCAACTGCACCCGTCGCACCTTCCCACTCCGCCGGCTCAATTCTGAGCCGACGTCCTCGTGGGAAGGGTGTTTCCCGCTGGGCTGGCGGGCGGACTTTCGGCGGTCGCCCGCCAGCCCAGTGGGAAACCCAGAATGACCGCCGCGGTCTTTTGACCGCGGTACGGTCTTCTGGCGGTTCCCGCTTGGCGGGCGGCTACAGCCGCCCGCCAAGCTCAGAATCACCCCCAAAGGCTCACACATATACATACTCTCCTAGATGAATTCACTCTCACCCACATGCACTCACACAGCATATATTTAAAGCCATTTTATTTTTTTTACCTTAAAGGTCAGTAAAGGTCCATTCCAGATCCTGCTGCCTCATTTGTTACTACGTTAATAGTAAATCATATACTATTATTCATTATTAGTTTAAGACAAATGAGCAGAAAAAGAGTTTGGAGTCAGACACTGGAAATGTGAGATATTCCTATGCTCTTGGCACGGATTTTGCCTCCTCTAAGGCTAGGAGCCGCAAAGACAGTTCCAGGGATTGCAAGGAGCAAGCTAAGGGTCGCAGATGCAACCTCCGGTGACCCTAAATGACGTACATGAGTTCTACCTGTCTTTCTTTCACCTCCTGTCCCCATGGCAACATGGAATAAACATTATATATAAGGGTAACAAGGTGCCGGACTTCCCCAGTGGAACCAGAGGGGGCACTGTAACTAGCCCCCAGTATGCCGCAGACCCCGCACAGGAGCCGAAGATAGAACCCCATGCTGCACCAGGAGAGAGGAGGCCTTCACAAGGAAACAAAGTGGTAAGAGGGTAACAAGAAGGAACTAACCAGAAAGGGTAATGAAACAGGAGCACAGAGAGAGCCTAAGAAGGGGAAAAAAACAAAAAAAGTGAAGGAGTGAATAATACAAGTGTGAATTATAGTAAAAACCAAAGAGTCACAGTAACTGCTTTGCCAAACAAGGAGACTCTATACAGGTTGGGTTAAAATACTTGATTTGCCGCTATTGAGCAAGAAGTGTTCCTGATTTTGCTGGTCCTCTAGTGGCTGGGGTTGTCCCCAGTCTGGAAATGTGAGTCTTGGAGATGTAGTATTTTGAGTACAAGTGCATATTTTATATTGTCCTGTGTGCATCTTCTCCAAGGCCCAAAATATATCTTGCGGCCTGACACCCATCCTCCTTATGATTCCTGGATTATCATCCTACCTTTGCATCCTGGTACTCATAGTTATTCTTTTCTATCCATCCTAGACATCAAAGTCCACCATCACCAACCTAGTACAACTTTCCAGAGTCTACTGGTTCAAGTCCCTCAAAGCCCCCATCTACCTTGTGTACTGAAAGATCTAGGCTTTGTGATAGTATTTTTGATTTACTGTAATTGAAATGTTCATTGTCATCTAGGGTGGACTTACTTTCTTGGTCCGGATCTAGCACTACTCTGGGAATATTACAATGCCATCATACACTTATCACTCCCTCTCTATCTTGGTCCTCACCTACCAATCCGATGTAGTTAAGTCAACACCCCAGATATCCTATGTGCACTGTGAGCAATGCAGTGTCGTCTTGTACCTACTCATCCACCCTCTCATGGTCCGGCCCTAAAGGTCCTTCAGAGTAAGATGAGCTCCCCTGCTGCCCTATGTTTAGGGCCACTGGAATTATGCAATTATGCGGCCATGCAATTTTCAGCATAATTATGGATTTGCCACACTTGCCACATAATCCATGATCTCTCTACCTATTTTGTCGATTTGAACCAAAAAGTATTTTCTAACTCAATGATTCAAAAGTTTTAAGGCTCAATGGCAGATTCTTTGAAAAGTTATCTAGTCATCTATCAGTTGCTGGTTGCTCTTTTTATGGTTTAAATTGATACTAAAAAGGACAAAATAATCAATACTGCCATAAACTGTGCTGGATTGTATCTCATAATTTGACAATCTTGCCACATGATTTAGTCAACTCTGCTACATAATTTCGTACTCCTCTGCAGCATAATTCATGTAGCCCTACCTATGTGTTCTAGGATCAGTGTTTTGCCATCATGTACCAACCATCCTCCTATCTCTTAGTTTTGAGCATCCTTATCCTCCATGCTGAAACCTCCTCATCAGCTGTTCTAAGCACATTAAGAACCATGCAGTGCCATCCGGTACCTACCGGCTGCCTTCTCTTGGTCCAGACCTATTGGTTATCCATAGTCAGTTAATCTCCACAGCTGTACTAAGCAGATTGGGAATTATGCTGTCATACTGTTCCCTCTAGTTCCCTCTCTCATGGTCAAGACCTACTAGTCCTCCTAAGTGAGTTCAACTCCAAAGCACTTTGGGAACATTTCTGTGACATCCTGTACCTACCCGTCTCCCGTCTCATGAAATGGAGGTACTGGTTCTCCATAACTGGATCAGCTGTGCCAAGAACTATGCTATGCCATACTGTTGTTTCCGGTTCCCACTATCATAGTAAAGACCTACTGGACTCCTAAGAGAGTTCTACGGCAAAGCACTTTGGGAACATTGCTGTGGCATCCTGTGTAAGCCGTATCCTCCATAGTCATTATGGTGCTACAGCTTTTAGACGTATATTGAAATTCAATGCTGGGTCATTCTGTAGCTACTGCCCCCACCCAGGTCTGGACCTAGCAGTGACCTGTAGCCAAACTATTTTAACCAACAACATTCTTGTATGCAGTAGGAACAATGCTTTGCTTTCAAGGAGCTATGATTCTCCAGAACCTTCTAGCTCCAGGGCCTTAGGCCAGCCCTTTCTGCTCCAGGAACCAGGCTTTTCATCTTCCAAAACCTACAAGCCCAACAGCTTCCCAGTGCCCAGCTTCCCACTTCATACAGTAATCAAAACTTTGCTATCCTGGAAGTAGCAATCCCCCCATTCCTAGTCAGGACCTACTGACCATTTAATGCCTTCCTGGCTCCATGTCTGTCCAAGGCAGACAATGTTTAGCTATCTTGGACTTACAGGTCTCCCACTCTTGGTCTGAAGTTATGGGTCCTTTATAAGATGCCTGGCTTCACGGCTATTCCATATAAACAGTGTTTCACCATATCTGGATTCCTGTTCTCCCTCTCTTGGTCTTGACCTATTCGTCCTCCATAGCTACCTTAGCTTCATGGCTGTCCTGCGCCGGCAATGCTTCGCTATCTTGAGTCTACAACTTTTCCCCCATTTGTCTGAACCTAAAAGTCCCTTATAGTCTACCTGGCTTGTATGTTTGTCCTCCTGTGCAGAAAAGGCTTCAATATCTTGGGCCAACTAGTCTCCTCCTATATCAGTCCTCTACAGCTAACTTAGCATCACATCTGTACTGTGCAGGCAGTGCTTTGCCACCCTGAACGTACCATGCCTACCACATCCTATGCCCACAGCTAGCTGGGAAGCACCAGGGTACCAGGCCAGCAATTGCTATTTCCTCAATGAAGCCATCAGTCTGATACATTTTAAGACATGGGCAACGTGGGCCATTTCCCACAATTCCCATCTTCCAAGAGCACCCCCAGGAAATTGATTATTCTCTCAATATCACCTCTATTTCTCTATCTTAGGTCTTCCACTCTGTATACCTACTTCTACCTCTGTCGCTCTCTCTACCCAGTGTCATGTTAAAGATTTTGGGGGCTCCGTTTCTGATGATTTAACAATATTGTTTTGGTATCTTTAAATTAGCTGAACAAAGGTAATAAATCTCAAAGTTGTTCAGAACTGGGGGCCATGAAATATGTCTTGCCCTGGGCCCCAGAGATCATTAAGATGACACTGCCATCAACCTGAGCACTCATCTCCTATGAAACACTCACGGGGCTCACGGGGCAATGATCCAAGGCTGTGCGCGACGGTTGTTGGATTAACATATAGTAATCAAAATTACTATATGTTAAAAAAACATAGAAATTCAATGAAAAAAATCCAAAGGTTATAGGGACATTATAGTTAGGAAATAGATTTTAAAAAAGCCATAGAAATTCACTGAAAAAAAAAAAGTTATAGGGACGTTATAGTTAGGTTAACACTTGAAATCTAAAAAAACAGTCAAATTCAGCAGTTGTAGTTAACTGAGCTAACTATAACTTGCACCCCCATGATGCACTGCTTATGACCTCACATATTACTTCACTCATGACATGGTCAGTGACATCACTCATGACATACATACACTAATTCTCTCAAACAGCCACTGAAACAACCAGTCATTCACCCATACAGTACTAGCTGACATATTCACACACTCATACATGTAGTTATGCACCAACTCATACCACCATACATCCACTCACACATCCACTAATATACTGTTACAATCACTCTAAAATCCATTAATATATACCTCACCTACTGACACATACAATCAGCTGTACAACCACTCATACACCCACACACTCAACCATTCAGTAACTGACACAGCTACTAACTCATCAATACAGTCACATACACACCCAATCACTCAACTATACAACTATTCACACATCCAGTCAATCACTTATACAGGCAGTGACACACCCAGTAAGTCAGCAGTGTAGCCACTGACACACCCAGTCACTCGCCAATCCAAGTACTCACACATCCACTCTCTCACCATATAGAAACTGACACACCCACTCACTTTAGGAAAGAGCCTTATACACCCACTCACTCTCACATAAAATGACTGACACAGCTACTCCTTTATAGTTACAGCCATTCATACACCCTCTCACTCAGCCATTCAGTAACTGCGTCACCAACTCACTCACCAATACAATAACTTCCATTCACTTGCCCAGATAACCACTCTGAAACCCACTCACTCACCTATACAACCACTCACACATCCACCCAGTGAAGCAAATGCACCTACTCACAGTGACTTGCTAACCCATACACCTCACTCTCACATAAAATTACTGACACAGCTACTCCTTTATAGTTACAGCCATTCATACACCCTCTCACTCAGCCATTCAGTAACTGCGTCACCAACTCACTCACCAATACAATAACTTCCATTCACTTGCCCAGATAACCACTCTGAAACCCACTCACTCACCTATACAACCACTCACACATCCACCCAGTGAAGCAAATGCACCTACTCACAGTGACTTGCTAACCCATACACCTACTTACAGATCCACTCACTGTCCTATACAGCAAATGACTCAACCACTCACTCGTCCACACAACCACTCACATAGCTAATCATACATTGATACAGGCATTTAGACTTACTGGATGATGTGATCAGTGATGTCATCACTGATGTCATTTTAGATGTCATCAGTGATGTTATGAGTGATGTCACTGACCATGTCATGAGTGATGTAATATGTGAGGTCATAAGGAGTGCATTAGGGGGCACAAGTTATAGTCAGCTCACTTAACTATAACTGCTGAACTCCACTGGTTTTGTTGGTTTGAAGTGTTAACTATACTGTCCCTGTAACATTTGTTTTCTGGTGATTTTCAGTTTTTAAAGAAAAATCGGATTCCTAACTATAACGTCCCTGTAACCTTTTGTTTTTTCAGTGAATTGCTATTTTTTTAAAAGTCTATTTCCTAACTATAATGTCCCTATAACCTTTGTTTTTTTCAGTGAATACACACATATATATATATATATATATATATATATATATATATATATATATATATATATATATATATATATATATATATATAGTATAAATAAACAAAGGTAGTTAGGCTCACATTTTAAATGTGCAAAACCATAGAATTTCAGCGGTCAGAGCTATTTCAAGTAACTAGAACCTGTGCTCTAAGGTAACTATAACTCACGCCCCCACCATGCAAAATTTTCTCCTCAATTGTTTTACTGCAAATATTACATTGATATCATCAATGACGTTATCAAAGATGTCATGAGCATTGCAATATGAAATTTACAGTGCATGGAGATTTTCTATGGTTTTCTACATTTGAAATGTGAGCCTAACTATAATGTAACCTTTTTTTTTTAACCCCTTCGCTGCCAGGCCTTTTCCCCCTCCTGTGCCGAGCCTTTTTTTGGCTATTTGGGGCAGTTCGCACTTAGGCCCCCATAACTTTTTCTCCACATAAGCTATCCACGCCAAATTTACTTCCTTTTTTTCCAACATCCTAGGGATTCTAGAGGTACCCAGACTTTGTGGGTTGCCCTGAAGGAGACCAAGAAAGTAGCAAAAATAGAGCAATTGTTTTTTAAATTTTTTAAAAAATGGGAAAAGGGGCTGCAGAAGAAGGCTTGTGGTTTTTCCCCTGAACATGCCATCAACAAAGGGTTTGCGGTGCTAACATCACCATTTTCCCGGCTTTCAGGAACAGGCAGACTTGAATCAGAAAACCCAATTTTTCAACACAATTTTGGCATTTTACTGGGACATACCCCGTTTTTACTATTTTTTGTGCTTTCAGCCTCCTTCCAGTTAGTGACAGAAATGGGTGAGAAACCAATGCTGGATCCTGGAAAGCTAAACATTTCTGAAAAGTAGACAAAATTCTGAATTCAGCAAGGGGTCATTTGTGTAAATCGTACAAGTGTTTCCTACAGAAAATAACAACTGAATTAAAAAAATATTGAAATTGAGGTGAAGAAAACAGCAATTTTTCTCCACGTTTTACTCTGTAACTTTTTCCTGCGATGTCAGATTTTTTAAAGCAATATACCGTTACGTCAGCTGGACTCTTCTGGTTGCGGGGATATATAGGGCTTGTAGGTTCATCAAGAACCCGAGGAACCCAGAGCCAATAAATGAGCTGCACCTTGCAATGGGTTTTTATTCTATACGGGTATACAGCAATTAATTTGCTGAAATATAAAAAGTGAAAATTAGGTATCAAGAAAACCTTTGTATTTCCAAAATGGGCACAAGATAAGGTGTTGAGAAGCAGTGGTTATTTGCACATCTCTGAATTCTGGGGTGCCCATACTACCATGTGAATTACAGGGCATTTCTCAAATAGACCTTTTTTTTACACACTGTCTTACATTTGGAAGGAAAAAATGTAGAGAAAGACAAGGGGCAATAACACTGTTTTGCTATTCTGTGTTCCCCCAAGTCTCCTGATAACAATGGTACCTCACTTGCATGGTTAGCCCTACTGCTCGCGACAGGAAACACAAAATGGACACATCACATTTTTACATTGAAATCTGACATGTTCTTTGCAAAGTGCCTAGCTGTAGATTTTGGCCTCTAGCTCAGCCGGTACTGAGGGAAACCTACCAAACCTGAGCATTTTCGAAAACTTGACACCTACGGGAATCCAAAATGGGGTGACTTGTGGCGCTCTGACCAGGTTCTGATACCCAGAATCCTTTGCAAACCTCAGAATTTGGCCAAAAAAACACTTTTTCCTCTCATTTCGGTGACAGAAAGTTCTAGAATCTGAGAGGAGCCACATATTTCCTGCCACCCAGCGTTCCGCCAAGGCTCCTGATAAAAATGGTACCTCACTTGTGTGGGTAGGCCTAGCGCCCGCGACAGGAAACTCCCCATAACGCAACATGGACACATCACATTTTCACAAAGAAAACAGAGCTGTTTTTTACAAGGTGCCTAGCTGTGGACTTTGGCCTCTAGCTTAGCCGGCACCTGGGGAAACCTAGCAAACCTGTGCATTTTTTAAAACTAGACACCTAGGGGAATCCAAGATGAGGTGACTTGTGGGGCTCTGACCAGGTTCTGTTACCCAGAATCCTTTGCAAACCTCAAAATGTGGCCAAAAAAACACTTTTTCCTCTCATTTCGGTGACAGAAAGTTCTGGAATCTGAGAGGAGCCACACATTTCCTTCAACCCAGCGTACCCCCAAGTCTCCCGATAAAAATGTTATCTCACTTGTGTGGGTAGACCTAGCGCTCGCGACAGGAAATGCCCCAAAATACAACGTGGACACATCACATTTTCACAAAGAAAACAGCTGTTTTTTGCAAAGTGCCTAGCTGTGGATTTTGGCCTCTAGCTCAGCCGGCACCTAAGGAAACCTAGCAAACCTGTGCATTTATGAAAACTAGACACCTAGGGGAATCCAAGATGGGGTGACTTGTGGGGTTCTGACCAGGTTCTGTTACCCAGAATCCTTTGCAAACCTCAAAACTTGGCCCAAAAAAACATTTTTTTCCTCTCATTTCGGTGACAGAAAGTTCTGGAATCTGAGAGGAGCCACAAGTTTCCTTGTGTGGGTAGGCCTAGCGCCCGTGACAGGAAATGCCCCAAAACACTATTTGGACACATCAAAATTATCAAATACAAAACTACCTGTTTTTGGGGGGGGGGCTATGTTTTTGGTCTTGGGCTCAGCAGCCATCTAGGGAAACCTACCAAACCCAGACATTTCTGAAAACTAGACACCCAAAGGAGTCCAGGAAGGTGTGTCTTGCGTGGACCCCCTAATGAGTTCTTACCCAGAATCCTCAGCAAACCTCAAAAAATCACTTTTTCCCCACATTTGTGTGGGATCACAGCACAGTAAAAATGATACCTCACTTGTGTATGTGGGCCTAGTGCCTGTGACAGGGAAGAGCCAAACACATGTCGAAATTGAGGGGGAACCAAAGCGGGTCCAAAAGGTCAGTTTCAAAAAATAAATTTTTAGGCTGAAAAGTGCTGCAGAATTTTTATCGGTATCGATGAGACAATGTTGGGTGGTAGGATTTTTGTGGATTCCTGCAGATTCCGGAAGGTTCCATCACAAAAATGTGGGAAAAATGTGTGATTTCCAGCAAAGTTGGAGGTTTGCAGGGGATTGTGGGTAAGAAAATGGTGCGGGTGCATGTGAAGCACACCACCCTGGAATCAACCAGATGTTTAGTTTTCACATGTGTCTGGGTCTTGTGGATTTTTCTACATGGCAGCGTCCGAAAGTTAAAAAAGTGCAGCCCTCACGATCCCAAGTGGGACGATTCTGAGAGTTACCAAGCTCTCATGGCCCAAATGTAAAACCAAAACCCAAAATAATCAAATGTCTTCTTGCTTGCAGTGGGATAAGATGTTTTAGTGTGCGGGGGAGAGCTGAAAGACTGTTACCCCCTTCAGTTGGGGTGGGGGCATAACCAGGCCCATACTGGTTTGTAGCCACCACCCCACTATTTTTTTTTTTTTTTTAATTGCATGCCATCTAGTAGACTTTCTGCCCCTCCGGGGTGTGGATTGGGGGTAATTGCCCCATCTGCCCACTGGTGGGCCGAACAACTTTGGCCCCATTTATTTGGGGTGGGGGTATGGCCATACCTCCACCCTCTTATTTAAAAAACAAAAATCTGCCCTGGTCTCTGGTGGGCTTTCTGCCCCCCTTGGGGGCAGATGGGCCTTCCAAAAATAGGCTGTTCTGCCCCCAAGGGGGCAGATATGGCCAACAGTAATGTGCCCTATGGGGAGCGAGCCTTGCCCAAGGGGCAGCCCCCCCAATCAAAACACACACACCAATCCCTGGTGTCTAGTGGTTTCTGCCCCCGTTGGGGGCAGATTGGTCTAACAAAAATTGGCTGATTGGGGGCAGAAATGGCCTAAATATAATTTGCCCCCCGGGGGAGCGACCCTTGCCTAGGGGTTCGCTCCCCTTACATAAAAACATAAAGTAAATACAAATATATATATATATCCCTGGTGTCTATGGGTTTCTGCCCCCCCTGGAGGCAGATCGGCCTAATTATAGGCCAGATATTAGGCCGATCTGCCTCCAGGGGGGGAGAAAAGGCCTAAAAATATTTTGCCCACCCGGGGAGTGGCCCTTGCCCAAGGGGCCGCTCCCCTGGTGCGTAAGGATAATGAAAAAAAAAACTTCCTGGTGTCTAGTGGTTTCTGCCCAAAGGGGGTGCAGAAATGGCCTAAAAATAATTTGGCCCCCCAGGGCGCAACCATTGTCGCAGGGGTCGCTCCCTACACATAAAAGAAAAAGAAACACAAAAAAATGATCCCTGGTGTCTAGGGGTTATCTGCCCCCGGGGGCAGATCGGCCTAATTATGTTATATTAAGCCGATCTGCCCCCAGAGGGGGTAGAAATGGCCTAAAAATGATTACCCCCCTGGGGAGCAGCCCTTGCCCAAGGGGGCGCTCCCCTTATACATAAATATATTATTTAAAAAAATTCCCTGGTGTCTAGTGGTTTCTGCCTCCCCGGGGGCAGATCGGCCTAACTATATTAGGCCGACCTAAAAACTATTTGGCCCCCCAGGGAGCGACCCTTGCCGAAGGGGTAGCTCCCTACACATAAAAGAAAAAAAAAAGAAAATGCTCCTTGGTGTCTAGGGGTTTTCTAGCCCCCCTGGGGGCAGATCGGCCTAATTATATTAGGCCGATCTGCCCCTGGGGGGGGCAGAAATGGCCTAAAAATGATTTGCCCCCCCCCTGGGGAGCGGCCCTTGCCGAAGGGGCCGCTCCCCTTAAATGTAAATATAATTTTTAAAAAATGTCCCTGGTGTCTAGTGGTTTCTGCCCCCCCTGGGGGCAGATCAGCCTAATTATATTAGGCAGATCTGCCCTGGGGAGGCAGAAATGGCCTAAAAATTATTTGCCCTCCCTGGGGAGGGGCCCTTGCCCAAGGGGCTGTTCTCCTCATACGTAAATATGATATAAAAAAAAAATCCCCTGGTGTCTAGTGGCTTTTGCCCCCGCCTAAAAATTATTTGCCCCCCTGGGGAGCGGCCCTTGCCGAAGGGGCCGCTCCCCTTAAACGTAAATATAATAAAAAAAAAATGTCCCTGGTGTCTAGTGGTTTCTGCCCCCCCTGGGGGCAGATCAGCCTAATTATATTAGGCAGATCTGCCCCTGGGGAGGCAGAAATGGCCTAAAACGTATTTGCCCCCCCCTGGGGAGGGGCCCTTGCCCAAGGGGCTGCTCCCCTCATACGTAAATATATTATTAAAAAAAATCCCCTGGTGTCTAGTGGTTTTTGCCCCCGCCTTAAAACAATTTGCGACCCTTGCCGAAGGGGTCGCTCCCTACACATGAAAGAAAAAAAAAGGAAAAAAAATGATCCCTGGTGTCTAGGGGTTTTCTGCCCCCCCCCCCTGGGGGCAGAAATGGTCCAAAAATGATTTGCCCCCTGGGGAGCGGCCCTTGCCCAAGGGGCTGCTCCCCTCATGTCCATTTCAAAGTAAAAAAAAAATCCCTGGTGTCTAGTGGTTTCTGCCCTAATAATTATATTAGGCCGGGGGGGGGGGGACAGAAATGGCCTAAAAACAATTTGGACCCCAGGGAGTGACCCTTGCCAAAGGGGTCGCTCCCTACACACAAAAGAAAAAAAAAAGAAAAAAAATAATCCCTTGTGTATAGGGGCTTTCTGCTCCCCTGACCCCATCCCACGGGGGCAGATCGCCCTAATTATATTTCAAAGTAAAAAATAAAATCCCTGGTGTCTAGTGGTTTCTGGCCTAATAATTATATTAGGCCGGTGGGGGGAGGGGGAGGCAGAAATAGCCTAAAAATGATTTGCCCTCCTGGGGAGTGGCCCTTCCCCAAGGGGCCGCTACCCTTATGTCCATTTCCAAAAGAAACAAAATTCCCTGGTGTCTAGTGGGCATGCGATCGGGCAGCAGAAATGCTTGCAGAGACATGAAAGGAAAGGAAAGGCCTTTCCTTTCCTTTCATGCCTCTGCTGGCCCCCTCCTCCTGAGCGGAAGAGAAATGCTGAGCATTTCTCTTCTGCAATCGCGCTGGAAGCTCTTGTGTGCTGATGTCATCAGGCATCACTGAGGGGGT
Organism: Pleurodeles waltl; assembly: GCF_031143425.1. Classification (NCBI taxonomy): domain Eukaryota; kingdom Metazoa; phylum Chordata; class Amphibia; order Caudata; family Salamandridae; genus Pleurodeles; species Pleurodeles waltl. Next base: position 48,051,623 of record NC_090440.1, on the reverse strand, counting down.
CAGGGGGGTGGGGTTGAAGGGGGGGTGGGGGCGTCCGTCGGGGGGAGCACTAGCGCTTCCCCCGAGAGCTGGTAAATGTACGTAATGGTTACGTCCATGGCGCCTCATAGGCGCAGCCATGGACGTAACCATTACGTCCATGGCGAGCAAGGGGTTAAGTGAATTTCTAAGTTTTTTTAAACTCTATTTCCTAACTATGTAACGTCCCTGTAACCTTTGGGTTTTTTTCAATGAATTTCTATTTTTTTTAAATATTAGGTAATTTTAATCACTGTACGTCAAACCTTCCAGCCAAACCCCTTTAACAGCCCAAACCTGTGTCACGCAAAGCAGGGGTTGGCTCTCAGTAGCAGTTGAGAAGAAAGAACCCAATCGTCACATTCACTACGAGATACTGCGTTAAAAAAAAAGCCAGGATGCAAACACATACATCAAGGTTTACAGATAACTTTTCAAGTAGAAAATGCAGAGGAAACACATTTGCACGCCTTGACCATGTACATGAAGTTAGGATGAGTGGTACTTTACAGAAGTGGAGCTTCAGCTTGAGCGCCTACTTTGTTTATATCCGTAAGTGCTTCCCATTGAGGTTTAATTTCTGTGAAATGAGCATCATGCCAGAATTAACCATGCCATGCATATTTATCCAAGAAGAGCAACAGTTTTCTGCAAAATGTCTACCCAACTTACTGGCTAATTAGTAAGTGCTACCTGATTGGGTAAATGTATAGTGAATCTCCTACAATACAGCTGCATAAGGAAGCCTAGGAAATGTCTTCAGTGACCTTGTGTGTCTCTAACTTTGCCAATGTAATTGTTCCTCAATCATCTTCATCAGATATCCATACAAGGTGAAAATGCAGAGAATACACACTTGGATGATTTTTACTTTACAGCTTGAATGGCTTATGGGGACCATGGGGGAGCCTGAAGGACTCTGGGGTCCCAGCTGTCTCCTGTGGGAGCCGGCATTGCTCCCACACGCAGGCAGCTAGTTTAAATAGCATCTCCCGGCATGGGGGAGCGATGTTTTCACCTCTTTCCCTACCCGCATTTTAACGGGCAGGGAAGGAGATGAAAACTCTGCTTTCAACAAGCGGTAGTATTAATAAAGCTCTCGCTTGCTGAAAGCAGAATGTTTGCTTTTGCTTGGTGGGAGCTGTCACTAGATTCATTGATACCCTAAAACGGAAGCTTAGCAATCTTGAGGCAGACCTGGCATCTGAGGCTCTTGGAGTTGAAGGACTGTAGGCAGGATCTTTTGGAGACATGAGACTGCCTGAATACATTTCCCCATACTACCTATTGGCAGTGTCTTCATATGGAGAGAGAAAAGGTGAGCAGGCTCCTCGGAACTTTCCTTGGTATCTTGTAGGTCTTTGCTTCTCACTTGCAGGACTTGTACGCACCCTGCCCCATTGTTCTGCTGATTAGAGGCGAGGGTATGTGGATGGCCTGGGGATGACATCTCTAACCAAGGAAGAGATGGACAGTGTAGATGCCCCCTGACTGGGGATGAGATAATCAATCCACCAGTGTATGTAGAGCGCAACTACTCACCTGTGAGGGTCTGAAGGTGCTGGGGTGGGGAAGGGGTAGGGGGATGGACAGAGCCTTATCTGAAGAGCCACGTCTTGAGGTTCTTCCTGAAGATTGTGAGCGATGGTCTTTGTCTGAGGTGCATGGGTAGGTTGTTCCAGCTCTTTGCTGCGAGGTCAGAGAATAACAGCAATTGGAGCACTAAGGACAGTGAAGGCCTCTGGTGACAAAGGGCTTTCCAGCAGAATTTTCTCAACTAATGGTCAGTTCAGTGGTCAAGCAACACCTTGAAGTCTACACTGAAGCTTACGGGACAGGCATACTTCAGGCACCCATAAGGGAAGCCCTCATGTGGATTTATCCAGAGGAGGAACACGCTCTGTAATTTACGTAGACTTGCACTAGTTTGGTATGCTCTGGCTGCAGTAGAGGACTCATATGCTTTATCCCTCCTTGACATCGAAAAATCATTTGACACTCTCCTGGGAGAATCTCTAAGAGATGCTGCGCAGGTTGGGCTTTGGGGAGTCCTTCTAGAAATGGATTCAGATACTGTATGAAAAACTGGTCGCATGGGTCGAGTTGGGGGAATGGTATCTCACCAATTCCCTTTAAATTATATCTGGATTATTGGTTAACTATAATAAATCTAAATTGTTTCCTATCGGAGGGCTGGCTGGGAAGTCACTGGAGGCCCTAACCCGAACCGAACTGGCTTGGGAGACTATTTATAGTGCCATAGCGCCATCATGTTTTTTGACGTTAATGTGACCCAACAAGGCCGAAATCCCTGCGCCTTATTTACAAGGTGGCGCAATGCATGCATTGCGCCACTCTGTAACCCTTTTTGCTACATTATGTCTGGGCCAGGCATAATGTATGCATGCAAATGTATGCAAAGGGGGCATTATCCCGTTAGGGAGCTGGAAAAATGGCGTAAGGAAATCTATGAGATATCCTTATGCCATTTTTTTTAACAAGAGCAGGGGCCTTCCATTATTTAAAATGGGGCCCTACGTACTCTGCAGGAGTAGCGTTAATATTTTGGCGCTACTCCTGCAGAGTACATCAATAGCATCATGAAAGATGACTCTATTTCCCCCACCCTGCGCCATGGTGCACACATGGTGGCGGTAGGGGGGTGCTAAGGGGCGCAGTTAAAGTGGTGCTGCACTCGTGCAGCACCACTTTCCATAAATCTGCCCCTGAGTTTGGAAAGTGCTGGATGGACTAAAACCTTCAATAAAGTTTTGGAACACCCTACGCCTGTCTCTGATGGGAAAGTTGGTGATAAGGAAGATGATCACACTCCCTCCTTTACATGTTTTTAGGGCACCCTATATGAGATCCCCAGACAGATTTTCATGAACCTAGATAAAATGATTCTTGATTTCTTGTGAGCCTGAATATTCTAAAACATACATGGGGCGGGGCAGGCCTTGAATTTCCCTGTATGGAATTATATTATTTTGTGGCCCAGCTCCAACATGCAGTGCATTATTTTGACAACAGGGAGAAATGCGAGACCAGACAGCTGTGGGGCACGTGCAGAGGTAAAACTCTCACTGAGCTATTGATGATGGGTGCTAGGGTCTCGTCAGTGGTGCCAACTATAGTGAGATAGGTTTGTAGTTCCTGGGAACGGGCAGTCAGGATGGTTTTACGGAGACACCGCTTTTCTATGAAATGTCAGTATGGACTCTTCATCCCTTTTCGTTGATTGCAGCCACAATGCCTATCAGTAAATGGTGTGAGAGGGTTGTGAGACCTTACGGGATATATACCCAGATAGCCGCTAATCACGCTTGCTGACTCCAGGACTCCTTCAACGTGGGAACTGGGCAGTTTCTACAATACTCCAAAATTGCAGCCACAGCCCTTGGAAGCTGGCCCTATTTCCCTGAGGCTCCTTGGGAGTCCCGCACATTGGTGCCGCTACTAAATTTAATAGGCCGTAGGTTGATTTCACACTACAGGGCCTTGAGGGAGGATCTATCATGTGCTGGCTTTCCGGTGCACGCCAAATGACAATAACATATTGGGGACTCCCCTACAGGACAAGGACTGTGTGATCATTCATGAGGGGGTAAGAACCGCATCCACTAAAGCCTGCTTCAGATTGATACAATTTAATGTTGTCCATCAGGTGTATCTGAACCCAACTACATTGCACTCTATTTACCCTCACAGGTCCTCTTCATACTCTCCATGTAATGCTTTAGAAGCGGGCTTTATACATATGATTTGGACCTGCCCATTTCTGAAGGAGTTGCTTTGCTCCCAGGGGGTGGCCATGTGATGGGACATCCCCCGGGACATAGTGCAATGCCTGTCGGGACTGAATCCAGCCAAAAAGCAGAGAGAGTTCAGTTGACAATTCTTACTTCTGGGAATCACATTGGCTAAACAGAAAATAGACATTCAGTGGTTGTCCTCGACAGCCCCCAAGTATGCTAACTGGAGGAAAGATATGGCTGAATGGGCGGATGCGGAAAAGTGCCACATGTGTAAACCCGTAGGGACAATAAGCTGATGGATGATCTACAGGCTTGGGCCATGATGCTTTCAGACCTGTTGGAACCTCCTGATGCCAAACCCCCATGAGCTGTATCTAGCAGGGGATGGAGTTTCTGGGACTGCCAAGGTGGGTGATTAGGACTCTACTTAGTAGTGGGGAGGGATAAGAATGATTGAACTGTTGTTGTTCACCGTTACTATTATGATACCTGCCCGGTCGTCAATGGCTTAGGACCCAGAGTACGCACGTGGAACTGGAGCTGTAATGGGGTTCCTTGATTTTGATTTCTATTTTCAATACTGTCTGTATTATACTGCAAAATTGTATTGTCACTATTGCATCTTGATGATGTTTGAAATGCCAATAAAAACTTGTACCTAAAAAATAAACACCATGCTGTGCATGCTTGCACACACCCAGATGGCTATTTTAAGATGGTCTTCTTCTGATACAGTGGCAGGTCTTGAGAGGAGGTCAAGCTGGCTAAAGATGGCAAGCAGCAGCTGAGAGAGGTTCATTTTCTAATCAACAGAGTAATCAGGTGTGGAGAGTAGGAAGCAGAAGGACGTAAAGAGAGAAAGAGAAAATTGGCCATCATGCAATAAAAGGTGTGATGTAAACAGTGGAATGATACTTTCATGTAATCAAAACACGGTGAGACCAAAATGCTCCTTGGGCTGGAAAAACACAATAATAGGTAACAATCAGGTGCAGGAAAGTGAGCGAGACATGAAAGTCATCAATTCATAAGCAAGGGTTAGACACAAACCCAGATTGCAGACAAGGCAATGCGGGCACCCAAGTAAAGTTGCTGCGCTGTGTTGTGTGACCTGGAGACAGCAGAACAGTGAAATAGCTGCTGAAATGTGGCACTATTCTACTCTTTGCCCACCCTGGAGCACTTTTGGCTGCCATGTGCCAACACAGACACCAATAGTGTAAGGGTGTCTTGAAGTGGGGATTTCACACAAGGACTTGCAGATGATTAAATATGCTTTTTTATTACAAATGTATTCAAATGGAAATAAAGCATACACGTACAGAGCCCAGGAGGAGGCATCCAGTCCCAATGACACCTCTGTGTGACCTCACCAACATTCCATACAGCTTGAGTGAGGAATCTAGAACACCACTATGTCACCCCCCATGTCATATCTAATGCCTAACACACACACAAAAGACACTAGACTATACCACACATCCTTCCCCTTACAAACACATAATAATAAGACTAACAACACACAAGACAGGACAAACAAAACATAATTAACCCCAAGGGTGACTGGGGCGAGCTGGTCTCGTCCAGGCACACGGTCCCCGTGTGCCTGAGACGAGGCCAGCTTGTCCTGCACACGACCCACGGGGGAGCACTAGCGCTCCCCAATGGGCCTCCCTCCCACATCCCCCAGTTGGGGATGGAAGGAGAATCGCTTCCCCCTTCCACCTCTGACCCCCCGCACCTCCCCAGTGATATCTGATGATGTAAGCATGCAAATCACGCTCTGACCTCATCAGAGGTCACCTCGGATCGTGCTGGAAGCGTGCTTCCAGCGCGATCCCAGAAGAGAAATGCCTTTGCATTTCTCTTCCGACCAGGAGGTAGGGCGGGAGAAACAAGAACGGAAAGACCTTTCCTTTCCTTTCTTGTCTCTCACAGCATTTTTGCTGCACGATGTGATAGGGCAGCAGAAATGCCCACTAGACACCAGGGAATTTTGTTGTTGTTGTAAATTTCGATAAGGGGAGCGCCCCCTTGGGCAAGGGCCCATCCCCAGGGAGCCAAATGATTTTTAGGCCATTTCTGTCCCCCCTGGGGGCAGATTGGCATAATATAATTAGGCCGATCTGCCCCCGGGGGGGGCAGAAGACCACTAGACACCTGGGATCATTTTTTTTGTTTATTTTTATTTTTTTATGTGTGGGGAGCGACCCCTTAGGCAAGGGTCGCTCCCGGGGGGCCAAATTATTTTTAGGCAAGCCCACCCAAGATTTTTGTTTCAAAATAAGAGGTTGGGGTTATGGCCATACCCCCACCCCAAATAAATGGGGCCATAGTAGTTCTGCCCACTAGTGAGCAGATTGGGCAATTACCCCCGATTCTCACCCCAGGGGGAGGGGGTAGAAAGTCTACTAGATGCCTGGGAATTAAAAAAAGAGAAATAGCGGGGTGGTGCTACCAACCAGTATGGGCCTGGTTATGCCCCCACCCGAACTGAAGGCGCTAACAGTCTTTCAGCTCTGCCACGCACACTAAAACATCTTATCCCATGACAGGCAAGAGAACATTTGATTATTTTGGGTTTTGGTTTTACATTTGGGCCATGAGAGCTTGGTAACTCTCAAAATCGTCCCACTTGGAATGGTATGGTGAGGGCTGCAATTTTTTTACTTTGGGACACTGCCATGTAGAAAAATCCACAAGACCTAGACACATCTGAAAACTAAACATCTGGTTGATTCCAGGGTGGTGTGCTTCACATGCACCCCGTACCATTTCCTTACCCACAATGCCCTGCAAACCTCCAACTTTGCTGGAAATCACACATTTTGCCCACATTTTTGTGATGGGACCTTCTGGAATCTGCAGGAATCCACAAAATTCCTACCACCCAACATTGTCTCATCTATAAAGATACAAATTCTGCTGCACTTGTCAGCCTAAAACAATTTTTTTTTAAACTGCCCTTTTGGACCTGCTTTGGTTCCCCCTCAATTTCGACATGTTTTTGTCTCTTCCCTGTCACAGGCACTTGGACCACCTACAGAAGTGAGGTATCATTTTTACCGGGAGACTGAGGGGAATGTTGGGTGGTAGGAAATTTGTCCCGGTGCAGTGATCCCACACAGAAATGTGGGAAAAAAATTATTTTTTAGCTAAATTTAAGGTTTGCTGAGGATTCTGGGTAAGAAAACATTGGAGGATCCAAACAAGTCACACCCTCGGGTGTCTAGTTTTCAGAAATGTCTGGGTCTGGTAGGTTTCCCAAGATGGCTGCTGAGCCCAGGACAAAAACGCAGGTGCCCCCCCTGCAAAAACAGGTAGTTTTGTATTTGATAATTTTGATATGTCCAGATAGTGTTTAGGGGCATTTCCTGTTGCAAGCACAAGGCCTACCCACACAAGTGAGGTATCATTTTTATCGGGAGACTTGGGGAAATGCTGGGTGGAAGGAAATTTGTGGCTCCTCTCAGATTCCAGAACTTTCTCTCGCCGAAATGTGAGGAAAAAGTGTTTTTTTAGCCAAATTTTGAGGTTTGCAAAGGATTCTAGGTAACAGAACCTGGTGAGAGTCCCACAAGTCACCCCATCTTAGATTCCCTTAGGTGTCTAGTTTTCAAAAATGCGCAGGTTTGGTAGGTTTCCGTAGGTGCCGGCTGAGCCAGAGGCCAAAATCTACAGCTAGGGACTTTTAAAAAACACGTCAGATTTCAATGTAAAAATGTGATGTGTCCATGTTGCGTTTCCTGTCACGAGCATTAGGCCTACCCACGCAAGTGAGGTACTATTTTTATCGGGAGACTTGGGGAACACAGAATAGCAAAACAAGTGTTATACCCCCTTGTCTTTCTCTACATTTTTTCCTTCCAAATGTAAGATAGTCTGTAAAAAAAGACGTCTATTTGATAAATGCCCTGTAATTCACATGCTAGTATGGGCACCCCAGAATTCAGAGATGTGCAAATAACCACTGCTTCTCAACACCTTATCTTGTGCCCATTTTGGAAATACAAAGGTTTTCTTGATACCTATTTTTCACTTTTTATATTTCAGCAAATGAATTGCTGTATACCCGGTATAAAATGAAAACCCATTGCAAGGTGCAGCTCATTTATTGGCTCTGAATACCTAGGGTTCTTGATGAATATAAAAGCCCTATATATCCCCACAACCAGAATAGTCCAGCAGACATATTGGTATATTGCTTTAAAACATCTGACATCGCTGGAAAAAGTTACAGAGTAAAACATGGAGAAAAATGGCTGTTTTTTACCTCAATTTCAATATGTTTTTATTTCAGCTGTTATTTTCTATAGGGAACCCTTGTAGGATCTACACAAATTACCCATTGCTGAATTCAGAATTGTGTCTATTTTTCAGAGTTATTTAGCTTTCCGGGATCCAGTATGGGTTTCACACCCATTTCTGTCACTAACTGGAAGGAGGCTGAAAGCACAACAAAATCTTAAAAATGGGGTCCCAGTAAAATGCCAAAATTGTGTTGAAAAATTGGGTTTTGTGATTCAAACCTGCCTGTTCCTGAAAGCGGGGAAGCTGGTGATTTTAGCACCACAAACCCTTTGTTGGTGCCATTTTCAGGGAAAAAAACACAAGCCTTCTTCTGCAGCCCTTTTTTCCCTTTTTCTAAAAAAAAAAAAATGTTGCTGTATTTTGGTCAATGTCTTCGTCTCCTTCAGGGGAACCCACAAACTCTGGGTACCTCTAGAATCCCTAGGATGTTGGAAAAAAAGGACGCAAATTTGGTGTGGGTAGCTTATGTGGGCAAAATGTTATGAGGGTCTAAGAGCGAACTGCCCCAAATAGCCAAAAAAAGGCCTGGCACCTGAGGGGGAAAAGGCCTGGCAACGAAGGAGTTAATCTACACATCATTTGGGTAACCTCTTAAATGGACAAACCAACACAATCATTCAAGAAATCTTCTAGCTTACCTCTCAATGTGGGAACTCCTTCTTAAAGTTTTAATCAGATTTCTATCTTGATATAGGTTACTTTGACATTGTACTTCTTTATCCACATCTGTGCTCCTGTCAACCTTATTCTCAGTATTTTAATCACTTTTGCTACAGGGGATACATTCCACTATCGACCATTAGACACCTGCACAGAATTCCCAGACATTATTTTCACTTGAATTTATTCTCTGAATGGACCCTTGATGCAAACCCAACAACCTACTTGCACAACTATGGTATTTATGAGTTTCTTTTTACTTTCTAACACCTCTTCATATTTGTTCCTACTAGCCTTATCACTTACCACTCTGGCTTTCTCAGCCAACATTTTCACATCCACTCCCAAATCAATCACCCCTGACACCCATCCTAGGGAAAGACATGATGCCACACTCCTTCCTCCCATTACCTCAAATGATATCTGTTCAGTTACAGAATATGGGGTAGTTTTGTATGCCCATAGAGCATCTCTGAGAGTTACAGCAGAATCCACCTGAGAGCACTTTGTATACATTCCACCAATACTGTATCAAATCTTCCCAATCTGCCATTTAACTATGGGTTATAGTGGAGTGTGAACATACTTTATTCCATTTTCTGAATAATCTGCTGCATAGGTGCTGATGTAAATTGTACTTCATTGTCCAGTAAGACCTCCGCTGTCATTCCTTCCCTATAGAACACTTCTTTGAAAAATTTCATAACACTTGTAGTATTTGGTTCAGCCACACCTTTCACCTCAACCCATCTGGACAATTGATCGATCATCACTATGAAGAATGTAATTTGCATTGGTAAAACATGGAATGAGCCCAAAAAATCAATAGATAATTTTTGCCAAACTTTTTCTGGACTTAAAGGTATCCTGGGTTCCAGAATCAATGTAACAAGATGCTTTTAGCTAACACAACATTGACCACACTCCCATACTACCTGGTCAATTTCACTATCCATAGGTGGCTACCATATCTTGTTTTTACATTTCTCTTGGTAGCGGTCATGCTTAAATGGCCAGTATGTGCTGTTTCAATAATTTGCTTCCTGTAACAAACCAGGAAGCACTCAACCAACAATATAGAAGAACCAAAAAACTTTTGCAGCACGTCAGGGTGTGCTGGTAGGTGAATACAGTAATTAATATATGGCAGATCATTTTATGAATAAGCCACCTCACACACTCCACCTTGAGCTGACATATATTCACAACTTCCTTCAAAGATGGATGCCTCAAATCTGAGTGACCTGTGTCGATGCCGCAAGCCCTTCGCCTTGAGTGCTGACTTGAGCAGCCTGTGAAGATGCCATGAGCGCTTCACCTTGAACGCTAACTTGAGCCAGCAGAAACTGACACGATGCACTGGTTCAAGAAACAACTGTCAATAAAGATGCCTGACCAAGCCAAAACTGATAAAAGTTACCAAAGACAGATGGACGAAGTCAACACAGCTTCTCCCAGATGTGTGGAGTGTGTTCTCTTGAAAGCTACACGTCAAACTCAGCTTCAGTGTTATAAAATATGGCAATGGTCTCCTGGGCTCTTAGGCCCTGATTTATACTTTTTGGGGCAAAACTGCACTAACGCAGTTTTGCATCAAAAAGTTTAGCACCGGCGTGCACCATTTCTGAGCACCAGCTGGGCACTATATTTATGGAATGTTGCAAGCCGCTGCAAAGGGTAGGCTAGCATAAAAAAAAATTACGTTAGCCGGGTGGTAAGAAGGGGGTTTTGCACCAAAAAATGGCGTTAGGCAGGTTAGAGTAAAAAAAATGACTTACCAGCCTAGCATAATTTTCTGACGCAAAATCATTCATACCACGTGACTCCTGTCATAGAAAAGACACGAGTCATGCCCACCACCCCAATGGGCAGCACAGGGGACCGGGGTCCCCAGGGCATGGCCGTTGCACCCAGTGCCATGTAGGGGGGCCCAATTCAGGGCCCCCAATGGCACTTTAAAAAACAAAATACTTACCTGTACTTAGCTCTACTTACCTGGGATGGGGTCCCCATCCTCCTCTGTCCCTCTGGTGTGGGTGTCCCTGGGGCCTCGGGAGGGCGCCTGTGGGCTTATTCCATGGTGTTCCTGCCCTGACCCAGGCGTTAAATAATGGTGCAAAGCAGGCTTTTCACCATTATTTGACCCCTCCCCCCGTGCGTGATTTTAGCACGGGGGATAAATATGGCACTGAGGCCATAGAGTCATTTTTTACACAGGAACGCCTACTTTGCATCTCATTGATGCAAATTAGGTTTCCACATCCTAAAAATGACTTTAACTCCATAAATTTAGCGCTAGACGGGGCTAGAGCCAAAGTATAAATATGGAGTTAGTTTTGCACCGAATTTGCGTAAAGAAAATGACACAAATTCGGTGCAAAACAAGTATAAATATGCCCCTTAGTATTCCAAATTGGCATCCTTATCCCATCCTCGTTGCCAAATATGAAGTGAGAGTTCCACACAAGGACTCACAGATGATGAAACATACTTCTTTATTACAAAGAACTAAGTAGAAACAAAGCATACAAGTGCAGATCCCAATTGGAGGCAACCATTCCTAACAGCTTCTGTGTGTGATATCACCAAATTCTATACAGCTTGAGTAAGGAATGCCATGCCCCACGTCATAGCTAATGCCTAACACACACACAAAAGACATTAGGCTATACCACACACCTGCGTTGTGGTAAGCATAGTTTTAAACACGAAGGGGACCCTTCTAGGATAACATCTATGCTTTAAGGAATTTTCCCACTTTGTATGCACATGCAAGTAGTGAGACACATGAAACCAGCGCTTAATTTGTGCTTGCTGTTTCCGGTGCTGAGCACCGGCACTTATTTGTGAGGGCCGGGGTTTATTCTTATGCCTCAAGCATTTGCTGCGAGCAAAAGACACATATGGGAAAGATGGAAGAAGAAAAAACTAAAAAGCGTCATAAAGGGAGAAAGTAGAAAGTTGCAGGATGAGCTGAAGGGGCAGGGGTGGCCGTAAATTGATTGAAGAGGCCCGAGATGGCTTCAGGATTACGCTGCCTCAGTATTCAGTGCTGGCAGATTTAATTACAGCAGTCTCGTGTTTAAGAGAAGGGTTTTGAGCACCAGCACCTCTTTATTTACAAATTAAGCAGTGCATGAAACGAGGAAAAACCAACACATTTCTCCTCTTTATGCCTGCCTCAAGCAGTCCCAGGATTTTGACATAAATCTCTGTCTACAATTCTTTCTGCACGACCATGCACCGCCCATGGAAAGCCTCATTGATCCAAAGTAGCCCGAGGCAGTGCATTGTGCTGCTTTGCATTACTTTTGGTTACAATCCAATGGAAATTGCAATTTGCATTGGATTGTAAATCCCACTGTTACACTTTGTATCGGGTTTGCTTAAAGAGTAATGTGTTTGTAAAATCTAGCTTCAGTCTGTTTTTGCTACAATATGTTTTTTTCCAGCAGACAGCTGAAGCTCTATATTAGCAGGATCTAGCAACTATTTTTAAACCAGTAACACTGATTCCTCGGGTCACACTTCTACTTTGGAAAGATCCGCAGCCTGCAAAGTGCGAGATAAATGATTCTCACTAAAGCAATGTGAGAATTTACAACAGTGGTGTTAAAAAAAAACCAAAGACGGATACAAAGAAGAATGTCAGGATATTTTGTGTTTGTGCAAAGAGCACATTTTTGAAGCACTTCCAGCCTTTCGACATAGAAGTCAAAAACAAACTGAACCAGGAATTTGACGAAAATCAATATTAATCAAGTAGGGGTGTATTTTAATAATTTCCCTTCTTGTAGAGTTGGGCTAACAAATTAAGAGGGAAAGCAGAGCTACATCCAAGAAAAGGGTATGGCTTGGCTCTAAGAACCCGTGCAGGAGCCAAGAATTGAAAATGTTTGGCATGTGAATCACGCCACAGACATCATGTAAAATATGATATAATTCCAAGTTTAAAAAAAGTGTAATTACGCGTACAAACATTTCACTTTGGTGCATCAGATTATATCACTCCATTGAGTACCTTTTTTTGGAAGTGGTACTTTTTAAAACAAGGATTTAGAAACATTCATGCCCTGCATGACATTAGTAAAATGGGAGGCAAATCAGTTGTCATGTGTACCCTATATGAAATAAACATAAATTATTACACATGGAGCAAGATTAGAGTGTATTAAATCAAACATAACGGACAGTCACAGGCAGAGCTAGACCTCCGACAAGATGGCCTCTAGATCTATATCAGCTGACAGGGCTGCTTCCTTACTTTACGGATGACCAGTGCGACAAGCGGAGACTGTTCTGCACACTCCTGGGGCCCTTGACCACTCCTATATTGCTGTAATAGGTGGCACATTTTATGCAGCACAGTACCTCTTGCCAGTCTGTTGCCAGATGGCGAGGAGCGCAGAGGGACGACCTACACCTCTTGGTCTGGCTAAGATGACGGTGCCTATACCTGAAATGAGCTCGCTGACCCGCATTGCGTGTTGGGGATTCAATTAATTCATGTTGCCCTAATCTGCATCCATCACCACAATGTTGCCATATCATCTGTTAGAAATGGGGTCTTTGTTTGGCAGTCACGTTATCGGACCCTCATCTAGTCAAGGGGAAGGAGAAACAAATCCGGTTAACCCCCACCCACCCCCTTGGTAGCTTGGCACGAGCAGAAAGCCTTAACCCAGAGACAATGTGTAAACTATTTCTACCAACACACACATTAATTCAGTGACAACATTACAAAATGACCCAACACCAGGTTAGAACAATAGCCAATATTTATCTAAACAAAACAAGACCAACATGACAAAAATCCAACATACACAAGTCATGAACTTTTAAAAATGAAACACAAAAATAGTGCTTAGAAACGCAAATGCTTCAATTAGGTGCTATCACGGCATTGTGATGGAGTCGTTCCCAACAATCCGACACCAATGGTGCTGGTCACGGAGTCACACGGACCCCCAGGTATAATACCTTGTGAAAATGAGGAAACAAGCCGGTGCACGGAGTCGGAGATCGCGGCATCGCTGGATCTGAGGCGGCGTTGGCTCCGGTGCTGCAGAGGAGCGGAGGCATCAGGAAGAAGTGTCAGGTCCTTGCTACAGACCGATGGAGGTAAGGCGGCGGCGGTGCAAAATGTTGGATCCATGCACTTCCGGTGAGGTCGATGTCTGGCGGTCATGACGTGGAGCGGCGACTCCCAATGAGTCACGGACTTCAGTGAGGCTGCAGCAGCATCGGGCCTGCAAGGTCGTGGCACTCCAGCGAGGACCACGGCTTTGGTTGCAGGCGGCGTCACAGGATTCGGCAGCAGCGTTGGTCCGGAGGCAAGCAAAGTCATTTCACTTGGTTTTTCCACCCGCTTCTCCCTTCAAGGGCTGAGAGAATGGATTAGGCACCACTTGGCAGGGCAGGAGTCTCAGCAGAGGAGATCTTTGATGGCCCTGAGACTTCAGAACAGGTGGCAAGCTCAGTCCAAGTCCTTGGAGATTCTTCTCAAGCAGGAATATACTACAAAGTCCAGTCGTTGTCCCCTTTCTCAGGTAGAAGCAGCAACTTCAGGGTAGCCCAACAAAGCACAGTCACAGGCAGGGTCAGCACTTCTCCTCAGCTCTTCAGCTTTTCTCCTTGGCAGAGGATCTTCTTGGTTCCAGAACTAATCTTGAAGAAATCTAAAGTCTGGGGTTTTGGGTCCAATACATATACCCCTTTCTCCATGTGAAGTTGCCCAACTTCAAAGAAAAGTCTCTGTTGTTTACAAGATCGTGCCTTGCCCAGGCCTGGCTCTAGATGCACACCAGGGGGTCAGAGACTGCATTGTGTGAGGGCAGGCACAGCCAATTCAGGTGTAAGTGACCACTCTTCTTGCCACTCCAGCCCAGATGGCTCATCAGGATATGCAGGCTACACCCAAGCTCCCTTTGTGCCACTGTCTGGAGGAAATTCACAAACAGCCCAACTGTCAGTCTGACTCAGGGAAGGAATCCACAAACAGACAGAGTCACAGAATGGTTAATGCAAGAAAATGCCTACTTTCTAAAAGTGGCATTTTCAAACCAACAGTCTTAAAACAAACTTCATTAAAAGATGTATTTTTAAATTGTGAGTTCGGAGACCCCAAACTCCACATTTCTGTCTGCTCTCAAAAGGAAACTGCACTTTAAGAATATTTAAAGGCAACCCCCATGTTAACCTATGAGAGAGATAGGCCTTGCAACAGTGAAAAACAAATTTGGCAATATTTCACGGTTAGGACATGTAAAACACATCAATACATGCCCCACCTTTAACACACACTGCACCCTGCCCATAGGCTACCTAGGCCCTACCTTAGGGGTGCCTTACATGTATAAAAAGGGAAGGTTTGGGTCTGGCAAGTGGGCACACTTGCCAGATCGAATTGGCAGTTTAAAACTGCACACACACACACTGCAGTTGCAGGTCTGAGCCATGTTTGCAGATCTACTTTTGTGGGTGGCACAATCAGTGATGCAGGCCCACTAGTAGCATTTGATTGACATGCCCTAGGCGCCTCTGGTGCACTTTACTAGGGACTTACTAGTAAAACAGATATGCCCATTATGGAACAGCCAATTGCACATACTATTTCACATAGGGAGCACTTGCACTTAAGCACTGGTCAGCAGTGGTAAAGTGCCCAGAGTAACAAAAAACAGCAAAAATAGAGTCCAACACACATTAACAACATGGGAAGCAGAGGCAAAAAGGTAGGGGAGACCACGCCAAGGATGCCAGGTCTAACACCATCCTTCTGGTCCACCATTTAATGGTGCAACATGCATGAAACTGACAAGCACCTCTGAGGCTGCCAAGGCATTGTATCCTGTTTTGTTGTGAGGTCAGCACGTTGCCCTGCATTGCTGGCTGAGACCCAGTGACTAAGGATAGGACAAATTGGACCGGAAATACATGGCCAACATTTGGAAAGGCAAATTTGAACATTTTACTGGTGGTAGTGATAGTCACTTTCAGCCTTTTGGAATGAACATCTACAATGACTGCAGCAAATAATTGTGAATTCAACAAACATGTAAACATGTAAATGGTCCAATCAAATCTAGACATACCTTCACCCAGGCTGCACCCGGATCGCCGAGATGTTACACCCACTCCTACCTTCAAACGTTTCTCACTCTCTCTGCATAACAGACATCCAATCACATGTCTGGATGCATCTGCTTCCATCCACCAGAACCTCTACTTGAGCCTTTTCTTTGTCATTGTCTGTCCCAAATGACCTTGATGTGATAAACTAATCAGTTTCCCTCTCACCTCCTAAGGCCATAGAAATCTTTCTCCCCTCTTGATGAGTTGTTCACCACATATTGTCAGCTCCACCACCTTGCAATGTGGTTTAATAGACACAGACACCGAACTCTCTCTCCATACACCCTTGTGAATCATCTTTATAACTTCTTTCAAAATCTCGTCCTTATCCATCACTGCTGGCCACTCAGCATTAGTGACAGCTTTATATATGCATGCTTCGCATACTCCAAACATGCCAACGGCTCCTCAAACTCATAATCCTCAATACATTCACTCTTGTTATGTCGTCATAAAGGCAATATGCCACGCATTTCTTTCACCCCAGAATGTATTCAGTTTCATATTTAAATCTAAGCAATCTGGCAGCAAATATTGCTAACCTACAAGAACTGTTGTCCGTGCTTGCAGGCCTAGGAATCCTCAACAGAGCTTCGGCTTGGTCTTCAAAACTACATTGGTTCCCCGTACATAAATTCTGAGATGTCCCATGACCCACGCTGCTGCCAATGCTTCTTTCTCAATGACCAAACAGTTATTTTCCAAAGAATTCAAAGCGCTAGAAGTAAAGTCATTGCATTGTTTTGGAAAGAATGACCCCATTCTCAGATGCACTGGCATCCACCATAACTATGGGTTGTCTGTTAATATCAGAAGGTGTGAATATGCCCACATTCACTGTGTCACGCTTGATTTCCTGTTGCCCAAATTTGTTGATTGTCCCATGAAAATGGAACTGATTTTTAGTTTCAGCCTGAGATTACTCTTTCAGCAAAATTGCTCAAAAACTTTGAGTTATATTATATTTAACCCTTTAAAGATCTGAGTAATCTTTGGCACGTGAAGAAGTTGCATTAGCAAGTGCACTGATAAAACCAGCTTTAGGTATGACATCTATGGTACCTACTTGGTATCCAAAAAGGATTAATATCCTTAGGTAACGATTTTACAGCAGGACATGTTTCTTAAACAGGTCTTAGGAGATTGTAGTGTAAAGGGAACTTGATTCAACCATAAGAGGTATCTCCGACCTTGATAAAGAACATTGCTTTTGGCTTCTTCAGCCTAACAGCCTAACAAAGTGGTTTCTTATCACTGTCTCTTTGGAATCTTTGTTTTGAACTTCTTCCAATGCGTGCACTTCTTCATCTTGGTCATCCAAGAATTTAGTCCCGTTGCCTTTAGAGTCAACACCCACTTCCCCACCTCTGCTTCTGACTTCACCATATGCACTGGTGAAATTACCTTTTTCCTGCACTTCCTGAATTACTTTTTCAATTTCTAGATTCAGAACCATGATATGAGCTAACACACCAATGGCAGTTCCTTTGAATTGAGATTCCATTTATACTTTGGCATGTATTATGCCCTCTAGCTTCCGCACCAGGATACTTGTACCTTGCATGTTTGTGTGCAGCTTCTGTGCTTGCCCTTTATTGTGTTGCTGTGATCGCTCAGCCAAATTAGTAGGTGGAAAAGAGCATATGTTTGTGGTTTGCTTGCCACTTATAGCTCTGGAGGTCCTACCACGTTCACCTCCATGCCCCACTGTAGGACGCTGGTTCTGTATATACTATATCAAGATATAGGCCCTCATTACAACCCTGGCGGTTGGTGTCAAAGCGGCGTTAATACCGCCAACAAGCCGGCGGTAAAAAAAAAGGGGATTTTTTTCCTGGCGGTACCCACCATCAAAGACCGCCACTTTAACACACCGACCACCAGGGTGGTAACGTGTGCTGGGCTGGAGACTTCGGCTCCAGCCCGGCGGTCATCACAATCCCACCCTCGGGAATACGACCAGGCCTACTGCCGTGGTTTTCGTGCCAAACTTACCGCCATGAAACCATGGCGGTAGGCACTATCAGTGCCAGGGAATCCCTTCCCTGGCACTGACACTGATAGGGGTCTCCCCTACCCCCATCCCCCTTCACTTCCCACTCCCCCTCCCTCCCCCTCCCTCTACTGCCCCCGCACAGATACACACAAGCACCCATATACACACATGCACACACGCATACCCACCACCACCCACACATGCACACATACATATCAACACACCGTGACACACACCAACATACCTTGTCACACACATGCATTCACAACACACAACACACAACACTCACAATCACTCATCCATGCACGCATTCAATGCGACTCACACCCACATGCACGCATTCCAAAACATACACACACACACACCCCACATACACACAACATCCCCACCCCCCTCTCCTGTCGGAGAACCCGACTTACCTGCTTGCAGGGGGTCCTCCGGCTGGAGACGGTCCGCAACGCTACTGTCAGCAGCAGCGTCCGCCAGCAAAACACCGCCAGGCCTTATCATTGGTCATGATACGGTCGGCGGTGTTTTGCTGGCGTGGCGTGCTGTTGTCAGTAGCGGCGCCTTACCGCCGTCCGCCGTCATGACTGTCGGCGGTGTTCCGGCAGCACTCTGGCGGTATACCGTCACGGTCATGATACGCGCAGATGGCTGGTAGCCACAGCAGCGGTATGTTGGCGGCTGTCGCCGTGGCAGTAGGTGGTAGTTACCGCCAATGTCATAATGAGGGCCATAGTGTGCACAGAGTCCAGGGGTTCCCCAAGAGGCTTGACAGAGGCAATAATAGATAATACTAATGCTCTATTTGTGGTAGTGTGGTCGAGCAGTTAGGCTTAGCAGAGGGTAGTGTTAAGCATTTGTTGTACACACACAAGCAATACATGAAAATACACACTCAATGGCTTAACTCCAGGCCAATAGGTTTTTATATAGAAAAATATTCTTTTGTTAATTCATTATAACCACACGGTTCAGATTGCAGGTAAGTACATTCAGTGAAAGGTACTTTCCATAGGTATAGTTAGAACTTTGAATCAAAACAGTAATGGTCCCAGTTTTTCATAAAATGGCAATAAGCTATTTTAAAAGTGGACACTGCAATTTTCAACAGTTCCTGGGGGAGGTAAGTACAGTTTAGTTATCACGGAAAGTAAAACATATACAAGTTCAGTCTCTGGGGCATAGGTAGGCCACCGTTGGGGGTTGAAGGCAACCCCAAACACCCAGCACCAGCAACACGGGCTGGTCAGGTGCAGAGGTCAACCAGGAGCCAAATAACATGAGCGCCTATGGAGACATGGGGGTGCTCCGGTCCCGGTCTGCTTGCAGGTAAGTACCCACACTGTCGTAGGGCAGACAAGGGGGGTTTGATAGAGCACAGGGGGCGCCCCAAGTAGGCACACAACACACACCCTCAACTGCACAGGAAAAGCCGGGTGCAGTGGGCAAACATGGCGTTGGGTTTTCTATGGGATTCAATGGAGGGACCCGGGGGTCACTGAGACGCTGCAGGCAGGGCACAGGGGACCTTCTCGGGCCGCCACCGACTGGGCACTGATGAGGGCCGCCTGATGGTCACTGTTGGACCGGTGGATGGTTTCTCATGGTCCTGGGGGTTGCAGGTGCAGTGCTTCTCCTAGCGTTTGATATCTTTGTCACGGGCAGTCGCAGTCAGGTGGGTCCTCGGGATTCTCTCTGCAGGCGTCATCATGGGGGTGCAGGGAGGTCAGCCCATAGTGGACACGTCGTAGGAGTTGCCTGGGAGTTTGCTCAGGATAGTTATGTCCTCTGGACACAGGCCGGGGGCGTTGGGTGCAGAGTGTTGGGGACTCACGCTTCTACAGTGAGGTGGGAGTCCCTTTAAAGATGGTTTCTTCTTTATTGATTGGACAGGTCCGCTGTCCACACGAGTTCTTGATCCTTCTTAGGTGCAGGGCAGTCCTCTGAGTCGGCAGACGTTGCTGGACCCGCAGGATGCGTCGCTGGTGCAGGTTCTCTGAAATAGGAGACAGGCCGGTAGGGCTGGGGCCAAAGCAGTTGTTGTCTTCCTTCTTCCCTGTGGGTTTTTTCAGCTAAGCAGTCCTTCTTCTTTGTAGGTCATCAGGAATCTGATGATTTGGGTTCAGGGTCACCCCTAGATACTAAATTTAGGGGTGTGTTAGAGTCAGGGGGCAGTAGCCAATGGCTTATGTCCCTGAGGGTGGCTACACCCTCCTTGTGCCCACTCCCTCTGGGGTGGGTGCACATCCCTATCCCTATTGGTCCTGTTCCTCCAAAGCAAGATGGAGGATTTCTCAAGGAGGGGATTACTTCAGCTGTGGTCACTTTAGGGGTGGACCTGGCTGGAGGGGTGACTCCTCCTTGTTTTTTTCACTATCCCTCTGGACTTGCTGCCAAAAGTGGGGGCTCGTCCAAGGGGAAGGGCATCTCCACTGGCTGGAGTGCCCTGAGGGCATTGTGACACCAGGCCTGAGCCTTGAAGGCTCACCGCCAGGTGTTACAGTTCCTGCAGGGAGGAGGTGTGAATCACATCCACCCAGTGCAGGCTTTGTTTCTGGCCCCAGAGAGTACAAAGGCTCTCACCCCGGGGGTCAGAAACTCGTCTCTCAGCGGCACTGAAGGATTGGGTAAAATACAGGGGGCATCTCTAAGATGCTCTCTGTGTGCATTTTTTTATAAATCCAACACTGGCATCACTGTGGGTTTATTATTCTGAGAAGTTTGATACCACACCTCCCAGTATTCAGTGTAGCCATTATGGAAGTGTGAAGTTTGTTTTGACAAACTCCCAGACCATATACTTACTAGGGCACAATGTCCTTATAATGTCTAAGAATGGACTTAGACACTGTAGGGGCATATTGCTCATGCAGCAGTGCCCTCACCTGTGGTATAGTGCACCCTGCCTTAGGGCTTTTAGGCCTGCTAGAAAGATACCTTACCTATGCCACAGGCAGTGTTTTGTGTGCATGGCACCCTGAGGGGGGTGCTATGTCGTCATTGCCTTTTTCTCCCCACCAACACACACAATCTGCAATGGCTGTGTGCATGTGTTAGGTGAGGGGTCCCTTAGTGTGGCACAACACATGCTGCAGCCCTTAGTTCCCTAGTCACAGGGTCCTTGGTACCACTGGTACCTTTTACAAGGAACTTATCTGTGTGCCAGGGGTGTGCCAATTGTGGAAACAATGGCACATTTTTAGAGAAAGAACACTGGTGATGGGGCCTGGTTAGCAGGATCTCAGCACACTCAGTCAAATCAGCATCAATATCAGGCAAAAAGTGTAGGGTGGGTAACTGCAACAAGAAGCCATTTTCCTACACCCACTGTAAGTCAAATGGCAGGTCACACTTAAAATATTTTCCCCAAATAATCATAGTTCTCTTATGTCAATAATTCACAGGTGTGCCACAGTGTTGATGGCTCATGAACAGTACTTGAATAATTGCTGTCTTACTTGTCTGAGGATGCAGCGGTCCGTAGCAAACAGCCAATGATCCTAAAATACATTATTGGCTTCACTCACTAGGGTCCTGAAGGTGATACGCAAGTGTCACCATCGTCGCTAAAATGCTTTGGCCAATAATCATACTATGCTGGTAAAGAAGTTTATTGTAAACATGACCTCTGTGATGCTCCATGGAGGTCAGCACACCTCAACTGTCCTCCAAGGAAGTCACCTTAGGGGTGGACCTGGCTGGAAGGATTCCATAGAATAATCATTCTACAGATAGACATTCTATATTGTCTTAAAGACATAAAAGCACCCTTGCCAAGTGACCACCTTTGCAAGCCATACATGGTGGCATCCATCCACTCTTCCAGCTGTTAATTGTGGTGCTTGTGGGCAGCAGGAGTGGTGAGGGAAGGTTATTACCACTCTTCCAGTAACAATATCTGCTGATCGCTACAGCGACAATACCTTGCAAGTGACTGTTTATACATTCTCTCCACTTTGGCAGTTATTATTATTTCCATGATTTCCAACTCCTGGCTGCCCTCTTCAGAATTCAAAAGTGTTGAAGTTGAAAGTTGATTAGATGCGATGCCAGAATGTGGTCCGGATGGGTGGCATTTGAAAAGAAGGTGATTAACTTGAAGGATAGACCACAGCAGAGGTAATTTCAGCAGCTTCATGTGACCTCCAGAAATGCCACTCAACTACAGAGGACAGTAATCCAAACAAATTTTACAAGATAACTGAGTCTCTGCTAATCCCACTGCTCTACAGCATTTTTTAAGGAAGCCAAAACCTCTTTCTCCAAGTGTCCTGGCTAATAAAGTGATCATATCCCTCCTACGTAAGGCTGGTAAGGGTCCTTTCAAATGCCCCAGCTATATGTGGATATCCCTCATTAATGTGGACAGTAAGGGGCATATTTACAAGCCCCTTGCGCCGCCTTTGTGCCACATAATGACCATTTTTTTTATGCTACGACGGCGCTAAGGTAGCCTTTTCTCTGTGCCACATTCACAAAGGTAATAATAATGTATGCATGGGAGCGTTCCACCATCAGAAGTCCAGAAAAAATGACGCAGTGAAATTTACAAGATTTCACTGCGCCATTTTTTTTCAGAATTTTTAACACCCTCTCAGGGTAGCCGTTAAAATGATGCACCCATTGAAATCCATTGTGCTTTGTTACACTAGCGTCAACATTTTTGAGGCTAGTGCAGCAAAGCAACACCATAGCATTGATAATGTTTATGCTCTTGACCTAACGACTCCCATGCGCACCATATTGTAAATACGGTGCATCCATGGTGTCATTAGGTGGAGGTAGGAGCACACAAGTGTAAATATGCCCCTAAGATTCTTGCAAAGATCTTAGTTACTAGGCTTGGTAAGGTGCTACCATTGCTAGTCTACAAATCAGATTGGTTTCGTACCTGGTAGCTCTTCCAGCAACCATATTCATGCTGTCACATCTTTGGGACATCAAAGGCCTCGGGATGGAGGTTCTGGCCTTCTCACCAGATGTGGAAAATACTTTTGGCAGGGTCAAGTGGGTATACCTTTCCCGCACCTTGGAGAGGGCTGCTCTCAGCCAGCATTTTATCTCTAAATTGCACTGGTTGCATGAAGAAACAATACAAGCTATAAGATGTGAGAGGCATTTATCTCAATCAGCACGATTCAACGAGGCACCAGGCAGGGCTACCCAAAGTCCCCTCTCATTTTTGGATTAGCCGTGGAGGCACTATCTTCAATCATTCATTCATCAATGATGATATCAGGTCAGCCCTCTTCCATTGATGCTATCATGTGATTTCTGTACACAGACCGCATTCTCTTAACCATTACGAACCCACTGGCCTCATTTCCCAAAAATATACCCCTTATCCAGGAATTTTCCCAGTTGTTTGGGAACAAAAATAAGTGACTGGAATGCCCCAAAAAAGATCACAACTAAGGTGAGTCTCTATGGTTATCTAGTGAGATGGATTGCAAGGGCCCTGACCTACCTGTAACTGTCATTGTTTTATTATTGCAAAGGTTAGCCTAGATTTCTTCTATGCATATAGGCCCAAATTTATGGGGAATTGGTGCAGGGCAGTGCCACAAGTCTTCTTGCTGCGCTGCCCTACACCAGTGTAAAAGGGCAGGAATGCGCTGTATTTATGAAATTTGGAGCATTTGTGTCCGTTTTCCCTGCGCTGGTGCACAATTGGCTGCCTAGCGCCAACGCAGGCATTGCACCATAGTGCAAAGGTGCCTGCATTGCATGCAGGATTGATTTTGTGCAGGAAGACCACCTTCCTGCTTACAACAATCCTGAGAGGTGGTTTCTTCTTTCTAAGTGTGCTGCAGAATATAAGAAAATTGAAAGAGGAAAAAACTTGGAGAAAGTAAAATCTTTCTACTTACACCTGCTCTGGGAAGACGTAAGGCTTTGGTGCTGCCCCAGGTTTACATGATTAAGTAAATCTGGAGCAGCGTCGAAAACCCAGCGCAATGCCCATGGAGCACCTCCCTAGCACAGAGTAAGGCAACACATCAGCTTTTGTTGCTTTGTGTTACTCCATATCTGTGAGGCTAAAGTTGTTTTGCGTGGCCTCATAGATATGGTTGAGAGGCTTGCGCCGTCAGAGCATCAAAAAAAGTGACGCTCCAGCGGCACAAGCCTCTCATAAATATACCCCAGATTTTTTGTACTTTCTCCTTGGCAGTGCTCATATATGTGATATACTATTAGGCTATATCAATGTATCATTTAACTAGATGGGATTGCCAGTGCTATTGACTCTCCCACTCCTTTTTGCCAACTTCTAATTTCAATAAAGAATTGTTGCAAAAAAAGAAAATAACACAGTGATTTTTTGACAGCACAGATCCTGAACTAATGCGTTACAAGATGGCCCTCATTAGTGATAATGAAGAAACAAGGTACAAAATAATTGCGTAGGGTCACACAATTTGGTGAAACAAGAAAACTGTGTTTGATCCCAGGTTTCTGGTTTGACATTGTGCAATTCCTCCACTAGACTGCATCTCTGCTCTTGTCTGTCTTACATGAAAGATGCATTTTGTTGTCTTTAATTCCTGGTGCATGAGTCCTTGTGCCACATTGTGCCTGTGCCAGGCATAATGTATGCAAGGGAGGCGTTTGGGTACTAGGAGGCCCACAAAAATGGTGCTGTGAAATCTGCTAATGGCGCAGTGACATTTAACAGATTTCACTGCACCAGTTTTGGCATCATTTTTAACACCTGCTCAAAGCAGACTTTAAAATTAAACCTATGGACCTCATTGCATTTTGCTACACTAGCGTCAAAATTCTTGACACTAATGTAGGAAAGCGCTATATGGTGCACTGTATTATGAATATTGCGCAACCATGGTGTCATTAGGTGCCAGTTGGCGGGGCCCTGAAAAAGTGGCACATCAGCTCCGATGCGCCACTTTTTCTTAAATATGGGCCTTAGTGTGAATTTCGGCTGGCTCATTTCCACTTTATGTAAACCGACCTGGCCTTTGCGCTTGTATTACACATTTTTTACAATACCAAATGAAATCTACTGGTACTCCTGTTGCCCTCCACCTCTCCCCCAAAGAAAATGAAAACCAGAGCTTGCCATACTGAGATTCAAATCTGTGAACTGCACATATGTTTACCTTAGCAGTGTTGTGTAGCCATTTTAGCTATAGTTTTATACATGTTATTTTAGCAAACCAGGCCTGCTGTTGTGCACTTTAACCTAGATATATTTTATTCAGCTTCGTTTTTAATATTTTAACAATAGCCACATTTGCGGTCTTGTTTTATTTTCTCTAGCTAGCTGTTCTTCGCCTAGGTCAGCACCGCGTTCTTAAACAAGACATTTCTTTCACTCTGTGCTTTTCTCAAGGCTGCAGTAAGATAGGTTGCTGGCAAAAGTGGCACGCTTTGTCTCTAATGTTCACAGAACAACACACTCTTACATGGGGATCCTTTCTTGGAACATCAGCTGTTTTATTATAAAAACACTACTTTGACCCATGTACGTTAGAGGGAGATTCCAGCCAGATGACCACAACTGTATGCTGATTGCTGAGTGCTTCGCTGCAGCTGCTTATGTAGACTACAGGCCTCTTGCTCAGGTATGAGAGATGATGTCTTTCCAGGGGAACTTGGAGGGCAGAATTAGAGCTTAGCATGCTGTGCTCCAACATAGTCTAGGTAGGAACTATTCTAAAAAACTGTAGTGACAATATGGTCACGTTATTTGTATGTTTTTCTCTCCTTGTCACAATTTTAACCCTGTCATGCTTCATTGTCCTAGTTATTGCAATACATGCTTTATTATCTAAGATGCAGCTCCTTCAATAAAACTTTATTGAGCTATATTCTGCCTCTGATTGTCCTTGCATATGTGAGACTAATGTAACTGAGAGAAATGGATGAGATCTGGGTGACCATGATTTCCCTGAGGAGTCATTTGTGTCATGCGCTCGGTTGCCCCAATCATCCCTGCTCTTGGGTGGAGATGAGGAACTGCTAGTTAGCTGGAACAAAACCCGGATTAGGCCGACAGGTGTCACCTGGTGTGGGTTCAGACTCAGTCCCCCTCAGTACAGGTGATTCTGCCGCCCGAATCCAGTAGTCTCATTAGGATAATGAGAACCTACGCGACAGCAGCAGGCAATCAAACATGGGGCTACTTTTACATACGTATTGGTAAAGTGGACGTTCAACCCCGAGACATCAAGGCATTGAGTAACAGATTTTTATTGTCACCCAACCTAATGGTACTCATTTCATTGACCTTGAAAGGCTGAGTGGACCCTGTTGGACCGCGAGGTCTCAGATATTTGGGATGGACACATTCATCCACTGAGTTACGCTAATTTACTAGTTTTTTGGATGACCAACCTCAGTTTTCACTTTTGCCCATGGCGTTGTCACTCACGAGGGTGTGTCATGTCTGCCTCTCTCATTATCCGGACAAAGAAGTCCAAAGGGTGTGCGCCTTGAGCATCAGAACTTGCAGCGAAGGTGGCACAACAGTAGATGACAGGCCAGGCCTTTCTCTGACATATAAACTTTTCTTTCTACTTTAACTAGGGGACCCCTCTTCCTCCTTGCCTCTTCTTTGTGTCAAGGGATCCAGGGGACCACAGAACGGTCGAGCGCCCAGCAGAGACGACCCTCGGCCAGCTGGAAGACGCTGGCATTTCGTCTCCTTTTTAACTCCGGATGTCAGGAGAATGCCCTGGCCTCGGGCACTGGCGCCGTTAAACATGGCGACAGGGCGCTGACTCAGCTTTCTGCATCCGTTCTAAGGAAGAAAATGTCGGAGCATCTATTAGGAATGAAGGTCCCTGCACCTGTACTGAAGCTTTAAAGGGCAGAAGAAATGAAACTGTACGGGTAATCAGAGCTATTTCAAAGAGCCCACGCTTGCAATGCAAATGTATAAGACTTGGCAGCCTGCGAAAGCTTTGCTGCAGCCCCGGGCGTGAAAAATGGCTATTTTATGCAAGGGTTTTGTTCTGAAGTCATATTTTATTTGCTGCACTCGGTAGCATTTAATTTGTTACATATTAGGATGTTCGCACAAGAATAGTGTCTGGCGTGGAAGGGAATACATGAATTAATCTGAGTCACTGTTAATTATTCTAGCTGCAATTCCCATCCATTGTTTTTTAGCTTGTCTGTACCATTACAGACCAGAACCACAAAGTGTTACTTAATAATGCACAGCACAATAATAGGAATACAATTCAGGGCTGAAATTCTACGATATTGAACCACACCTTTCTGTTCCCCACCCCACCAATGGAGATGCCAGATGTAATCCCTGGCATCCAAGCTTGGCTACTGCACTGATTAGGCACAGTCTCTGTTCATCCAGTCGCCCCCAAAGTCTATCTGGACCCAACAGTTTAGTTCGCTTTTCTCTTCTGGGAGCTGTTCTTAAACAGTTTTAGCTCCCAGGGCAGCCTTCGGTCTGATGCTCAGCCTCTGGTTCTCACGCAGTTCTCAAGCCCCACAGTTACCTGCATTTTTTTGGTTGTATATTTTTATTGAGACATATATCATTGTGTCAATATATAAACAATGTTTAAAAATAAATAAATTAAACAATAAATTGCATTATGGTCGCACAGTAAAATACTATGAAATATTTACTTCTCTGATTTCCTAACACAACAAATATAATATAGATATCACTAAATACAATATCTGAGATATTCATAATGCATCCAGCTATGCATCACATCTTAGAAGTAGTTCTATAAAAGAAAAGCTGGAAAGAAGGAAATATGCGATATGTGCTGCATTTGAATGTTGCCATTCGGGCAGGTGTGTGATGGCCCTGCGCCATAACCCTGCTCTTGCAGCTTCTGAGGGGTATAATGTTGAGCCACAGGTGCCGCAGTTCTGTCATTTTTTGGGATGTAAAGGCGGTGCAAATCTACACAAAGCCACTCATAGAAACGGAGTAAAGCAAGACAGTGCAAATCGCTGCATTCCATTCTTCTGCACAAGAGAGGCATTCCATTTGTGTTGTGGTGGGTGTTCCCATGCAACTGTCACTGTCTGCACGTCTCTTACCACCGTTGGCTGAAGAACTTGAAGGAACACCCGGTCTTCAACTTGTTCTGGACTGGCCAAGACAGTGGCCACCCTTTCTAGTAGCCACGGTGCTGCTGACTGGAAAAGACGCCAAGGCAGACCGTACCCTCAGGAAGGAGTCCCAGAGGAAAAAACCCCAAAGTTGGGAAAAAACCTCTATCACAGGAACTCCTGAAAAAGAGGAAAAAGAAACAATGAAAAAAGGAAAAATAGAATAAATCTTGCAGGAAAAAACAGGAACATGGAAAACACAGAAAAAACAGGAGCGAGGATCACCACCACAGCAGAAGTGTTTGCAACCCAAGGAAGAAAAGAACTGACGTGCTTATATACCAGAAAACAGGAAGTGAAACAACAGGAAGAAAGTACAACACCATCTTGGATTAGGAAACACCATATAGAAAAGAATGGGAAAAAAGACCAAGTAGAAAAGGAAAAGGAAAAAGGCATGCTTGGAAGAAGAATACCAAGGAGGAAGACAACATAGACACCAAGAAAAAAGAAGAAACGAAGATAGAAGAAAAAAGAAGAAGAAAAAGGAGGAAAGAAAAGGAAAAAACCCAAGGAGGTAAGTATAGCCGACTTCAGGGAGGGTGGCAGGGGCTGCGGCGCGACCCAGAGCACAAAATGTGCCTACTGGGCTGCACCGCGGAAACAGGTAGACAAAAAACCAGGCCACAGTGGTGCCGGCATCGCGAAACCCGGACCGCGGTTCGAGAAAGAGTTGCTGTGGTAGTGTGCGGCGACACAGTAGGCCTCCTTCCTGAGGCTCCAGGCTTGTCAGGAAAAACAGAAAAAAAGTGCAAACCAAATGGGGTGCATGAACTGAGGAAGCACCTTCCCATGAACAGTCACTGAGGGGATAAGCTTTCCAGTGGATCAGGAATTGGAGTTTGTTCCGGAAGATTTGTGAATCACAGATCTCTTGTACCTCATTTTCAGGATGGCCTTCCACAGAAAGGGGAGGAGAACATTGGAAACGCCTATGGTATGGATCAGGAACAAAAGGTTTAAGCTTTGACATGAAAAATGTGATGAACTTTCCAAGTCTGTGGTAAACGTACCCGAAAACAACAGGATTCAATAACTGCAGTACGCAAAAAGGACCATAAAAACAGGGTTGGAACTTGTTTTGGGAAAAACGAAAGGGTAGAAATGTAGACGAAAGCCACACTTTGTCTCCTGGTTGATAAGATGGTGCCACCCGACGTTGGTGATCAGCCTTTCTTTTCATAGTTCTTTTAGAAGCCGAAAGAGTAGTACGGATCAGGTCTTGAATATGCCGGAGCTGTCATGCAAATGATGTAACAACAGGAACAGAAGGCAACATACGAGGGATAGTGGAAAAAGTCTTAGGATGGAATCCATAGGTGCAGTAAAAAGGTGTTGCTCCTGTTGCATGTGTGTGCTGTATTATGATAAGAGAACTCAGCTAAAGAAAGGAAATCAGACCAATTACTTTGAGTGGCATTACAGAAACAACGTAAATATTGTTGGAGTTCCTGATTCAAGCGTTCAATTTGACCATTGGCTTGTGGATGAAATCCTGATGAAAGGGAGACATCAATGAGCAGTAAAGTACAAAAAGCTTTCCAAAAATGTGACACATATTGGGGTCCTCGGTCTGAAATAATCACTTGTGGAAGGCCATGTAGGCGAAAAATATCTCGCATGAATATATGACTAATTTCTTGAGCTGTAGGTAGTTTCTTTAAGACTGTGAAATGCGCCATCTTGGTGAAAGAATCAACGGTTTCCGTGATGACATGATCCCCTCAAGAAGACGGTAATGAACAGATGAAATCTATAGACAGGGTGTGCCATGGAGCAGAGGGAACAGGGAGGGGCATCAATAATCCTGCTGGCTTGGTTTGGGCACATACAGGACATGATGTTACATAGTATTCAGCATAATTTTTAAGAGTTGGCCACCAAAAGAAACGTAGAAGCAACTCCTGTGTCTTTTTAATGCCACGATGTCCATCTACGGGAGAATCATGGCACATCTGTATCACCTCGGTTTGTACTTTCTTAGTTGGCAAAAAGAGGGTGTCTTGATAATAGAAGTAGTCCTGATCCTTTTGTAGTTGAGGACTCAATTTCTTCCATTCTTCTAGTGGAAGATACTAGTATTTTGATTTAACATGATCAAGAAAAGACTGAGCAACCCCGATGATTCGACTGGATTCGATGATATTTGGAGAGGAAGTGCTAGTACTTTCTGGATATCGCAGGGATAATGCATCAGCTACTAAGTTCTGTGATCCGGGAATGTAGGTTACAAGGAAGTCATATTGGCTAAAAGAGAAGGCCCATTTTGCTTGATGGCTGTTTCGACATTGGAAATTCCGAAGCTATTGTAAATTACAATAATCAGTTCTTGCTTCAAATGGTTCTTTGGTACCCATTAGGAAATGTCTCCATTCTTTACCCGCAGCCTTGAGAGCAAGTAATTCCCGTTCTAACACCGAATAGTTGCGTTCGGCTTCTGTAAGTATATGGGATAAGTAAAAAATAGGATGTTTCAAACCGTTGTCTTCTTGTTTCTGAAGCAAGACTGCACCAATTGCTCTCTCAGGGGCGTCAGTAACTACTATAAACTTCTTAGTAGTATCCAGGTGTCATAATATAGGAGCTTGAGTAAAGGCCCATTTCAGATTTTGAAAAGCCCTTTCAGCACTGTCAATCCAGATAAATCCCTTCTTCAGATTTTCTCCCTTGATGGTCTGGGTGATAAAACTTTGTTGATGGGCAAAGTCTTGTATAAATTGTCGATAATTGTTGGAGAGACCTAGGAAGCATTGGGTTTCTTTGACAGAAGAGGGATAGAGCGAATCCAATATGGCTTGTACTTTGTCTGGATCCATAGCTATTCCAGTCTGATTGATGCAGAATCCAAGATACTGCACTTCAATCTTGTTAAATTCACATTTTCTGTTTTACAATATAACTGATTGTAGCTGAATCGTTCCAAAACCTGAAGTACATGTTCAGTATGCTGTTCAGGTATACTGGAGTATAATAGGATATCGTCCAGATAAATCACCACACTATGATCCCACTACCAACCCACCAAGGCTACCTTGTGTGGCTCGGTGTTGCTTGGTAAATTTGGAGTAACGCAAGGCAGCACAAGTCACTACATTTTGTTATCCTTTCCCGGAAAGGAGTTACATGGTAGGAGCATGGGTGTTCCCATGCATCCTTCCCTGCTTTTTGGGGCATTAAAATGCACCAAAATGTGTCAAAATCATACACTTTCCTGAAACATGCACAACAAGGAGAAATATCTTTATTTCTCCTCATCGTTTCCTCTTTCTATGTGTGCTGCATTTTGCAGCATAATCGTTGTTGTGCAGGAAGGTGACCCTTCCTCCACAAAAACAATCCTGCTTGCAATGCAGGCACCCTTGCACCATGGTGCAGTAGTATCTGCATTGGGGCTAGTCAGCACACAGTGCACAAGCACAGTTAGAGAGCAGGAATTTGCCACACAGTGCTAATTTTTTCCTGGTGGTTACAAGTTGTGGGCACTGGCACTGACGTTTGGGGACTGGGATTTATTTTGCATCATCGAACTTCGATCCAGGGACAGAGAGAGAGAAAGGAAGGAGAGAGAGAATGAAAATGGAGGAAAACAATGGCACAGTGAGAAAGCAGGGATAAAAAGAATAACTGGGACTGAGTTCAATAGACAAAAAGTGTAGAGGAAACAAAACTGGGCACCTTTGGTAATCTGCAACCAAGTCACTCAGCTACACCAATGGCAAGCTACTATAGTAAAACATTGAGGGACAGATTTATCTTTATGAAATGCAGTGCAATTTAGCAAGACAACTTGCTGTGCTGCGTCAAATGGAGAGGGCAGGAATGTGGCATATTTATCAAGATATGGTGCCAGTGCTTAATTTAAACAGGTGGTTGAAGCTGGGCCCGTCAACACTTCTTCAAGGGGGCTGGGAGATATTTTTAATCTTCATACTTTGATCCAGAGCAAACAAGACAAAAGCAACAAAAGGAGAAAGAGAAGAAAGAGAAAGATGGGAAAACAGTGGCAATATAGAAAACAGAGGATAAAAAAGAAACCCCCAACAGTGCGATATGGGGCAGGGAGAGTATTGGTGGATGAAAGAGGCATGAGGTGAAATAAAGAGTAGACAGTCTTGATATTCATCACCATCAACATTTGGCAGAAGTACCAGCAGGCTTTTTAGAAAGATTTTGGCCCAAGCACATACTTTTTTACAAATTAAGCACTGCTCGCTGGCATTCTACCTATAAAGCTGGAAGTACTGAAGAAGACAAGTGCACATAGAGGTAAAGGAAAAGCCGTAGCTCAAGGACCCTTTATCTATTCCCAGAGGCCCAGAGGCCCAGATGCATAGAACCACAGTGCATGAAGAGCAGTATGGGGTAAGACAGTGACAAAATCGAAAATGCTGAGGAGCAAAACCAGTGCAGGAGTCACAGTTAAAAACCTATGGCAGAACATGAGTCCAAGCGGCCTACACTTCTTGACTGGCAGAGTAATAAGTAGACATGAAATGATTGGCACACCATATGCACTAGAGGTCTACATAATAGTTTTACATATAATTAATAAATAAAATATATGGATTACAGTATCTCGGAATGTATGTTATAAGGTTATTGCAAGTTACAGAAGTGTAACAAGGATGAAGGCCGAGTGCCTTTATCAGATCACATCACTTTGGGAGAGCTTCCCTGCTCATTAAGGGGGATTTGGAAATGGCATGCGCTATCAGCAAACCTGCATCTCCTCTTGACAGGCAAGGAAAGGGTGCAGTTGGAAGAGCTGGTTTTCTGTTGCAGACAGGACCATGTCCAGCCTGTGTTCCAGCACCCACCTGCGATGGTGCCTTCTCTCTGCTGGTGGTGGGTGTTCCTATTCTCTGTGGGCTCCGGATCTAATGTCAACCTGCCTGTGCTGTCCTTGTCTCCCTAGGCTGGGGCCTGCTCTCTAAAGCTCCTGACCACTACCCAGCCTCATTTGTGGGCACAGCCTGCAGAGGTTTGAACATAGCAGGCAAGTCAAATGTGAGAGTTGTATATCACAGACCATTGACCAAGATTTTTGTGTGAAAAATGTTGCTTGTCTTGTAACAGGTGCACATCACACATTTTCCTAGGCATTCCACCCTACAAAACGATGCCTCACTCTGCATAAAACTTCACCTGTACGTTCTCCTACCCCCATCCCTAAATGTCCCCTGCACATAACCTAACCCTGTAACTTCTACTTCCTACCATAACTGAACTTCTGGAGGCGTGGTCTTCAACTTCTCCAACCACTTTGTAGTGAATGTAGAGTTGTCAGATAAACTGCAAGAGGAGAAAATTATAGAATCCATTTGACTGCTTTTGTTACACCCTTTGGGTGTTACAGATTTTAGCGAGTACCATTTGGTCTGGCGTCAGCGGCAGCCATGATCCCAAGATTAATGATTTCAATTTTGGCAGGGATTGACAATACTATGGTCTTCCAGGATGATATTCTTGTAATGGGAAAGACCAAAGATGATCATGATGAAACTTTGTTAAAAGTACTAAATATTTTAGATGGGAAGGGGCTGACAGCAGAATTCAGCAAGTGTAAGTTTGCATGAGATCATGTCAACTATTTGGGGCATGTAGTGTCTGCAGAAGGTGTCAAACCAAAAGAAGAGCTATTATCTGCAATAAGTAAGGCCCCCAATCCTCAGAACAAGGATGAGGTCCGTGCTTTTTTAGGTTTAGCAGAGTTCTATTCCAAATTTGTCAAACAAATGTCTACAAAAACGTATAATTTAAGACAATTGCTCAAAGCAAAGAATAGGTTTGAGTGGACAGAGATGTGCCAAAATGCCTTTGACATGTTAAAGAACGACATTTGCAATGCTCCCCCATTGCAAGATTTTGATCCGAGCCTTAAATGCATCATTACGATGGATGCCAATTGCAAGGGAATTGGAGCAGTCCTTACTCAAGAAAATAAGGAGGGCAGTGAAGATACAATTGATTTTGCTTCCCGTTCATTAACTCCAACTGAAGAAAAGTATTTGGTTATTCAGCGTGAAGCACTTGCTTGTGTGTGGGCGTTAGAACACTTCAAGCAGGATATTTGGGGAACTACAATTATCTTAAGGTGTGATCACAAAACGCTGGTGAAAGTATTAACTACGAAAGTGTCATACAAGGCATCTCCAAGGTTGGTGAGAAAGTCAGTACGTTTGTTTGAATACAACTATGTTGTACAATATTTGCCTGGAGTGAAAAACATTGTTGCAGACTTCTTAAGTTGCATGCCTTTGCCAGCCAAGAATAAGTAGGAGGAAATGAGAGAAGATATGTGGGTGGCTATTGTGGAAGAAGGTATGTGTCAGGGTAATACACGAGATGAGTGGCCCAGAGAACAAGATTTGGATGAGACAGTGAAGGATTTGAAGGTATTAATTACAAAGGGGTGGCCAATTAAAAAAATGATTGTCAAAACTTTATTGCCATTTTGGGAAGTAATGAATGAATTATCCATGGAAGATGGTCTGTTCCTTAGAAATGGAAAGGTGATACCTCCCACTAGGTTGAGAAAGAAAATTCTTGAAATTTGTCATGAAGGCCATCTAGGCATCGCTAAAACAAAGAATAGAGTAAAGTATTGGTACTGGTGGCCAGGGTTAGACAAGGATGTGGAAAGGATGGTGAGAAACTACCTTGAATGCGAGATCGCGGATAAGACACAGGGAACTTTGAGACCACCTTTACATCTTGTTACTTGCCCCAACATGGCTTGGGAAATGGTAGGTATTGATGTTATGGGGCCCACTGGTGAAGGTGACAGGCAGACCTTCTTGCTTGTAGTAGTGGATCATTTTTCCAAATGGCCAGAGGTAGAAATTGTGAGAAAAGCTGATGCATGTAGTATCATTAAATTCATGGATAACATTTTCGTGAGAAGGTTTACCAAAATGTATTGTATCTGACAACAGATCACAATTCATGTCAACAGTCTTCCAAGATTATGTAAGAAGGAATGGAACCAAGCATCATACCACCTTGATTTATCATCTGGCTGGTAATGGTGCTGTTGAAAAGATTTAACTGGGTACTAAAAGATATGATTCAATTGTCCAATTGTAATCAGTTAGTTTGGAATACAGAATTATGGAAAACCTTGTGGGCATTTAGGAGTACTACGTGTGTTAGTACAAATGCAAGTCCAGTTGAACTCATGAAGGGGAGGACTCCCATGTCAACGGACAATATAGGTTGGCTCAAGGCTGCCAAGAGAGTCGAATGGTGTTCTGAAAAAGTGAGGATGAATATTGAAAGGGCACAGGGTAAATACAAAAAGTACTTTGATGAAACCCATAAGACTATGGAGTTTAGGTTATGTGTAGGTGACATGGTGAGAGTCAAAAACAATAAATACACAGGGAAATGCCAAAGTACATTTTCTTCTCCTTTGAGGGTGGTTGCTGTGTACAATAATTCAGTGAAGCTTAGTGATGGTAAAGTATGGCATGTATCTGCTTTGTCAATGTGTAAGGGTGCCAATGTGGACCGTGAAAAAGAGAATAGCATGCAAAAAAATAATACATGTAAAGAATGGTTAGAAGAAAAGATGAGGGGAGAAATCAGGATTATCAGTGTCAACATAGGGTTGATAGAAGCACCAGTAATGCTAACAATCTTCAGACAACATTGTCGTCTAACAGTTTCAATGGATCCAGTGGCTCTGAGGGGAGTCTTGATGGGAGCGAAAAGTGGAGTAAATCTGGCAGAAGAATTGTGAAGCCAAAGAGGTTTGATGACTATTATTCTTAAGTCTTGTCACATATTAAATGTTCAATGGTTATTATTTATGGAATTAGAGTACATGTATATTCTATCTGTTGTATTTTTATTTGTTGATTTCCTTCACATTATTTTACATTGTAAAGAGGGAAGTTATGTAGTGAATGTAGACTTGTCACCGTTCTCAAATGCCTCATGAGGGTGGATGACTTTGAGGCATTCGAGAACGGCAACGACAGGCGTCGGTTGGAGACGGACTGCGGTGACTGCTGGTCTCCCTTATGTTGTGAAACAGGTAACGAAATAAAGTATTATATATAACTTCAACTGCGTTATCGCAGAACTTTACACACTTATACCTGTAACTATTAGCATATAATTAAAATAACTTCCTATAGTGTAATCTTTCACTTCCTGCCTCGTCCATGTGTGAGCTTGGTGACGCCATCACTTTCAGCATGGTTCGCTGATGGCCACAACAACAAAATTAGGTAATCCCATGCATACGTCTCAGCCAACCACCAACTGCACTTGTTTCCAAGTGACAACAACGCAACATACTGCTCCCGTGCACACCTGTTCCAATAGAAAGACCCCTATGTGAATATGTAATCCATTATTAAAGAGTCTAGGACAGAAGCCAGCCTTGGAATGGCACTATGACATAACTAGCTGCATGTAATAAATTATTTCAGGCGACTAGTGATTTTCTTTTTTCACACAAGTGCAATCTGATGTCACAATGCACTTGTATTAAGACAACTGACAGTTTTTAGAGGCATATTACAGCCTCCTTTGGATTGTAAATAAACACAAATGTAGTACATTGAGTGATCACTTGTTTACCAAGCAGTTTGTTAGGCGGTCTAAAGCAGCTCAGCAGGAGTCTTTACAAGCAATAATAATGTTCTCTGAAGGCCCAGCTGTTTTTTTTATTTCTCCCGTTTTCATATGCATATGAAAGCCAAACAAATTATCAAATAAAAGTTTCATTTGCAGTTATTGAATGAATATTTTTGAATAGATGTGTTTTCTAATGAACACTAATCATGATGAGTTCTCCCTGCAAAGAAGAATTAGGAAATATTTATTTCAGAATCTATAACACTCTGAAACAGAGATACAGGGCAGATGTTTTCTTTTTCCCATTGGCATACTTACCCATCCTACCACCCAAAGGTGAAGGATATTTATATAGCACGTAATACAAAAAACATCGCTGGAAACTGATCTAGTAATGATTGACAACCCCTGAATCACATTTGAATGTGCCAAATTGTGGTTCATGTTTAGAAGCAACTGTAAATGCGAATACAAATCTGAATAACACATGAGAGACCCACCACTGGCTCTAAAATGCATAGCTTCATCACACACCTTCAGGAGCATTGAAGCCTGAATACTTCAGAGAAACCACAGGTTCTAGGACACATGACTCAGCTGCCCTTCACAGCCCCTGCACATGAAAGCATTACTGCCAGCAATGGCTTTCTAAAGGTGCCTATCACCAGAAGCCGGACACTACAGCACCACAGCCCACACCATGTCGTAAGACTTCCATTGTAGTATTGAGACTGCTGGATTTTGGGCGGTAGCACTACTGAGCGTGGGGGACTGAGTCTGATCCCCCAACATGTGACAGCTGTCGGCCTACCCTGTTACACTAGTGTATCTAATATCCCTACCTACACTACTAAGTTTCTACATGAGAGCAAATAGCAGTGGTAGCCCTAATCTGCCCATCTAGTTAGCCACGGGAAAGAAGCCCAATCCTCATACCTTTGTTAGAGGTAAGGAAGAGCTCTGTTAGTGTGCTGGGAGTCCTCCACATAGACGAAGTGCCAAGTTTCTGCAGAAACTGCGATGATGTGGAGCACGAGATGGCAGGCTGGCTGGAATGTCCCCTCTGCCTTAGGTTGGGCAGCATGTTATTTTATAATAAAACATGGTGTTGTTCTGAGAAGTGCCCATGCCCCCCCCACAGCCTCAGTCACCTCCACCTTCCTGGGGAAATTCATTTCACATTAAGGAGATGCAACACTGCTGCCCCCGCAGCCCTGGATACCGCCACCTACCCGGGGCTGAAAAAAGATAATGGAGGGGGTCTGTTGTGGACCTCTGGCCCCAGAGACTGCCACCTCCCAGGGGCAATTGCATTATAGTAAGGGGGGGCTGCATGGCCCCCTGCAGCCCCGGGGACAGCTATCTCCCAGGGGCCGTATTGAAATAATAAAAGGAGTCCATTGAGGCCCCCCGGCCACAGGGACTACCACCTCCATGGGGCAACGTTTAAGGTTGAGGAGCCATTAACGGCCCTGGGGACCACCACCCCCCAAGACCAGCTCCTGCTATGTCCTGGGGTGCCCACCCCCGGGACATATCTGTTTGTTCTGACTTGGCGGAAGCTTTCACAACACCTGCCAAGTCACAGCAAACACTGCAGTTCCAGCAAGTGAGAGCTGTCAACCAGCTCTCATTCGCTGGGAGTGGA
This sequence comes from Pleurodeles waltl, assembly GCF_031143425.1. Classification (NCBI taxonomy): domain Eukaryota; kingdom Metazoa; phylum Chordata; class Amphibia; order Caudata; family Salamandridae; genus Pleurodeles; species Pleurodeles waltl. The sequence goes on along the minus strand of NC_090440.1, from coordinate 48,013,393 downwards.
GGTTTCCTCTGTTTCCCCACTCGCAGACAGCAGACATGCGGGCAAGGAAACAGGAAACAATTGCTCTCAGAGACATGGAGCAGCATGTTTAGCAGCTCCCTGTCTGTGACAGCAATGCCTGTTCCCACAGGAGGCAGCTGGGAGTGTGAGGGCCTTCAGGTTCCCCCTATGGTGCCATTTCACACTGGGTGGACAGATGGCTGGCCCCCGGGGTCTAAATTGGCCTAGGGAGGGGCCTGTTCGACCCCTCTCCTTGGTTTAAAGTAGACCTGGGTAATGGGGTGCCTGGGGCTGAGTTCAACCGAGGTCGCTGGCGCGTGGCTCCCCCACTGAATTGTAGTGTGCCCAGGGGAATGGGGTACCTTGGACTGAAATCAGCTGGGCGAGGGGGGAGCCTGATGGCTCCCCTCTCCCACACTGGCCATTCACTCAACAGTAGCAATTACTAACTAACCAGTAAATAGTGCTACAGTTGGATAGACTGTGCAAAACTGTGAACTCTTCTTGGATAAACAGGTGAGCTTCAGTTCTGGCCAAGATACTCATTTCACCTAAATTAGACCTCACAGGAAGCACTTACAAATATAAACATATCAGTGCCCCTGTTGAATCACCTCTTCTGGGAAAGACAAATGATCCAAACTCCTGGACTTGGCAAAGGTAAAGCAAGTGTGTTTACTCTGCAATTCCATATTGCAAAACGATCTGAAATCCTTCGGGGAGGTGAATGCATCTTTTATCTATAGGAGTGCAATCAGACACTCACACACCACCTCCCACACCCACATAGACTCTCTCGTACCCACTCTAACACACAGAGAAACCATCTCACACCTGTTCTCACACCCAGAGTGACAGGCCCTGCATCCAAGTCTCACTGCACATGGCCAAAGGCCATGCACGGCTGTGGTTGGATTTACACAGTGATGAAAATTACTTTTCCTTAAAAAAAAAAAACAATGGAAATTCACTGAAGAAAACAAAGGTTACAGAGACGTTATAGTTAGCTTCTGAATGTAATCATACAAAACCATATGTATATATATATATATATATATATATATATATATATATATATAGTATTTATGTACCGCTTACTATCCCTGAAGAGGCGTCAAAGTGCTTTTCAGCGAGTAGCACACTACTCCGGAACCCGTAAGGATTAGTGGTGGATTAGTGTAGGGAAATATAAGTAAGTATAGTAATAGTTTTAGTATGGCGAAATGTGAGTTAATTTGAGCGGTGTATATGTGAGTCTGTTAGTTAGATTGAATAGAATAATGGAGGGATAGAAGAGAGAAGAATCCAAGAAGTGTTATTTGGGAGATCATAGTAGTAAAAGGAGGTTTGGAATGAGTAAAGGAGAGATGTAGAGGGAAGAGTCTGTAGAAAGGGATTAGGGACATCATAGTAGTAAAATGAGGTTTGGTGGTTTGATGAGTCAAATGAGAGCACATGAAGGAACATTTAGTAGGGATTTTTGGGGAATCATAGCACTAAAATGAGGTTTGGGGTGAGCCAGGAGGGACTGAGGAGGGAAGAGTCTAGGAAGAGTTATTTTGAAGATCATAGTAGTAGAATGAGGTTTGGGATGAGTCAGAGAGTGGAGATAGAGGATAGACTGAGAGAGGTTTAGGGTGAGACAGAGTAGTGCATTGGAGAGAGGCCAGGCCAGGCCCTGTGGGCAATCTCCACTGCACATGACCGAAGGCTGTGGCATCAAAGATGTCATGAGTGACGTAATTTAAGGGGTAATTAGCAGTGTATGGCAAGGGTGCAAGTTATAGTTACCTTAGGGCACGAGTTATAGTTACTTGAGATAACTCTAATTATAACAGGTGAATTTCTATGGTTTTGTATGTTTAAAATGTGAGCCTAATTATAAAGCTCCTGTAACCTGAATTTCTTTGCTTTTGTTAATTCTATTTCCTAACTATAACTTCCCTGTAACCTTTGTTTTTTTCAGTAAATTTCTATGTTTTTTGTAACATAAAGTATTTTCATTACATTATGTTAATCCAACCACCACCCCGCACAGCTTTGTCAAACCCTGCGGCCAACCTCCTTAACGATCTAACCCCATGCTGCAGATGGCTCTTTGGCCATGCGAGGCAGGAGTTAGCCATGGGCTGTCTCCCTGGGTGTGAGAATAGGTGTGAGAGGGTGTATCTGAGGGTGAGAGTGGCTTTGGGAGTGTCTGTCTGGATGTGAGAATGGGTGCATCAGTATCTTAGTAGGTGCGTCAGTGTCTGTGAGGTCTGAGTGGGTGTTTGAGGGTTTCAGTGGGCCTTTGAGTGGGTGTGTGAGTGTGTCTGTGAGTTGGGGCGTGAGTGTCTGTCTGGGCGTGAGAGTGGGTGCATGAGGGTTTCAGTGGGTCTGTGAATGGGTGTGTGAGAATGTGAGGGGGCCTGTGAGTGGGTGCATGAGTGTCTGAGTGGGTCTGTGAGTGGGTCCATGAGGGTCTGAGTGAGGCTGTGAGTGGATGCACAAAGGTCTGAGTGGGTCTGTGAGTGGGTGCATGAGTGTCCTAGTGGGTCTGTGACTGAGTTCGTAAGGGTCTGAGTGGGTGTGTGAGTGGGAAAAAGAGATTGAAAAAGAAAAATTGAGAGAGAGAGGGTGAAAAGGAGTGAAATAGAGAGTTTTTTAGGCTTTGGTGAATGATATACTTACAATGAAATATTTCTGGACACATTGAAAAGAAAAATATATATGTCTATTAAAAACTTTTAAAGCTGAAAAGAAACTTGTGTTATTTGGTGTAAACCCATTCGGTAGTTTTTGAGAAATTGAAGAAAATCCATATTTGTATTATGCTCCGCGAACCTTCCCACTCTCATGCAGAGATCTGATTGGCTGCTAAAACTTCAATCAGGAAGTGTTGTCAGCAATTATGGGACTCAGACTCAGCTGAAAAAGAAAAGAAAAGGGGGCAGGAATACCCTAATGCAAGTGTGCATTCTCTGCAATTCCACCTTGAAAAGTTGTCTGTAATCCTTGATGGAGGTGTTTGCATCCTTGCTCTATCAAGTTCAATATCTTGTGTAGTGATACTACAAGCATGTAAAATGGCCTAGAAGCCACACCTGTTTAGCCCCGCCCAATATACATTAGTGTAAGCAAGGTCTTCCCGCGTTTTAATGATAGTTTTTTTCAGTGAATTTCTATGCTTTATAAATTCTATTTCCTAACTATAACATCCCTGCAACCCCTTGTTTCTCCGCTTCAGAATAGATTCTAAAACCATACTCTTTAATCAGCACTTCAGTGTTGTCTAACTTATTGGTTGCTGGACTTGTGTCCTTCCCAGGCCACTCACTTCTACTCCACTTCTCTGGTCCTATTCCTCCAGTCTGCTAAACCGTGACCTCTCTGCGACCTAGGACTTTGTTGGCTACACACCAATAGTTTGTTTTGGTTTGGTTTTGGGCTGGGGACAGGAGGGCTCTAGAAAGGGTCTTTCTCTTTTGCCCGGTGTACATGTGCTGGATAGTTAACCTGGATGCGTGATATCACACTGAAATATATACCGGGGCCAGAGATCAGGTGTGGTTCATTGGTATCACAATAAAGGAACAGTGACAATCATCATCTTGCATCCAGTGATTTCTGCATTGCACCCACAGCCCTGACACACCACATGATGCAACATTGGCAAAGGAGGACGGGATTCAATATTGCCACCAATCACGAGAGGAGCGGCACACATGCCAAAGAAGGGCACACCGCATTGGGCCATGCCAATGTCACGACCACCATGAGATAGTAAGTGGGCACACAGGTGGGTAGGAACCCTGCTACAGAGAGGTGGCTCCAATCCACACAAAAAAAATAAAGAAAAGAAAGTAAGGAGCTGGGTGAACAGGTTTTGGCTCCTGAACATGCTCAAGAAAAGGAGAAGAAAAAATGAAACCCAACACATCATATGAATGTACCGAACACCTTCTAAGTCCTCTGAGCAGGTGTTCACAAAGGAGAGCACAGCAAACCACATACCGGTGCAGTTTGCCTCAGAATTGTAACAGCCTTAGCAGCCGCAAGTGAAAAGGCGCACAAAGTAACTTGGAAATCACAGAAATTGTTAGAGCGGCTGGACCCTACAGTGACTCTACACACCACCTTTTCTAATGGCCAACATCCCAGCCATTAAACCTTTGGTATTTGCTGGCCTACTGTTGATGCAGGCCCCAAAATGGAGCCTATAGGTGGAGAGCCTGGGCAGATATTTTGCCGTGTCTGGACGGACAACAATAGAAAACGCCCTGCACCTAAGTGAGACAGGAATATACAAATTATGCAAGAATCTCTGAGAAGTGGGCCACCCCATACATATGAACTCCTTAGTGGCTGCTTTCAGTGCCCACTTCGAACGTCTGGCAAATCCAGATTGTGACTAATTTGTGTTTCACCAGGCCCAACACAAGGCCATGAGACCTTAAATACTTTCTGCACTCATTTAAAAGACTTGCAGAATATGTGCATGTTCAGGGATGAGACAACGGAATTCTGGGTGCAGATCATACAAAGATGCACTTCCACCAAGCTGCGTGAACAGGTACTGCCTACATCCTTACCATCAGGCAGTCCAAAAAAGCTGTCATGAGCTTGAGTGTTGCATATTGAAGCGACCTTCAACAAACCAGTGAAAACTGAACCTGTCCACTTTGTGACAAAAGGGGGGAGTAGCAAAGAGAAAGGTGACAATACCAACAGAACCCAGAATCACTTGGGTGATGCGGCAGTGGGACACCATACTCAGTGATACAGAAAAAGTCTGCTGCTTGGGTGAAAGCCAATCAATTCGCGAAGTAGGCAGAGCATCTTGAGCCACATCAGGGACAGCTACATCACCAGAGAGAGACCTGGCAGTAACAGGTGAATATCAACACACTCCAAACAAAAATGATGACAGAGTGGAGGGAATAGTTCACCTGATCCACACTCTGAAACCCTGGAGCTCACAACCAAAAGCAGCTTCACAGTGCAGCATTCTGGCAGGACACCATCCAGGCACAGCAATCAATGACACAGGGGCCTCCGTCAAAGTAATGGTTTGACAGCTGTTCAACAAGCTGGTAAAGCTGACAGAGCTGAAACTGACTTGGGTGTGAGTATGTGGCTTTGGACATGCTAAGCTACTGTGACTCGCAGGGTGTTTTTGTGAAAACTCTGAAACACCTAGACAAAAAGGTGGAGATAAAAGTGTATGTGACTCAGAACAGTCAATACATGCCACTGGGGTGTCAAACAGCCCAAGAACTGGGCCTGGTGCAGTTTGTATTCCAGGTTTACCATGCTGAGCTAGAAGGGCTGCTGGAAGAGTTCACCAACTCCTGCTAGACCCAGAGTCAAGGTACATCAAACTTTATTGACACACAACGGACTGTACAAAAAGCTAAACTTTGGGATCTCCAATGCCATCAAAGTTTTCCAGAATGCAGTTTGAGAGGTAGTTGCAGGTCTGCCAGGAGTCCTCAGGGTGAGCGAAGACAACCTCATTCATGCTACAAGCCTGGATGAACATTACGGGAGCAAGAGGATGGTATGGTAAAGGCTTCAGAACAGCAGACTGACTCTCTAAAAAAATAAATGGGAGTTTCTAAAAAAATCAGCTTTTCGAGGTATCAATTCTCAGTGGAGGTGGCGACCCCCACCCCACCAAAGTAAAAGACATCAAAGAAATCATGGTTAATTATTGTGGGTCTTTCATTCAGAATCTCACTGGGTAAATCTCGGGCGAGAGTCAAGAACAGTTGTTCTACCTAACTAAAGAGGTGCTATCAGCAGAGGCCACTTGGGTTATCTTTGATCTGACCAAAGTTACAGATGAGTCCATAGATGCCAGCCCCACAGGGTTGGGAGCTATGCTTTCCCAACAACAGATTTGTCATGAGTAGGACCCTGTTATTCACAGATTGAACAAGAAGTCTTGGCTCTGCACTGGGGCAGCTGTCATTTTCATATTTATATGTATGGTTACACTTTCACTATCCACACCGACCATAAGCAACTCATGCCTTTGTTCAAAGGATGTGTTGAAACCCCCACCTCTTATTGAGAAGTGGGTATTGTATTTGCAAGAATATTCTTTTGAAAACATTAATAGTCCAAGGTTGCAGAATCCTGCTGACCATTTGTCTTGACATCCCTGAGATGCCACGTCAGACAACAAACTGGAGGCCGGTGAAAGAGAATAAGTCCATATAGTCATTGACAGATCACCTCCACTCCCAGTATTGTTGGAGAACATTATGGAAGCCACTGCACAAGATAAGTTTTTGCAACTCGCTTAGGTGGCTGTTCAGTCAGGTGTATGTGCCCGTTTCAAGCAGAGCCTGTCTCAAAGGATGACCTTTAGGTTCAGCAAGTCATGATGTCCCTGTATAACATCTAGCAAAATTACAGATGATGAATGGATTGCTGAACAAATCAAACATTCACCCCCAGTCACGGGACCCATGTCTGGGAATACCCTTCCCACTTAGGGTGACTAAAGCAAAATTCTGTCCATAGTTGCTCTTTTTACTTTTGTCACCCTAAGTGGGAAGCATGTGGGTCCTGTGCTTGCTGTGCCACTGGATTCAAGCTAGCCTGGCTGATGAGGGGTAATACCCCAAAACCAGTCCCAGGATGTTTGGTTCCAGGGAGTTCTGGGCCTGGCAGTTTGGGCTGGACTGTTCCCATGGGGAGCAGGGTCACGACTGATTTGCATATAGCAGGGTCCAAACTGGAATGGTATGGCAAGCAAAAAATTGATGGATTTAACACAGATCTGTGGCTTGGGGTGAATGTTTGAATTGTTCAACATTCTGTCCATCATCTGTTCTTTTTGTTCCTGTATAACATCTGCCCTGAACCTGTGGCGTCTGGGGATGAGTGCCTGTTGTGACTGCATCTGCTGGTGATTCCCCAGACTGTGGTTCCGAAGGATATCCAACTGGCTCCTGGAGGCTATCAAGGGGTAGTGAACACAAAGCACTGCCTCCGAAACAAGGGGTGAGTTTCCACTGCTGGATGAATGATTAGAAAATGCAGTGAGAGGATGTCTCAGGTGTCAAGACACAGGGAAGGGGATGCTGACCCATTTCCACCAGGGATCAGCCAGTCCTTCCCACAACAGCTGTGGATTGGAGCAAGTGTGGACTTCTGCAGTCTCCCTTGTGGCCAGCACATCTGGGTTGTCATCAATGGCTTCTCCATGTACCTAGTGGTGGGGGTAGTGAACAACACCGCTGTGGAAGAGGTCAACCACCAAGCTGGAGAAGTTCTTAGCAACCTATTGTTTGGTTTTAGAGTTACACACTGATAACTGTCCCCCATATCAGGGATGGGAGTTTACAGAATACCTCCGGTCCTTGACAATCCACTCCATGATAGTGATGCCTCGTGGCCACAGGCTAATGGAGAGGCCGAACGTTTGAAGTGGACACTAAATATAATAATCTGCATTGCCTATTCACAGCATCACTGTCTCGAATGGGCTATGTACTCATTTGTGAGGGAGTGTAGTTAGACACCACATGCTTCAGCAAGGAGAATCGCAAGCCAGTTGTGTTTTGGACAGCTAATTGCGGCTGTAGCACCTGACCATCCAACTAGGGACCTGAAGCTGCTAGATGGGAAAGTTGTCACTCTACTCAGCGATGTCAAAGAAATTAAGCCATGAGTTGTAAGCAACAAGCCAGGCAGCTTGTGAGACTTAGTAAAGGTGCAGGACCATAATCCAGGGAGCATGTTTTGTCTCCCTTTTGAGTTGGAGCCTTGGAAGTTAATACAAGTCAAAGGGATGATGGTCACTGCAACTCAACATCATGACAAGGTGACCAGAAATGTAAGCTGGTTCAAAAAGTTAGTACCCATCACTGGGAATGATCAATCCCACAGTGCACATTTGGAAACAACTCATCCCAGGATGCCAGCACCTGACTGGCATTACGGACATGATATGGAGTCCGGTTCTACCTGAAGTCATTGAAAATCAAGCAATGTGAGTTCAAAAAAAGGACCGGCCAAAGATGTGGGGGAAGCTATAGGTCGAGCGCACCCTTGGTATGAGCCCATGGGCCTCCTCCCACTGTCAAGATTATGGTACATCCTGATGGTGTTGTTTTGTTTGTATCATTTTATTTGTTTTGCGAGTTTGTTTTGGTTTGGTTTTGGGAAATACAGGGGGGATGTTGAAATGGTCTTGCCCTGCTGCCTGGTAGGTGTGTGTTGGATGGTTAATGTGGATGAGTGACCTCACCCTGAGATATATGTCAGTGTTGGGGTCCATAGTGTGGTTAATTGGTATGAGAACAAAGGAGCTGTGAAACTGTCTCCTTCCGTCCCAGGGTTTCTGCACGGCAGCTGTGGCCCAGATACACTGTATGACTCAACACACTTCACAATCCCTGGCTATCTTCTGGTATCCAACACACTACCCTGCTCCTTATTTACCTCTTACTATGGGCCTGATGTAGATCTTGGTGGTAATGGTCCCACCGTCGGTTTTCCAAAGGAAAACCCGTTGGCTGCCCTGGTGGTTTGCCCTTCCTATTTAGACTTAGGCAGGACCGCAGGCAAAAGGCCACCTGAGTCCCGCTGATTCCACCGGGAATTTCCACCCGCATCAACACGCCATTGGAAATAGTGGCTGGCAGCGGGACTCCAGTCACTGTTCCAACCAAACCCATCATGATGTGCCTTACCCGCCAAGGCAAGTGTGCTAGTGTTACCTCCACACCTGAGTTGCCAGATTGGAAGAGAACTGAGGTAAAAACTTACCTTTTTCCCAACTCTACTTCCGCTTTCAACTGGACATGATTGGAAGAGACCTGCCATTGCGGCTGTGGAGGACACGCAACCCCATCATTGCAGGACTCAAAGGTAAACATGCTGCATTACCTGTGCTCATTGGTTGGTCACTTCACATTAGCTTGGGATGACTGCAGACATATACATGTCATAGTAATATCTGAAAAAACAAATCTATGTCAGCTATTAAGGGGGATACACCTGTATATGACACAAATCGATGGCACACATAACTTTTATTTTGGTGTAAGTATTTATTACCAAATGAGTGCTTGCACCAAAATGAAAATAACATCGCAATTTTTAACTATCTCTATGTGTGCACTTTGCAATGGGACTTGTAAGTGTCATATTGTGCTTTTGGTTGTGTATGTGAGTCAGTACATGTGTGTGTGTGAGTGGATTGGCTGATTGAGGTAGAGGGAGCTGGAGTGTATAATGTGGTTGTGTCTGCATGTGTGCAACTTGCATGTGGGTCTGATGTTTGTGGTGTATGTTTGGTTGTGTGTAGTGTTGCTGTGTACAACATTCAGGTGAGTGTTGTTGTGTTGTGGTGGTTGTTTGTGATGTGTGTAGTTGTGCTTTTGTGTGAGTTTGTTCATGTAGATGAGTGTGTCATTGTGTTGGTAGCTGTGGATGTTTTGTATGTGGGTGTCTTTTCAATAGCGTGTGTCTTGTGTTGTAGGATGTATGGCATTGTGTGCGTTCTACATGTACGTGTTGTGTCGTGGTGGAATGGCAATGGATCAGGGTGTGTCTGTAGTGTGTTGTCTAATGCAGGGGGACATATGTGGAGTGCATGTTACTTGCCTTTTTGTCCTGGCCACTGCCATTGTACCATGTACATTGACTCCCGCAATGGTATCCTTCCGTCACAAATCCACCACCTGAACAACGCCTGCAGAACTGTGACACCTAAATATGGCTGGCGGCAGCTCATCAGCCTGATGGCTAGGAAGAGCACTCAATCGAGGCAGTCGGCAGTTTAGCTGCAGCACATCTAAATACGGTGGGCGGAACTCCATCGCCTTGATTGAGTACTCAGGCCCACCGCTGCGGTGGGACAGCGGTAATACAGTCAAGATCTATTTAAGGCCCTTGCTATCTTCTCTCTCTCCTGTGTGGTATTACAAAATCTTATCTCCGCCTTCTCTTTCTCATTAATCTCTTTCTTTTCTTCTCACTGCCAGTGTGTAAAGAAAGCCATCTTTTTAAAATGTTCCCTGCCACTTTTTGGACTGGTTTTGCAAGACCATGGTTAGTTGGTATAGCAAATGCACCAGCAGTTTGGCATGTAAATGTCACATGTGTGCAATAAATTTACATTTACACCACCCATATACTAGACTAAATTGTATGGCCTCAGGAAATGCAAGTATGTCTAGGCTGGCTGCTGTTAAACTTCTGCAGTAACACGTCTGAGAAAAGTGCTGTCATGTAAAAGCTATGCATGTGTGTGGTATTTGTGTAGCACAAATCTAGTCAAAAGGTAGAGTTAGTGAGTGATTAGAGTGTGACCGTTTTTTTGTAAGGAGGGCACGATGTAGTTTACTTTTCAAAGATGTGTGTCGTTATTTAATTTCTAAAAAAAAAAAGAGCAAATATGGAGAATGGAGAAAGCCTGCTGCCATGTGGTTTTTCTTTTTTTGCACTTCTTTGTCAGTGTCTCCAGTCTGCTAGTTGAGACCATTGGAGGTGGTAAGCTCAATCTACTTTCATACATTGGCTAAGTCATTTCAAAATGTGCCTTATAAGTCCATAGGATTGGGTACTTGGGGGCAGATTTATGGAAAGTGGCGCTGCACTGTGTGCTGCATCACTTTCCCTGCGCCTCTTAGCACCCCCCTGCCGCCACCATATGTGCGCCATATTTAAAATACGGCACACCATGGGGCAGGGTATGGGGCAATAGCGTAATTTCTCATGATGCTATTGATGTACTCTGTAGGAGTAGTGCAAAAATATTGGTGCTGCTCCTGCAGAGTACGTAAGAGCATATTCTAAAGAATGGAAGCTCCCTTTTAATGCCTGCTCTGAGCAGGCATAGTAAAAAATGGTGCAAAGAAATCTCATAGATTTCCTTGCACCATTTCTCTGGCTCCCCTAATGGGGGACGCCCCCTTTGCATACATTATTCCTGGTGCAGGCATAATGTAGCGCAAAGGGTTCCAGAGTGGCGCAATGCATGCATTGTGCCAATCTGTAAATATGGCGTGGGGATTTCGGCCTCGTTTGGTCATATTAACGTAAAAAATAATTACGCTAATGTGTCACTATGGGACTATAGGTATCCCCCTGATGTTTGAAAGTGGGGTACTCTAAATATTATGAATAGAGTATCTCCATAGTGTCAAAAGCTGTTTGTCAGTTAGGAAGCAAAGATGCACTTTCCTACGAGAAACCCTTATTGTGAATGCAGGTAAATCTTCGTAATTTTGCCTGTTAAAATAATAGAAATGTTCTTAAAAGTTGTTTTAATCTAATTCAATTGAGAAAGTAAATAAGTGATATCTGTGAAGAGAAAGAACCTTTCAACAAGCATTGGCATAGCCAATAGGTCGCGCCTTTGGGACCTTACAAGTATTTAGCCATGCAGCACATTAAACCTTTATCGGAAAAAAAACTGTGTCTGTGCATTCCCTCATACACTTGACATTAGAATGTAATGGTCAGAACATCCCCTGAGAGCTCCACAATAAAACAAGCATTGGCAAAGCCAATAGGTTTCGCCTTTGCGAATTCTGTTGGTTTTGTCAATGTTTAGTTCGATATTTTATACAGCAGCACGAGATGCTGTACAACATGGACTAAAGTTTAAAAAAAAAAAAAAAAAAAGTGGGATGACGTAGCCAGTGTTTTTTTTTTTTTTGCTTTAACCCACAGCAGCTCACACTGGCCTGTAACATGTTTTTAAAAAATGAAAGTGTTCCTCTGTAATGTAAGTGGTGCTCATGTAAAGCACTCCAATACCTTTGGGTCGAGTTTGCCCTATATTAAAGCCTTCCAACAAATAATTAAACAAACAACATGTTACTTAGCTCTGTAACATGTTTTTATATAATTCACTTATGGGGGGACATTTATTAAGCGCAAACTCGACTCAAAGGTATTGAAGTTTTTTACATGAGCACCACTTACGTTAAACATGAGCACTTTCATTTTTTACATGTTACACAGAAGCGCAAGCTGCAGTGGCTTTAAGTTTAAAAAAAAACCCTGTGAGGCGGTCAACCCTAGACGAGTCATAGCGCTTTTGTTTTTTAAACTGGAAGCCATGTTGTACAGCAGCTATCGCTCTCGCTGCTGTGCAGCATGTTTTAAAAATGAAAGTGAATATTATTACAAGCAAGGCCCTTAGAACACTAACCACTGCCAGCTGTAAAGCAACAGGTCCAGCCATGAGAGAGCTTAAAAAGACACTGAGGGGGTCATTCTGACCTTGGCGGTAAAAGGCCCATACCGCCGGTCAGAACTCCGCCATACTACCGCCGCGGCCGCGGTAAACCGCCACGGTCATTCTGACCACCAACTGTGAATCCGCCAAAAACCCGACATCCAAGGAAGGCCGCCTCATCAGCGGGCCGCGGAAAACTGGAGATGACCAAACCTCCACCGCCACGCCAACACAAACACGCCCATGCCATTCTGACCCACCAATCCACGCGGCGGTCTTTCAACCGCGGTATTCCATTGGCGGTACACACCGCCGCGCTCAAAATACACACACACCTCCAAAACACTGCCACATTGGGCAATTTGAAATACACACACCTGACACACATACCAACAACACTCCCACACATCCATACAACTATAAAACACACACCCACATCACCCACAAACCCCTACGACCGAAGATCAGAGACCAAGGAGAGAGAGACACATCACAGAATAGAGAGCTACATCACACAGAGGCACACTACACCATCACACACACCACATAGAAGCACAAAGCACCACACACCAACACACTCATCACCATATACACCACCCCACACCTCATCCACACCACCCCATGGCACCCCAAAGGCACCCACGCTTTTCGGACCAAGAACTCCGGGTCATGGTGGAGGAAATCATAAGAGTTGAACCGCAGCTCTTCGGCTCACAGGTGCAGCACACCACTATAGCCAGGAAGGCGGAGCTATGGCAGCGGATCGTGGACAGGGTCAACGCGGTGGGACAGCATCCCAGAAATCGAGACGACATCTGCAAACGCTGGAACGACTTAAGGGGAAAGGTGCGTTCGATGGTCTCGCGACACAACATCGCAGTGCAGAAGACTGGCGGGGGACCCCCACCCACTCCACCCGAATTCACAGCATGGGAGCAAGAGGTACTAAACATTCTGCATCCTGATGGCCTCGCTGGAGTACACGGAGGAATGGACTCTGGTAAGTACAATCTCAACTACTTCACCCCCCCCCCCAGCATGCTAACCCCCACCACCACCCTCACCCCCAACCCCCCATCACACATCCTCCCTGAGAATGTCTCTCCAGCACAACCCACCCAACACCAACCCCTGCATGCCACCACAAACTATGGACACCCATCACCCAAGCATGACCACTGCACATACCCCCCCCCCCAAAACACCCCCACAACACCTCCCCCAAGGGAATGGCAGCACTGGGGGACAAGGGCACCAATCAATGGCACGCAATAGCACACACAGAAACAATAACCATACTCTCTTACCCCATGCAGGACCCGAACGCCAACACACCGGCCAGGAGGGTCCAGAAATGTCCATCCCCCCCCCGGAAGAGGCCCCCAGTGATGACAGCAGCTCTGTCGACCTGGAACCTGATGACCAGCCCGGACCATCGGGGACCTCTGGACAGTCGGTTCCCCACACACAGGCCACAGCAGACCCAACCCCCTCTGGGACCAACAGCACAGCTCCCACCCAGCGGGCCCATGCCTCTGTCTCTAGGACAGGTCAATCAGTGGTGTGTCTGCCACTACAGGGCACCCAGGCTAACCCACCACCCCAACAACAACAGGGACCTGGGGGCAGTGGTAGTGGGCACACCGTCCAGGGGACAGAGGCCGGGGGAAACAGGGCAACTCGGAGGGCTGCTGTGCGACAGGGGGGGGAGGAGAGGCCCAGGGAACCCACTCTCCAAGAGGCCCTCACCACCATCATGGCAGCCTACCACCACTCCCAAGAGACAATGGCGACGGTACTGGCCAGGTTCCAGGAGATCCAGGCACAGCAGGAGGAACGCTACATGGGGTTCACCAATCAACTCACCAACATCTCTACCGCTATGGGGAGCATAGTCCAGGCCCTCAACCGGATAGAAGACACGTTGCGGGATCATGTGGCACCACACATGGCCCCTGTCACTAGCCAGGAACAGCCTACCACCTCCGCCGGCGCTAGTGGACAGGAAGCCCCACCACAACGACAGGCCACCAGAACCCCACCTCCTGCTGAAGAACAACCACCCCGCAAGAGGAGCCTGAGATCAAAAAAATCGACAGAGTAGGATGTCAAGACCCCCGCCAGCATGAGACACCCCCTGAAGTCATCCCACTGTCCCACATTGCCACCCTGTCCAACCTTGAACTGCCCCTGCTCCATCCTTCCACAGGCATATGGACAATGCACCTGTGAGACTGAGAACTGGGCTCTGCCATGGCCATTACTCCACCCCCACCCATCACCGTGTTTATATCATGTACCATTATCTAGCACAAAAAATAAATCACTCAATGCACTGAAATCAAACAGGAGTCAGGCTGTATTATTTACAAATGTATAACACATTACCGATCAATTATGTTCTGTTAACTTTGTGCTGAACACATACCGAGATCAATAAGCATTAGTCCATGGGCTAACCAAACAGTAGTCACGGAGTGGGTCATACAGCACTGAAAAGGGAAGGGAAAATCAAACATCAGTTTAAAAGAACTGGGGGGTCATAGACAAAGTTGAGAAGCAGGAGGCTTGCAGGAAAAGTAAAATGGCGTGGGTGATTCTTACCTGTGTGCTACTGAAAATACTGTTGGATAACTCTGTCCCTGTTGTCTGTGTCGTCCTCTGAGTCTTCCTCCTCTTCACTCTCCGCAGGCTCCACAGCTGCTTCAACACCACCATCTGGACCATCCTCCTGCAGGAAAGGCACCTGGCGTCGCAATGCCAGATTGTGAAGCATACAGCAGGCCACGATGATCTGGCACACCTTCTTTGGTGAGTACATCAGGGATCCCCCTGTCATATGCAGGCACCTAAATCTGGCCTTCAGGAGCCCAAAGGTCCTTTCTATGATCCTCCTAGTTCGCCCATGGGCCTCATTGTACCGTTCCTCAGCCCTGGTCCGGGGATTCCTCACTGGGGTCAATAGCCAAGGCAGGTTGGGGTAACCAGAGTCACCTATTAGCCACACACGTTGTCTCTGTAGCTGTTCCATCACATAAGGGATGCTGCTATTACGCATCACATACGCGTCATGCACTGACCCAGGGAACATGGCATTCACATGGGAGATGTACTGGTCAGCCAAACAGACCACCTGGACGTTCATAGAATGGTAACTCTTCCTGTTTCTGTACACCTGCTCATCGTCTTTTGGGGGGACTAAGGCTACATGGGTCCCATCAATGGCACCAATGATGTTGGGAATATGTCCAAGGGCATAAAAATCACCCTTCACAGTGGCCAAATCAACCTCCTCAGGGAATATAATGTAACTCCGCATGTGTTTCGTCAGGGCAGACAACACTCTAGACAAAACTTTGGAAAACATAGGCTGAGACATTCCAGATGACATGGCCACTGTTGTCTGGAATGAGCCACTTGCAAGAAAATGAAGGACTGACAGAACCTGCACCAGAGGGGGAATTCCTGTGGGTTGGCGGATGGGGGACATCAGGGCTGGCTCCAGCTGGGCACACAGTTCATGGATAGTGGCACGGTCAAGTCGGTATCGTAGTATGATGTGGCGTTCTTCCATTGTCGACAGGTCCACCAGCGGTCGGTACACGCGAGGATTCATCCTTCTCCTCGCAAGTCCCAGCGGACGGTGCCTAGGAATGACAACATGGAGCACAGAGTCAAGCCAATCACTGGTACGTTCACCACAGCTTGCATAGCACACGGTTATCTATGTATTGAAAGGCGTGTATGTGTGGCAATGCAAGGCCTAGGCCTGTGTGTCGCAGTAGAAATTATGCCATGTGGGCCCTTGAAATGGTGGCTGCCTGACCTGTGAAGTGGGACAATGGGATGTGAGGTCAATGTGCTGGCGGAGCACACCGTGGCGGTAGGCGGTCGAAGACCGCTACACGGAGCCGCATTGGTTAACATTGAAGCCTATGGGTTTCAGGAGCCAATGACGAGGTGCGCGGCGGTAGCGGTACGCACCGCCGCGGTACGCACCGCCGCGGGCGTGACCGCCATTTTCTATCTGCCTAATCACTCGAGACCTGATCATCCACAGGAGAGGACCTATACTGCAAGTGCTGCTGTGACCTCGGTCTGGAAGTGACAATGGCTGCTGCGACTGGGGAAAGGGCCCCTGCCTTCACGTCTGAAGAGTTGGAGAAGCTCGTGGATGGGGTCCTCCCCCAGTATGCGTTACTCTACGGTCCTCCAGACCAACAGGTAAGTACACCGGGTGCACATGGAATGGGCGATGCCTGTGTGGAGTGGGGTGGATGTACGTTGGTGGGGTGGGGGGCGAATGAGGAGTGCAACACACGACAGATGAGAGCATGTGCCATATGGCAAGGTTGGGGAGGGGGGGCCAATCACATCTAACATGCAGTAAGTTGATGAATGTTTCCTTCCCACCCTGTACATGTCACATAGGTCAGCGCCCATCAGAAAGTCGAGATTTGGCGTGCCATCGCCAAGGAAGTCCGGGCCCTGGGAGTCCACGTCAGACGGGGCACCCACTGCCGCAAGAGGTGGGAGGACATCCGCCGCGGAACCAGGAAGACCGCCGAGTCACTGCTGGGGATGGCCTCCCAACCTAGGAGGGGTGCCAGTCGTACCCTGACCCCCCTGATGTCCCGGATCCTGGCGGTGGCCTACCCTGATTTGGATGGGCGCTTGAGAGCATCACAGCAGACACAAGGGGGTGAGTATCAGCACATTCTGCTATCTTTCTGCACAGTGGAGGCGTCTGGGTGGGGGAGGAGGGTTGTGGGTGACATTAGGCCAGGGCGCTTTCTGTAGTGTAGTCCTCTCCCTTAGGCATGGCCCTGTGCTTCCGGCCCCCACCTCTGTAGGGTGACAAGTACAGCTATTGATGGTCCAGCCTCACACATCTGCGCGTTTGTCCTCTCTTGACCTGTTGTCTTAGTCAGAAGTACTGAGTAGTGTACCCCGAATGCGCGGCTTAGTGCATGAGGCTCCTGTGTCTGTCCTCTCCGCCAACGGTGTTGACATTGCATGCACTCAACCTGGTCTTCTTTTTTCTCCCCCCACCCTTCTTCTTCATCTTCTTGTGCATGTGTGCATTAGCATCATCAGGCGGAGGAGATTTGGCATCGGAGCACGAGGGAGCTGCAAGTCACAAGGCCCCGGTGGGCCCAGGAACAGACACCGAGGGCACCAGTGATCCGGAGGGCGAGAGGAGCACCACAACGGGGACCGGTGGTGAGAGCAGCGACACAGACACGTCCTCGGATGGGTGCTCCCTAGCGGTGGCGGAAACATCCGGGACCCCCGCCTCTACAGGTACAGCCGCCACCCAGCGCACCAGCCCCGCCCTCCCTGCAGCCCCTCAGCCTACGCTCCGTGCCCGCTCGCCCAGGAAGGCCGGCGTCTCCTTCGCCCCAGGCACCTCAGCCCCTGCCCCTGTCACCCCTGCTGCCCTCAGTGCGGAGCTCATTGACCTTGTGAGGACACTCATTGTTGGGCAGACTACCCTTTTGAATGCCACCCAGGGGGTAGAAAGGGAGGTGCATCGGAGCAATGCCTACCTGGAGGGCATTCATTCGGGTCAGGCTGCCCATCAACGATCGTTCACTGCTCTGGCCTCAGCACTGACGGCAGCCATTGTCCCTGTTTCCAGCCTCCCTCTTCTGACTGCCTCCAGCCTGTCTCTATCTCCTGTTCCTCAGCCTATCCCATCCACACCATCTGACCAGCCTGCACACACCTCAACACCCAAGGGAAGCTCATCCAGACACAAGCACCACAGATCCCACAAACACTCACCCAAGCAACACCCAGATGCAGACATTCCAACAGTCACTGCCACCCCTGTGTCCCCCTCCTCCTCGTCTCCCTCCTCCCTCCCTGTGACGTCTACACTCACACCTGCATGCACACCAACATCATTCAGTGCTTCCATCACCACCACACCCTCCTGTACAGTCCGCACGCGTGCAGTCACCACCCCCACTGCCATTTACACGTCCCCTGTGTCCTCTCCCACTGTGTCTGTCACCCCCTCTTCCAAGACACACAAACGCAGGCAGCCACCCACCCAACAGACATCCACCTCACGACAGCCTACAGCACCAGCACCTTCACCCAATGACAGCACACCTGTCTCTCCTACAACCACATCCTCTTCCTCCACTCTCATCACCACTTCTCCTACCCTTTACCTTGGCCCTAAAAAACTTTTCCTGGCTAATCTTAACCTCTTTCCCTCCGATGACCTACCCCCTCCATCTCCAAAGAGTCCCAAGAGCACCACAGCCACCACCAGCCCAGCTTCGGGTGTCACTGTTGTGCATGGGTTCTGGAGTCCACCCTTTGCCAGCAGTGACACCTCAATCAGCAGCAAGGACACATCCAGCCCCCCCCCCCCGGCAAGAGGACCAGGAAACACAAGGGCCGCCGTGCGAGGACTGACACGGCTGCCCCCAAGGAGCAAACTTCGCCCACTTCACCAGCCACATCATCTAGGGGAGGCAAGGGCCCGAGAGCCCCATCTAAGGAGCGTAAGGGCAGCAGGGCGGAGAAGTCAGGCAGCAGGAGCGCGGAGCAGGTGGGCCCCACATGCCACATCCCAGCTGGAAAGGAGGACACCAAAGGGCCCAGGACTCCGTCCCCGAAGGGTCCAGAAGCATCACGGTCGGAGGGCGACTGAGCAGGGAGTCCAGGCCAGGTCTGGCTCCCTTGACCTACTGGATGTGCACCGCTGAACAGGGCCCGCCGTGAAGATAGGCACCGCTGAACAGGGCCCCGCCGTGCAGAAGAGCACCGCTGAACAGGGCCCGCCGTGGAGAAGAGCACTGCTGAACAGGGCCCGCCGTGGAGAAGAGCACTGCTGAACAGGGCCCGCCGTGGAGAAGAGCACCGCTGAACAGGGCCCCGCCGTGGAGAAGAGCACCGCTGAACAGGGCCCGCTGTGGAGAAGAGCACCGCTGAACAGGGCCCAACGTGGAGAAGAGCACCGCTGAACAGGGCCCGCCGTGAAGATAGGCACCGCTGAATAGGGCCCCGCTGTGGAGAAGAGCACCGGTGAACAGGGCCCGCCGTGGAGAAGAGCACCGCTGAACAGGGCCCGCCGTGGAGAAGAGCACCGCTGAACAGGGCCCGCCGTGAAGATAGGCACCGCTGAACAGGGCCCCGCCGTGCAGAAGAGCACCGCTGAACAGGGCCCGCCGTGGAGAAGAGCACCGCTGAACAGGGCCCGCCGTGGAGAAGAGCACCGCTGAACAGGGCCCGCCGTGAAGATAGGCACCGCTGAACAGGGCCCCGCCGTGGAGAAGAGCACCGCTGAACAGGGCCCGCCGTGGAGAAGAGCACCGCTGAACAGGTCCCGCCGTGGAGAAGAGCACTGCTGAACAGGGCCCGCCGTGAAGATAGGCACCGCTGAACAGGGCCCCGCCGTGCAGAAGAGCACCGCTGAACAGGGCCCGCCGTGGAGAAGAGCACCGCTGAACAGGGCCCGCCGTGGAGAAGAGCACCGCTGAACAGGGCCCGCCGTGAAGATAGGCACCGCTGAACAGGGCCCCGCCGTGGAGAAGAGCACCGCTGAACAGGGCCCGCCGTGGAGAAGAGCACCGCTGAACAGGGCCCCGCTGTGGAGAAGAGCACCGCTGAACAGGGCCCCGCCGTGCAGAAGAGCACCGCTCCGCTGAGCCCCGACGTCTCAAGCACCGCTCCGCTGGGCCCCGCCGTCTCAAGCACCGCTCCGCTGGGCCCTTCCTCTCAAGCACCGCTCTGCTGGGCCCCGCCGTCTCAAGCACCGCTCCGCTGGGCCCCGCCGTCTCAAGCACCGCTCCGCTGGGCCCTTCCTGTCAAGCACCGCTCCGCTGGGCCCTTCCTCTCAAGCACCGCTCCGCTGGGCCCCGCCGTCTCAAGCACCGCTCCGCTGGGCCCTTCCTCTCAAGCACCGCTCTGCTGGGCCCCGCCGTCTCAAGCACCGCTCCGCTGGGCCCTTCCTGTCAAGCACCGCTCCGCTGGGCCCTTCCTCTCAAGCACCGCTCCGCTGGGCCCCGCCGTCTCAAGCACCGCTCCGCTGGGCCCCGCCGTCTCAAGCACCGCTTCGCTGGGCCCTTCCTCTCAAGCACCGCTCCGCTGGGCCCCGCCGTCTCAAGCACCGCTCCGCTGGGCCCTTCCTCTCAAGCACCGCTCCGCTGGGCCCCGCCGTCTCAAGCAACGCTCCGCTGGGCCCCGCCGTCTCAAGCACCGCTCCGCTGGGCCCTTCCTCTCAAGCACCGCTCCGCTGGGCCCCGACGTCTCAAGCACCGCTCCGCTGGGCCCCGCCGTCTCAAGCACCGCTCCGCTGGGCTCTTCCTGTCAAGCACCGCTCCGCTGGGCCCTTCCTCTCAAGCACCGCTCTGCTGGGCCCCGCCGTCTCAAGCACCGCTCCGCTGGGCCCTTCCTCTCAAGCACCGCTCCGCTGGGCCCCGCCGTCTCAAGCACCGCTCCGCTGGGCCCCGCCGTCTCAAGCACCGCTCCGCTGGGCCCTTCCTTTCAAGCACCGCTCCGCTGGGCCCCGCCGTCTCAAGCACCGCTCCGCTGGGCCCTTCCTGTCAAGCACCGCTCCACTGGGCCCGCCGTCTCAAGCACCGCTCCGCTGGGCCCCGCCGTCTCAAGCACCGCTCCGCTGGGCCCTTCCTCTCAAGCACTGTTTATGGTTCACTGTGCCCACCATGCCTCCTCCTTGAGCAGTGCACACTGTCATCCACCAGATGGACTGTGGCTTTGCACTCCCCAGGATGGTGAAGTGGGCAACCCACCCACTGTAGAGACTTGAGAGACTGTGGCTTTGCACTCCCCAGGATGGTGAAGTGGGCAACCCACCCACTGTAGAGACTTGAGAGACTGTGGCTTTGCACTCCCCAGGATGGTGAAGTGGGCAACCCACCCACTGTAGAGACTTGAGAGACTGTGGCTTTGCACTCCCCAGGATGGTGAAGTGGGCAACCCACCCACTGTAGAGACTTGAGAGACTGTGGCTTTGCACTCCCCAGGATACATCAATGGGCATGGTGGCCCCTTCGTGGATCTGGCGTCGTGGACTCATGTGGCTGTGGTGCCTCCCCCTTCCCTTCCCCCTGAGATGCCTGTAATTTTTTCATCAGATGCCCCTGCAGTGTTCTCTCCAAAGGACTCAGGTCTCCTGTGTGGGCTTTGCCCTTGTGTCGCTACACTGTAGCCCACGGACTGTTCCATTTAACTTTCATGTACAGGACTAATTGCCTCGGTTCTCCATGGCAGTGTATATAGTATCATTTTGTTATGGATATTTTGCATAGTTGACCGCTCCATATCAGAGTCTATTTTTTATATAAATTTTTCGTCCCAATTTATTTCTGTCTTTGCATTCTTAAGGAGGGTTTGGGTGGTGTCACTGTGCATTGTTGCTCTGCATTAGTGTGTACATAGTTTGGGGGGGGGGGTCGCATATGTGTGTGCCGTAAGCTTCCCTCCTCCCCCCTCCCGTGTGTCGTAAGTGCAGTACTCACCGTTGTCGTCTGCGCCGGAGTTTGTACTCGTGGTAGATGAGAAGGTAGACGAGAGCAGGTAGGATGTTTAATTCGGGTTCCATGCTGTCCTCCTTCCTCGTGGAGTGTGTTTTGGTGCGCGTTTTCCCGTTCGTAGTCTGTTTCCGCCGTGTTTTTATCGGCGGGGCTCCCGCCCCGGAAAAGGTGGCGGATTGGTGAGTTGTGATAGTGTGGGCTGTACATTGTCTGCCGCCTGCCTGTTGGCGGTGACCGCCACGCTGTTTGTCTGCACCGCCGCGGCGGTCGGAGTGTTAATGTGGCGGGCTGTGTTGGCCGTTCCCGCCAGGGTCAGAATTCAATTTTTTCGACCGCCGGCCTGTTGGCGGGTTGGCCGCCGCTTTATCACCGACCGCCAGGGTTAGAATCACCCCCTGAATGTTGGGAGAGGTTATGATTTTGGGGTCCCCCCAAACCTAGTGTGGGGACCCAGAAGTTGAGCTGGACAGAAAGCGCACATTGTGCTGAAAGTTTAGGTGGTTATCCCAATGTCCTATGACCACCGCAGGCTGAGTTATGGGCAAAAATGTGCTGTAAAAGTATGCCCCATAAAGCATTATGGAGCGAGTATCTAGAGTGCAGTGAATATTGTAGTATCAGCTCTCCCACTGTGCTGGGGGGAGCCACATTAAACACGTTAAGGGTTTCCCTTGTGTTTTGTTCTATTTAAAAAGTGACAGTTTGTATTTTTTTAGCTATACTTGGGAAACATTTAGGAAAGGGCCTGCAAATTTAACCGGTGCTCAAGTATAGCGCTCCAATATTCCAGTCGAGTTCGCATTATATAAAACTGCAAAACAAAAACAAAAAAAAGAACGTCTCTTTAGCTTGCAGCCTTTGTTGGGTGCTGACACCGCAAAGAAACAGTGAGATGCCAGATGATATTGGCTACAACCTCCTGCGTTGCCCCAGTGGAGTAGTCTGCAAAATAAGTACACTCTGAGTTGAGAAACTGGGACTGAAGCGGTGAAGATTCAGAATTCATCCCAAAAGCTAAGTGACTTTAACACCTATGAAACCTGACTTTGACTTGAATGAAGCTTTAGATGCCAAAGCTGACGGCTTCAGTGGATGCTTAGTGGCAATGTATATAAATTCAAGTGGCCCTTTCCACCTTCAGCTCCTACCCTGCTGGAGGGTTTTCTGATATGTAACAAAGGGTCAGATGTATGAAAGTCTTTTCCCCATGTAACAATCCTATTCTGAGAGTTGGTAACCTGTTACCGACTCCAAAATAGGTTTGCGACTTGCTATTAGGAAGGGGCATGCCAAAGGCGTACCTTCCTCATAGCGAGTCGCAGGGGAATGTAAAATTATTTTGCAACCGTGAATGCAGTTGCAAAATAATTGCAGTTACCACCAACTTCGAGTTGGTGGTAACCCATTCGCAAACGGGAATGGGTCCCCATGGAACCCCTTTCCCTTCATAACTGAAAGTGAAAATATTTTTTCAGAGCAGGTAGTGGTCCCACAGACTACTGCCTATTCTGAAAAAAATGAAAAGAAAACTTTAAATTTTTCTGTTTAAAATGCATCCTGTTCTCCTTTAAGGAAAATAGGCTGCATTTAAAAATAAGACTGCTGTATTTAAAAAGCAGTCACAGACATGGTAGTCTGTTGTGCCCAGCAGGCTACCATCCCTGTGAGTGCGGCTATTCCCAACTCGGTCACAAACTGCAACCTACCTCATCAATATTGATGAGGTAGGTCACTTGCAGTCCCATTGGGAATCGAAAACAGTGTTAAACACACTGTTATTTATTCCAGTTTGCGATTTCCTAATATCGAATTACTTGCCCAAAACCCACTCTAACATAAGCAGCCAAAAATCACACCCAGGTTCTGGTATGCCATGAACAACTACTTTGATTGGCACTTTGCCACTTCTTGGTTCTTTTATTGTTTTAAGAAAATGTAAAAACGTCGGTACTCCTGTGTCCCCTAAACCATTTTAACCTTTGTTGTGATACCAGAATTTTGTTTGGCTTTGGAATGTTACAGTGTTGTGTCCTTAACTTTAATGTTGTTTGAACCTAACACAAAATTGGAATTGCTTACTACTTGTGCCACAGGTACCAGAGGTTAAGCTGAGATTTTCATTAAACTATGCTGTGACCTAGCTTGATTAAGTTTCAGTCAGTTGTTAGTATCAGCCCCTCCCAAAATGTTAACCCAATTCATGATTTAGGTAGTCCTTGACCACCAGACATGTGGAGGCAGTAGGACCGCCGCCAATGCGTTGATCTGAGTGCCACATTATGACCACGGCTGTTGTGCCGCTGTCGTACCGCCAGCACTGCCAGGATCAGAGATCCCAGCTGTCTGGTGGTTGCGGCGGTCCTAATTCGCCAGGGCAGCGCTGCAAGCAGCGTCATGAAAAGGATGGCAGAGAAACTGTGCAGGGACCCCAGGGCCTCCACACTGCCCAGGCACTTGGCAAGCACCCTCACAATGTTCACTGTCTGCTTTGCAAACAGTGAACATTGCGAGGGTCCAGGTGCACCCTGCATCTTACTGCATTGCCGCCGGCTCGATTACGAGCCGGAGACAATGCTGTAGGGTTTTTCCCACAAGGCCAGCGGGCATAAACCCAGGTTTCCGCCCACCGACGTAGTGGGAAACTCTTAATGGGCTCAGTGGGGACGTAGCCACTATGGCTGCAACCTCCCTTTCAGAAGTTCGGCGGATGGCCAAAACCATCCACCGAACTCGTAATCAGGCCCATAGCGTATCGTTCTGTGTCCACCCACCCGGCCTTTAAACTCTGCCTACCCCTACCACTCCCATGCTGCCACTTGCCTTCAATCTCAAAAGCTGTTTATGTATACTTAATTGAAGGTGTCCTGGTGTCCGAACACCCTCCCCATTTTTCAGTAGCATGCTCTGTGTCACCCCTCACTCACACCACTTCCCCTGCATTGTATCGCCCCATGACTGTATAGCGCTTCTTTACTTCGTATCTAAGTTCACATCCTACAAACCCACATACATGCATAAATAAATTCATCCATACGTACATATATTTTCCATAATTAGTATTTCTCACAATTCAAAGTTCTTTTGAAAACCATATGGCAATTGTAAGGATAGTTGGGGTGGCTCTGTTATTATTCAAGGTGGTGTATATGTGTAGCTGTGGAAGTGAAAAATGGGATCACAAAATGGGTTATTGATGGCACATGATTTGCCGTAGCTTATCAATGTGAAAGAACGTTTTTAAAATGTGTGCACCACAACTAAGTCAAACAGAAATGTCCAAACACTATTGGTTGTGCTGGATACATTTTGTGTTTAATAGATATGTTAATATGAGCAAAGAATGAATCATTTTATAGAAATGCAATTGATGATTGCCTAGCTTTATAGCACTCCTCCACCGCCAGGCTACCGCCGACAGGCAGCCTGACGGTGGAGGGAATCATTTTCCGACAGGGCAGCGCTGCAAGCAGCGCTGCCACTCGGATAATGATCCCTTCTGCCACCAGCCTTTCCCTGGCGGGTTCCCCTGCCACAAAAAGGCTGGCGGAAGGGATACTCCGGGGCTCCCCTGGGGGCCCCTGCACTGCCCATGCACTTGGCATGGGCAGTGCAGGGGCCCCTGTGCATTGCCCCATCGCGCAGGGCACTGCCCGATTTACGGGCTGTGATCTGTGCGACGGGCGCAGCTGCACCCGCCGCACACCAGCATTGGTGGCGGCTCCATTTGGAGCCGATGTCAATGTTACAGCCCTTTTCCCTGCTGGGCCGGCGGGTGGAAACACTGTTTCCGCCCGCCTGCCCAGCGGGGAAAACATTATACGGCCGGCGGGGGGGTAGTTACGCTGGTGGTCATCTATTGACCGCCAGCGCGGATCTCAGCGGTTTTAACCGCAGAGATCATAATGAAGTCCTGAGTCTTTTTCTTATGTATATCTGTATTTGTCTCTTAATTGCTATGGGAGCGATCTCCTTCCTGCATATTCCAACCATACATGCATATGTAAATTAGATGATTATGTATTCCATTGTGATAAAATCGCTGCCAACTCTGTTTTCTTGCCCTCTGCACTCTGTCTCTGTAGTGCACATCACACACAGAACATTACCTCTGGCAGCTGCCAGGTAAGCAAGCTAATTGGTTTAGAGTGGAGCACAGTTCCAACTGCTTTGACGTTTTAAAGAAAAACATTGCTTCATTGATCAGTGAGGAATAGAAAGCATTTACCACATGGACAATAACAGTGCAAGCATCCCTCCTTCACAGAGCAGGACCACACAGACAGCAGAAGTGAAAATGTCTGTAGCCAACTGTGTGCTGCACTATGGGGCTCAACACAGTAGGTTTCAGCTGTTTACAGGACAAATACAAGCTTCTCTATTACAAACATGTACAGTACAGTTTTAGGGGATAGGAATTCCACCATCCAGAAGATTAACAGCGGAAACATCAGCAGTGGAAGCCTCTCTGCTTCACAGAATTATTACAGAGGAGGGTATTAGCGATGCTATCCGACTCACATGAGGAACAGGACCAAACAGGCATTAAGAAAGCAAATCCCCGGCCCTCACAGAACAGGTACACCATGGCATCAGCAAGGAGGTTTCCACTGAAGGCACAAAGTAGGCAATACGGGAAATATCAGCTAACACTTCAGATTCCCACTGCCCTAACATCCTAGGGCAGTGGTTCCCAACCTGTTGACTTCTGTGGACCCCCACTTTATCATTACTGGAACCTGGGGACCCTCACTGAATAATTATTACAATCCGGGGACCCCCCCCCAATGAGTCATTCCTGAAAGCTGTGACCTAATCTGTTAATAATATTTAATTATCTAAGCAGTCGTGGACCCCTTGAGGAGGCATTGCAGACCCCCTGGGGTCCCCGGATCACAGGTTGGGAACCACTGTCCTAGGGCATAACTGCATTGGTGACTCAAATTGATATTCAATTAAACAAAGGTTGCCAATTTAAGCCAAGTCTCCTATATTTGTGAGAATCTATTGCTAAGAAATTCCATAACCTCCTGCACTCCTCCCCCCATCGCCACTGGCACCTCTTTTTTCCATTTAAGGTTGTTCTGCTTCCTAACTGTCAGCATAATGCTAATTATGAATGACCAATTGTTTTCCAAGATGCCCTCCAATTCCACTGGTTTGAGACCCAACACCACAAAAGCCAGCTGCCAGCACTGGATAGCCAAGAACCTTCCTTATGTGGCTCAGTGTTCCCTTCTATGGCGCCTAAAGATTCAGGCAGCCCAACATGTATGTAGTTTATCTGCCTCCCTCCACACAACCCCCAACATTTGACGCCTTTAGTATTCTGGTATGTCATTGTATTAAAAAAGTTGGACATGTACATTTAACTTTTACATGTCCTGTTTGTGAAAAACTCAAATTTGTTTTTCACTACTGCAAGGCCTGTCCCTCCCATAGGATAACACTGTGTTAACTTCTTACATTTAATGAGAGAACATTTTCAATTGGTAGCAGGTAGAAATGTCAAGTTTGGGTTCTAAAGAATTGTAATTCAAAACCATCATTAGGATGTTGCTATTTTCTTGTCCTAACCATTTAGTGCCTGCAGCTTATATCCTGGGTCACAGTTGGTCTTTGTGTATTCTTTACATACAGTCATAGAAATGGGGAATAGGTGTTGGTCGGATGGGCCATCTCTGACTTGAGTTTGGAGTAGCGGTCACCTACCACACTTGCACAGCGCAAAGCCTCTGCCTGAGTGCAGTCACAAAGTGACACTAGTCTTTTGCGTGCACCAGCATAGCTAAGGCCAGGGCAGGGAGGCAGGAAATTCCAAACAGTCCCGGAGCTGGAAGTCTCCACAGCCTTTTCCTACTTCAAAGCTGACACCAAGTATAAATATTGAACTGTCAGACCCAACTCTTCAGAATACCTCTGGCCCTGTGGATGACAGAGAGAGACTTCAGTGCTGCTCTGCAAGAAGGTTTGCTACTCTGCTGTCCTGATGCCTGAGTGAGAAGGACAGGACGTGTATTGTAAACAAAGGACCACCAGAAGGACTCCAAGGGGTAATTAGCTGCAATCTTTATAAGATCTTCAGAAAAGGCTGCAACCAACTTGAACCCAGCACCTGTACTCTGTTTTCTATTAATCTTGTCCCCCAAGTACTGCCACACTAGTCCTGGACCCTTGTAAGTGGGCCTAAATGTACTCTGCCAGCCCAGGTGTGGTCTCTTGGGCAGAACTGATGCAGAAGAACTGCTGCTGCGTGGCTCGACCCTGAAGTAGAAACTCTCATTGCAGGCCCACAGCTTCTCATAACCACTGCCACGCAACGCATTTCTGTCACAGGACTCCGCATTGCAAGCCTTCGTCAATGGCATCCTCGATGATGCTGCAGGACCTCGCATCACAAGCCCTGTTAACTGTTTAATTGGGATAAATTCTGCATGTCTTATCTCTGACGCAGGACCTTGCATTGCCCCCCGCAGTCCCTAAAAAAACAGTGCTGCGCGATACATCCTAGGCACAAGATCTCTCAATGTTGCACAACCAGTATTTGAGGTACCTTGTTCAGAAGACCTAAATAGGTCTCTGTATCCAGCTCATGCTGCATTGCGGCTGGCCTGAACTTGTGACTTTGTCCAGTTCCGGTGCGACCAGATGACTACAATTGGTGTTTTGTGTTTCAAAGCACTGTTTTCACTTAAGACTTTCAAATTGAATATTTGAGGTTCTAATAGTTGGACTTTTGTCATTTTGGTCTCAAATAATTGATTACATTTTACTCTATTTTACTAAATTGGTGTGGGAATTTTTTTCTGTTTTGTGTATACCATTTGTCTGCTGTATAAATACTTTACACATTGCCTCTAAATTACGCCTGACCGCTTTGTGCCAAGCTACCAAAGGGTTAAGCTCAGGTTAATTTGGGGTTTGGACAGGGGCAACTTTCAGGCCCTTAGTGGCAAAATTTAGTAAAGGGAAAG
Source organism: Pleurodeles waltl (assembly GCF_031143425.1). Lineage (NCBI taxonomy): Eukaryota > Metazoa > Chordata > Amphibia > Caudata > Salamandridae > Pleurodeles > Pleurodeles waltl. Next base: position 47,984,720 of record NC_090440.1, on the reverse strand, counting down.
GATTACAGGATTTTCTTTTGTGGAAATTATGTGGAAATCAGTGGAAATTATGACATTACCTGTGAACCTTAAAAATCAATAGAAGTACCACAACATCAATTACTTGTGATTGTGATCTACGCCAGTGGTTCTTAACCTTTTTACTTCTGTGGGCCTCACTTTTTTATGACTGGATCCGGAGATCCCCACTGAATAGTTTTTGAAATCCACAGACCTTCACTGATTTATTACTGGAAGCAAGACAACCACAAAACATTACATGCATGATGAAATATTTTTTTGAATTCACAAGCAAATATAAAACAATCACTATTTTCATTTTGATGGGAAGGTTGGAGTGTCTCTAAATTCATTTAAGGCAAACCATCATTAATACTATATTCTTTTTGGTTCACTTGCACTGTCCCACAAATCAATATAGAGGATACCAACTTAATTATCCTCCAATTTCAAAATCCTCCATATTAACAGAATTTTTTACAATTTTAAAACTTTTTTTAGTTTTACATTTTGCTTCTGTATTTTCATACACATTTTGATCAGTTATTATTTTTTCATTTTCTTGGCAGTCGTGGAACCTTGGAGTAGGCTTCACTGACTACCAGGAACCACTTATCTAGTCCACCTTATGCCAAGGCAGTGGGTTTTTATTTTTAGTGCTTCCTGGATACAAATGTGAAATACTGATCTTATTGTGACTGTTGAACCATCCCTGCCATGATCTGTTCATGAGATGGAGATCTAAGCATCATTTGTCACGTAAAATCGATATTTCCATTTTCCACAGTGACCGTGCCACATGTGACTACCCCGCTGCCATTTACTCATGAGCCCAGAACGAAATGTGATTTGTGAGGTCATGAAACTTGACTATCCTCTGAAATAAATCAATAAAATAGTAATTAAGAGAATCCTCAGCACATGTTTCCAAAACCTTACCTGAGGACACTCATATCTCCATTCTTTTGAATTTGATGTTTGCATGGACATGGTTTCACCAAGACAACAGGGGTAGTTAAATTATCATCTCCCTACATTTGACCTTCCAATGACCTTACTCCATTGAGCTTGTTTTCTGCATTAAACCGTTATTTGCTGCTTAAGAAATATGGGAGTTGTATAGAGAAGAAATTACAAGGAGAAGAGCTCAGTTTACTTTCTGATCCTGTCTTCTGCCTTCATGTTCCTGAGACAAAAGAGTAATGTTAAGCCAGACAGTACTAGAAGTACCAAAGTGGACTAAGGGGCATCAGCATCTGTCACTGGCTACTATTGTTTGCCATTTATCAACATGTGGAAAAATTTGCATTCTTAGAATTGTCTTCTTCTAGCAAACTGTGACCTATTTGGCCATTATGATTTGTAGATTAACAGACACGGCAGCCAATCTGCATTGGATGTTGGTGGCACAACTCTGACTATAGTATATCAGAGTGACTGAGGAGTACAAGCCTATTGTACTTGAGAAAAATGCACTACATACTATTGTATAAAGCACAGAATAATACCATAGCAAACACTACAATGGAGTAATGACACAACTGTAATGGAAGCTGCTATCACTGCCAATCATCAAGGTGAGATTGATGAGTGTGGCAAACTGACCACATTATCAGAAGTGACTGTGACATTAGATCCTGCTGTATATTGCTGATGATGTAGATCACCAACACACATCGCAGGACACAGGCTCAATGCCATCTTTTCCACCAGCAACAACATCACCGTCTACAACACCTCCACAATTCACTTGACCGACCACCACTGCATCCATTTCACTATCACCTCACCGACCATCCACTTCCACACACTCCATTGCCCCAAGCAGAAAACTGAACCAAATCACTGAAGAACAGCTCTCCCCGGCCCCTCACCGTAGACGCTAACATCTCAGCACAGAACTTCCACAATAGATCTCCAAATGCTCCAACACCCTAGCACCTCTCCATAAGACCTCAGCCAAACCCCACCACAAGAAGGCCATTTGTTTCTCCGCCGCACTCCAGGACTCCAGGTGCACATGCAGATGGCTAAAGAAAAGATGGGTGAACAGCAAGTCTCCAGAAGATTTCAAAGCAGCCACCAAATCCCACCACCACCTCATCAGAGTCACCAGGAAAGTCGCTTTGCAGGACTGCATCAGCGCCACTGCTCACAACACCAAAGAGCTCTTAGCCTTGGTCAAAGAGTTTGCCAACCCCCAATCAGAAACAGCAAGCATCCCTCCATCTCAAAACCTCTGCGACAGGCCAGTCACCATACCCCACATACGGAACACCTCAGCTGGTGGGAGATCCTTTACCTACCTCGCAGCAAAGAGCTGGAACACCCTGTCCCTGCACCCCAGGCAGTCACCATCACTACCCCAATTCAGGAAGGATGTTAAAACCTGGCTCTTCAATGGAAGTTTAGAGGACAAACCCCCTTAGCACCTTGAAACCCCTACAGGTGAGTATTTGTGCTTTACAAACTCTGATTGTTTGATTGGTCAATTGATTGATTGAAGATGGTGGATGGATATGGTGTGGGGCTAGAGTATCAGTTGTTGCTGGCCAATAATGATGAAGAAGGTGTTGATGATAAATGTGATGTATCAATTTGAGACTACAGTGCCAGAAGCTGCTGGCAATTGCTGATGATGAAGAAGTTAATGATGACAGAGGACAATGCTGTGGGACTACAGTGGTAGAAGCTTCTGGCCATTGCTGATGATGAAGAAGTTCATGATGACAGAGGATAATGCTGTGAGACTACAGTGCTAGAAGCTGCTGGCCATTGCTGATGGATGATGAAGCAGGCCAACAGTGCCAGAAGCTGCTGGTCATTGCTGATGATGAAGATGTTCATGATGAGAGGATGATCATATGGGACTACAGTGCCAGAAGCTGTTGGTCATTGCAGATGGATGATAATGCAGGACTACAGTGCCAGAAGAAGCTGGTCATTGCTGATGCATGATGATGCGGGACTACAGTGCCAGAAACTGCTAGTCATTGCTGATGGGTTGTGATGTGGAACTACAGAGCCAGAAGCTGCTGGACATTGCTGATGATGAATAAGTTCACAGTGACATCGGATGGTGATGTTGGACTACAGTGTGAGAAGCTGCTGGCCATTGCTGATGATAAAAAGGATCATGATGACAGAAAATGATGATGTTTGACTACAGTATTAGAAGCTGTTGGTCATTGCTGATGATGAACAAGTTAATAATGACAGATGATGATGATATTGGACTACAGTGCCAGAAGCTGCTGGCCATGGTTAATGATGAATACATTCACAATGACCTAGGATGCTGAGGGGGGACTACAGTAATTGAAGCTGCTGACCATTGCTGATGGATGATGATGTGGGCCAACAGGGCCAAAAGCTGTTGGCCATTGTTGATGATGAAGACGTTCATGATGACAGAGGATGATGATGCTGGACTACTGTGCTAAAAGCTGCTGGCCATTGCTGATGGATGACGATGTGGGACTAAAGTGCCAGAAGCTGCTGGCCTTTGGTGATGGGTGATGATGAGGGACTACAGTGCCAAAAGCTGCTGGCCATTGCTAATGATGAAGAAGCTCACAGTGACAAAGGATGATGACGTTAGACTGCATTATCAGAAGCTACAGGACATTGTTGATGGATGATGATATTGGACTTCAGTGCCAGAGGCTGCTGGCCATTGCTGATGATGAAGAAGTTCATAATGACAGAGGATGATGATATGGGACTACAATGCCATAAAGTGCTGGTCATTGCTGATGGATGATGAGCTGGGATTACAGTGCCAGAAGCTGCTGACCATTGCTGATGATGGAGAAGTTCATGATGACAAAGAGAAATGCTGTGGGACTACAGTGCCGGAAGCTGCTGGCTATTGCTGATGATGAAGAAACTCACAATGACAGAGGATGATGATATTAGACTACAGTACCAGAAGCTACAGGCCATTGCTGATGGATGATGATATGGGGCTACAGTGTCAGAAGCTGCTGGCCATTGCTGATGATGAAGAAGTTCATAATAACAAAGGATGATGATATGGGATGACAATGCCATATACTGATGGTCATTGCTGATGGATGATGATGTGGGATTACAGTGTCAGAAGCTGCTGGCCATTGCTGATGATGAAGAAGTTCATGATGACAAAGGATAATGCTGTAAGACTACAGTTCCAGACGCTGCTGGCCATTGCTGAAGGATCATGATGGGGGTCTACAGTGTCAGAAACTGCTAGCCATTGCTGATGATGAAAAAGTTAATGATGAAAGAGGATGATGATATGGGACTACAGTGCCAGAAGCTGCTGGTCATTGCTGATTGATGATGATGTGGGACTACAGTGCCAGAGGCTGTTGGACATTGCTGATGGATGATGTTGTGGAACTACAGTGCCAGAAGCTGCTGGCCATTGCTGGTGATGGGAAGGTTCATGATGCCAGAGGGAAATGCTGTGAGACTATAGTGCTAGAGGCTGATGACCATTGCTGATAGATGATGAAGAAGGACAACAGTGCCAGAAGCTGCTGGCCATTGCTTATGATGAAGACGTTCATGATGAAAGAGGATAATCGTATGGGACTATAGTGCCATAAGCTGCTGGTGATTGCTGATGGATGATGATGTGGGACTACAGTGCCAGAAGGTGCTTGCCATTGCTGATAAATGATGATGCAGGACTACAGTGTCAGAAGCTGCTGGCCATTGCTGATGATAAAGAAGTTAATGATGACAGAGGATAATGCTGTGGGACTACAGTGGCAGAAACTGCTGGTCATTGCTGATGATGAAGACGTTCATGATGACAGAGGATAATACAATGCCAGAAGCTGCTGGTCACTGCTGATGGATGATGAAGAGGAAGACAGTGCTAGAATCTCCTGCCCATTGCTGATGATGAAGACGTTCATGATGAAAGAAGATGATCATATGGGACTACAGTGCCAGAAGCTGCTGGTCATTCAGATGGATGATAATGCTGGACTACAGTGCCAGAAGCTGCTGGTCATTGCTGATGGATGATGATGCGGGACTACAGTGCCAGAAACTGCTAGTCATTGCTGATGGGTTTTGATGTGGAACTACAGTACCAGATACTTTTGGCCATTGCTGATGATGAAGAAGTTCACAATGACAGAAGATGATGATGTTAGACTACAGTACCAGAAGCTACAGGCCATTGCTGATGGATGATGATATGGGGCTACAGTGTCAGAAGCTGCTGGCCTTTGCTTATGATGAAGTTCATAATGACAGAGGATGATGATATGCGACTACAATGCCAGAAGCTGCTGGTCATTGGTGATGGATGATGATGTGGGATTACAGTGTCAGAAGCTGCTGGCCATTGCTGATGATGAAGAAGTTCATGATGATAAAGGATAATACTGTGGGACTACAGTGCCAGACACTGCTGGTCATTGCTGAAGGATCATGATAGGGGTCTACAATGTCAGAAGCTGCTGGCCATTGCTTATGATGAAGAAGTTCATGATGATAAAGGATAATACTGTGGGACTACAGTGCCAGACACTGCTGGTCATTGCTGAAGGATCATGATAGGGGTCTACAGTGTCAGAAGCTGCCGACCATTGCTGATTATGAAAAAGTTAATGATGACAGAGGATGATGATATGGGACTACAGTGCCAGAAGCTGCTGGTCATTGCTGATTGATGATGATGTGGGACTACAGTGCCAGAGGCTGCTGGCCATTGCTGATGGATGATGTTGTTGGACTACAGTGCCAGAAGCTGCTGGCCATTTCTAATGGTGAAAATGTTAATGATGACAGAGGATAATGCTGTGGGACCACAGTGCCAGAGGCTGCTGACCATTCCTGATGGATGATGAAGAAGGACAACTGTCCCAGAAGCTGCTGACCATTGCTGATGATGAAGACTTTCATGATGAAAGAGGATGATCATATGGGACTACAGTGCCATAAGCTTCTGGTCATTGCTGATGGATGATGGTGTGGGACTACAGTTCCAGAAGTGCTGGCCATTGCTGATAAATGATGATGTGGGACTACAGTGTCAGAAGCTGCGGGCCATTGCTGATAATGAAGAAGTGAATGGTAACAGAGGATAATGCTGTGGGACTACAGTGCCAGAAGCTACAGTGCCAGAAGCTACTGGCCATTGCTGATTATGAAGAAGTTCATGATGACAGAGGATAATGCTGTGGGACTACAGTGCAAGAAGCTGCTGGCCATTGCTGATGGATGATGAGGCAGGGCTACAGTGCCAGAGCTTCTGGCCATTGTTGATAATGAAGAGGTTCATGATGACAGAGGTTAATGATATGGGCTTGTTAGAAATGGGGTCTTTGGTTGGCAGTCAGTTTGTACTCTGTCCAAGCAGGGACCCTCACTCCAGTCAAGGTAATGGACAAAAACACTTAAGATGACCCCTGCTCACCCCCTTGGTAGCTTGGCCCAAGCAGTCAGGCTTATCTCAAAGGCAATGTGTAAAGTATTTGTGCCGACACACCAAGTAATACAGTGAAAACACTACAAAATGGACCCCACACCAGTTTAGAAACATAGCCAATATTTATCTAAATCCAACAAGACCAAGGCCCTCATTACAACCCTGGTGGTAAATGCCGCCTACCGCCGTGCTGACGGCCGCCAACATACCGTGACCGCAGCAGTAATCCACCATGGGTATTAAGACCCACACTGAGAATACCACCACAATACAGACACCCACACAAGTCCGCCACACCAAAGGTCACTGATAAACTGGCGAAAGAAAAACGCACACCGTTACGCCAACATGAATATGCCCACAGTATCACGACCCATGAATCAACACAGCGGTCTTTCAACCGCGGTAAACCTTTGGCGGTACACACCGCCGCGCTCAAAATACACACACTCAAACAAAACTACACCACATTGGACTATTCAAAATACACACACCTGACACACATACACACACCACACACTCACACCACTATAAAACACACACCCACATTACCCACAACCCCTTACAACAACAAAAAAATAGCCAACTGAGAAAGACAAGCCAGGAGCACCCACTCAATCAGAGGCACAGAACACCATCACCCATACACCATTCACGCACATCACAGCATACACCACAACACATCACCCCACACATCCTCACACATATCACTCACACCACATCCATGCCACCCCAAAGACACCCCAGGTTTACAGAGGAGGAGCTAAGGGTCATGGTGGAGAAAATCATCCGGGTAGAGCCACAGCTATTCGGATCACAGGTGCAGCAGATGTCCATTGCAAGGAAGATGGAGCTATGGCGGAGGATCATGGACAGGGTTAACGCCGTGGGACAGCACCCAAGGACCAGGGATGACATCAGGAAGAGGTGGAACGACCTAAGGGGGAAGGTGCGTTCCATGGTTTCAAGACACCCGATTGCTGTACAGAGGATTGGCAGTGGACCCCCATCTTCTCCCCCACAACTAACAACATGGGAGGAGCAAGTCTTGCGATCATGCATCCTGAGGGCCTCGCAGGAGTAGCATGTGGACTGGATTCTGGTGAGTCAAATCTTAACTACTTCATCCACCCACCCTACCTCCATGCCATCACAAACTCCTACCCCTACCCTCACCCCCATCAGTCAACCACCTCACATATACCCCACTATCACAACCCACCCATTCCAATACCAAGCCCCACATGCAACAACAATGCATGGACACCCATCACAGACCTGCATAGGCAACCATCACCCCAGCATGCCCAATAGAGAAAATCACCCAGCCCACAAACTCACCACTCACACAAGGCCAAGCCAACAGGGAAAGCACAATCATTCAGGAAAGCACACCCATGCACAAGATGGTACACGCAGATACATTAATAATGCATTTGCATCCCAACAGGACCCCTACCCAACATCACCGGAGAGGAGGTGCCAGCTTCATCCAGCCCCCCCCGATGAGGGCCACAGTGATGACAGCAGCTCTGCACGCCTGGATGACGATGACCAACCTGGCCCATCAAGTTGCCTCTGGACAGTCGGTTCCCCTGCCACAGTCCCAACCCACCACAGACCCTCCCCCCTCAGGAAACACCAGCCCAGCACCCACTCAGCAGGCCCATACCTCTGTCCCAAGGACACGTCAATCAGCAGTGTGTCCACCACTACAGGGACCCCAGGCAACCCCACAAACACAGGACGATCAGGGACCTGGGGTCAGTGGCAGTGGGCACACGGTTCAGGGGACAGAGGCACAGGACAACATGGAAGCTGGGAGGATTGCTGTGTGACAGGGGGAGGACAGGCCAAGGGAACCTACCCTCCACGAGGCACTCTCAAACATCATGGGAGCATACCACCATTCCCAGGAGACCATGGGCCAGGTACTGGCCAAGTTACAGGAGACCTAGTGGCTGCAGGAGGGACAGTACCTGGGGATCAGGGAGGACCTAAAAAAAAATCACACCATCCTGGTCACCATTGCAGGGGTGCTGGCTGACATGGGCAAGACCATGAGGGAGGCAGTGGCACAACAAAGGGCGCCTGACACTACCCAAACCGAGGAGCAGCCTTCCACCTCCGCCGGCGCTAGTGGACAGGAGGCACCACCAAAGGACCAACAGGCCACCAGCACCCCACCCTCTGCAGAAGGAGACCCACCCCACAAACAGTCCCTGCGATCCAGGCAGCAGACAGAGAACATTGCCAAGACCCCCGCCAGGAAATGAGACTCTCCTGATTCTCACCCTTCTGTTCCACTCTGTCATCCTGTCCACCTTCAACTGCCATTATTCCCCTTCATATGCCCCAGTGGACAATGCACCTGTGATACCAAGGGGCGTATTTATACTTTTTGGCGCACAACTGCGCCAACGCAGTTGTGCGTCAAACAATTTAATGCCGGCTAACGCCATTCCAAAGCGCCATGCGGGCGCTGTACTTATGGAATGACGTTAGCCGGCGGAGCTGCCTGGTGTGCGTAAAAAAAAATGACTTACACCAGGCAGCGCCGGCGTAGGGGAAAATAGAGCTTGGGCGCCAAAAAATGGGGCAAGTCAGGCTGAGGCAAAATTTTCGCCTCAACCCGATTAGCGCCATTTTTTTTTACTCCCAACCCCCATTGAAATGACTCCTGTCTTAGCAAAGACAGGAGTCATGCCCCCTTGCCCAATGGCCATGCCCAGGGGACTTGTGTCCCCTGGGCATGGTCATTGGGCATAGTGGCATGTAGGGGGCACAAATCAGGCCCCCATATGCCACAAAAACAATAAAAAGAAATACTAACCTGAACTTACCTTAAGTTCCCTGGGATGGGTCCCTCCATCCTTGGGCGTCCTCCTGGGGTGGGCAAGGGTGGCAGGGGGTGTCCCTGGGGGCATGGGAGGGCACCTCTGGGCTCCTTCCGAGCCCACAGGTCCCTTATCGCCTGCCCTGACCAGGCGCTAAAAAACTACACAAAACAGGCTGGACATCATTTTTTTTGACCCGCCCACTCCCGGGCGTCATTTTTGCCCGGGAGTATAAATACGGCACCCATGCCTCGGAGTCATTTTTTAGACGGGAACGCCTACCTTGCATATCATTAACGCAAGGTAGGTGTCCACGCTAAAAAATGACGCAAACTCCAAGATCTTTGGCGCTAGACGGGTCTAACGCCAAAGTATAAATATGAAGTTAGTTTTGCGTCAGAATTGCGTAAAAAAAAACGACGCAATTCCGGCGCAAACAGAGTATAAATATGCCCCCAAGAGACTGGACTCTAACTGGACATTCCTCTACCATCACCCTAGCCCCTTGCACATACCCCCATACTTATTGGCACAAAAATAAACACCCTTGAAACAAATACCATACTGGAGTCAGTGTAATGATTCAAAATATGAATTAGTACAACATTATCAAAGCATTGCAACGTATATGTTCAGTGAAATATACTACAGGATGACCTTTGGTGGGCAGCAGTACATATAGCAGGATCCAGAATGGGGCACACAGATCTGAAAATAGAGAATCCAAAGGGCACAGTCAGTGTCCATAGACAGAGGGTAAGAGGCTGCCATGTACAATGTCCAAAAGATTACTGAAAAGTAAAGTTGAGTTACAGTCTCTTTACCTGTGTGTCACTGGAAGTACTGCTGTATAATGTTTGTTCTGTTGTCCACATCTTCTTCATCTGCCTCCTCTTACTCACTGTCCACAGGCTCCACCGCTGCCACAAGACCATCTCCAGGCTCATCCTCCTGCAGAAAAGGTACCTGACGTCTCTAGGCCAGGTTGTGCAACATACAGCATGCCACGATGATCCGGCACACCTTCTTTGGTGAGTAGTACAGGGATCCACCTGCCAGTTGGAGGCACCGGAACCTGGCCTTCAGGAGGCCTAAGGTCCTTTCAGTAATACTCCTTGTACACCCATGTGCCTCGTTGTAACGCTCCGCTGCCCTTTTCCTGGGATTCCTCACTGGGGTCAGTAGCTATGAGCGGTTGGGGTAACCAGAGTCACCTGTAAATATCGAGGGACAATTGTTAGACACACACTAACCCTTAGGGACAACCCCAAACCCAGACCTCTACTTCTACTGGGTGGGGACCTTGGGCTCACCTATTAGCCACACCCAGTGCCTCTGGAGTTGACCCATCACATAAGGGATGCTGCTATTCCTCAAGATGTGGGCGCCATGCACCGAGCCTGGATATTTGGCATTCGCATGGGAGATGTACTGGTCCGCCAACCACACCATCTGCACATTCATCGAGTGATAGCTTTATCTATTCCTGTAAACCTGTTCATTTCTCTTGGGGGGGGGGGCAAATGCCACATGTGTACCATCAATGGCACCAATGATGTTGGGGATATGTCCCAGGGCATAAAAGTCAGCTTTCACTGTGGCCAAACCATCCACCTGGGGGAACACGATGTAGCTGTGCATGTGCTTCAGCAGGGCAGACGACACTCTGGACAACACGTTGGAGGACATTGGCTGAGACATCCCTGATGCCATGGCCACTGTAGTTTGAAAGGAACCACTTGCCAGGAAATGCAGCACTGACAGTACCTGCACTAGAGGGGGTATTCATGTGGGCTGGTGAATAGCTGACATCAGGTCTGGTTCCAGTAGGGCACACAGTTCTTGGATTGTGGCACAATCCAGTCTGTATGTGATGATAATGTGTCTGTCCTCCATTGTCGACAGGTCCACCAGGGGTCTGTACACCGGAGGATGCTGCCATCTCATCATCTGCCTCAGCGGTTGTAGCCTATGGAGGAGAACGGTGAGCAGAAGATCATATTTCCACATAGAATGCACAACTGTTGCTGAAATTAGGTCACAGAAGCAGTATGTGAAGTCGAGAGTCAGTTGATGTACCAATGTCTGCTGTGACGCAGTTAGGTGCCATGCCATGTGCCCCCCTGAAATTGTGGCTGCCTGACCTGGGAGGAGGGACAAGTGGAAATGAGGTAAGTGCGCTGGCGTTGTGCTCCGTCGCGGTAGGCGGTCGATGACCACAGCGCAACTTCGCATTGGTTATCATTGGGCCCTATGGGTTCCAGGAGCCAATGGCGATGTACGCCGGTGGTGACGGTACGCACTGCCGCGGACGTCACCGCCATTTTCTATTCACTCACTTGCTACCTGACCGTCTACAGGAGAGGACCTACACTGCAAGTGCTGCTGTGACCTGAGTCTGGAAGCGACAATGGCTAGAGTGTCTGGGGAAAGGGCTTCGGCCTTCACTGCGGAGGAGTTGGAGAAACTGGTGGATGGGGTACTACCCCGGTACACATTACTCTACGGTCCTCCAGACAAACAGGTGAGTACACTGTGAGTATAATGTGTGGGCAATGCATGTTTGGAGTGGTGTGGATGTATGCCACATGTTGGGGGGTGCTGAGGCGTCCTGGCCTGAGTGCAGCATGATCGGTGGTCAGTGTATGTGCATCAGGGCATGGGTGGGAACTGGGGGCAATGAGTATGCCGGTCCGGATGGGTGAGTAATTTCCTTTTCTGCTGTCTTTTCCCTCTAGGCCAGCGCCCATCAGAAAAAGGGTCTTTGGCATGCCATCGCCAAGGAGGTGCGGCCCCTGGGGGTCTGTGACTGGCGGAGCACCCACTGCAGCAAGAGATGGGAGGACCTGCGCCGCTGGACCAAGAAAACGGCAGAGGCCCAGCTGGGGCTGACCTCCCAATGTGGAAGGGGTGCCCGTTGCGCCATGACCCCACTGATGTTCCGCATCCTGGCGGTGGCCTATCCGGAGTTGGATGGGCACTTGAGAGCATCACAGCAGCCACAAGGGGGTGAGTACAGATACTGAATCCTGACTTTGCGTGCCTTTGGAGCTAGCTGGGTGGGACAAAGGGCGAGGGGAGCTCCACAATGGGGACAAGAGGGACCAGTGACAGCGATTCCACCTCGGATGGAAGCTCCAATGCAGTGTTGGACACCTCTGTGCCCACCCCAACAACAGGTACAGCCGCCACCCCCCTACCAGCACCACCCTCCCAGCTGCCCCTCAGCGTGTTTCCCGTGCCCGCTCACCCATGAGGGTGGGCATCTCCTTTGCCCCAGGCACCTCAGGCCCTGCCCCAGTCAGCCCTGCTGCCCTCAGTGAGGAGGCTATTGACCTCCTGAGATCCCTCACTGTTGGGCAGTCAACAATTCTGAATGCCATCCAGGGTGTTGAGAGGCAACAAACAAATGCATACCTGGAGGGCATTCACTCTGGCGTGGCGGCCCAACAGAGAGCATTTCAGGCTCTGGCCTCAGCACTGATGGCAGCCATTGTCCCTGTGTCCAGCCTCCCCCCTCCAACTTCCTCTACCCAGTCCCAATCCGCTCAACCCCAGCCTATCCCAAGCACGAGTTCAGACCAGCAATTACACAAATCAACACAACGAAGTGACTCAGGCAAACACAAGCACCACACTTCATCTCACAGGCACTCACACAAGCACCATCCACATGCAAAAACACCAACATCCACTGCCTCCACTGTGTCCCCCTACTCCTCGTCGTCCACCCCCCTACCAGTACCATCTCCACTCACACTTGCATGCACTTCATCTTCATCCACTACTTCCATCACCAGCACGCCCATCACAACACAGCAGTGCAGTCACCACCCCCACAACCATGCACACGTCCCCTGTGTCCTCTCCCACTGTGTCTGTGACTCCTCCTCCCAAAGTACACAAACGCAAGCACTATCCTACCCAACCGTCATCCACCTCACAAAAGCATCCAGCCCATGCACCTTCACCCAAACTCAGCAGACGTACAACTCCTACAACCACACCCTCTCCATCATCCCGTCCCAGTGTGTCTAAAAAACTTTTCCTTGCAAACTTTGACCTCTTCCCCTACGCCTCCCCCACCTCCTTCCCCTCGGGCCAGGGTGTCAAGATCCCAGGCCAGCACCTGAGCCACCAAGTCGGCGGATGCTGTGGTACCAGCAAGTCCCAGGGGATCAAAGGAGGCATCCGTCAGGTCAGCCAGTGTGCCACCGACCCCTGCAAAGTACCAACCAATTCCGCCACCTGCCAAGGCAAAGAAGAGGTCAGCATGCAGCACAGCCAAGAAGCACGCCCCACCCAGCGAGGCCTCCCCCAAAACTGCACCTCCCAGTGCCCAGGTCCCGGCAGCGTCTGCCAAGGTGGGGAAGGGGAAGAAAACACAAGGCAAGGCACTTCAGGCCTCGGAGAACTCCAGGTGAGGGACTGGTGCCTACCATCAGTACTGACAGCCCGCAACCTGTACCGCGGAAACCACTGCAGCAGGCACTGCCACCTGCACCGCCATCTGCCCCGCCACCTGCACCGCCACCTGCCCCGCCACCTGCACCACCGCTGCCACAACAAATGTCAGCAGCATCATCCACAGTGGGCAGCCTTCCGAGGCTTTAGGAGACAGCCTGGTGTCTCCCTCCACCACTACCAGCACCTGCACCACGGCTAGCACCAGCAGCATCTCCGGCGCAGACACCGCCGCAAGCACTGCCACCTGCACCGCCATCTGTACCGACACATGCCCAGCCGGTGCCACCACATCTGTCATCAGCAGCATCCCCAGTGGGCAGCCGTCCGGGGATGCAGGAGGCAGCCTGGACCCTACCGCCACCACTTGAAGCACCACCACCAGCACCGGCACTAACAGCAGTCTGCAGCCTTAGTCGCCGCAAGATGGAGTGTGGCTCTGCCTCCAAGGAGTATCATGCTACCTGTTCCCTGCACATCTCGTGCTTCAGACACCCAGGTGAGGGAATGGGAACTGCCACACCCCAGGTGCAGCATCACTGGGCACAAAGCCACCTCCAGAACCAGTGGAGATAAGCATCCACTATCACTTTCCTTGGCAGGATGAAGCAGACTGGGCAAAAAGCCCCCTCCAGAACCAGTGGAGATATGCATCCACTATCACTTTCCTTGGCAGGATGAAGCACACTGGGCACAAACCCCCCTCCAGAACCAGTGGAGATATGCATCCACTATCACTTTCCTTGGCAGGATGAAGCAGACTGGCCACAAAGCCCCCTCCAGAACCAGTAGAGATATGCATCCACTATCACTTTCCTTGGCAGGAGAACCAGTGGAGTAGACATCCACTTGATAGACTGTGGCTTTGCACTCCACAGGACCAAGCAGTGGGCAAACCCCCCACTTGATAGACTGTGGCTTTGCACTCCCCAGGACCAAGCAGGGGGCAAACTCCCCACTTGAGTGACTGTGGCTTTGCACTCCCCAGGACATCGCTGTGGGCATGGTGCCCTCTCCAGCAGCAGTGGCGTTGTACCATCTTCCGGCTGAGGTGCCCCCCTTCCCTTCCCCCTGCGGTGCCTATGTGTTTTCGACCTGATGCCCCTGCAGTTCTCTCACCGTTTTGAGGCAGAAGTCAAGTGTGGGCTTCGCCCATGATTTTTTTGCCCACTGGGCCATGGACATTTGTAAAGGACAGTGTACGGCCTTCTGTACATATTGTAAATATTTGTATATACTGTTTTTTCCAGTCGTTTACTTTATCTGCCTATTTCTAATATATGAAAGATTTGCCTCAATTCCTTTTGTCCGTGCATTCTTCCAGGGGGTTACTGGGTGTAAATGTAATGTTGAAGCATGTGTTTGTGTGTCTGGTGTTGTGGGTGAGGGTGGGGGTGGGGGCGTTGCGTGTGTGTCACTCTCTTTTTCCTCCCCCCCTCCCCTGTGTGCTAGGTGCAGTACTCGCTGTGGTCGTCGCCGCTGCCGTCTTTGGTGTTCCTGCAGCATTAGCAGATACACCAGCATCGGCAGGACCTGTAGTTCGGGCTTCATGGCATCCTGGTTCTTCGTTGAATGTCGAAAGGTGAGTGGTTTCCCTTCAAAGTACTGTTTCCGCCGTGCTTTTGATGGCGTTGGTACCGCCCCGGAAAAGCTGGCGGATTGGCGGGTTGTGATGGGGTGAGCGGTACATTGTCTTCCACCTGTCTGTTGGCGGTGACCGCCGCGCTGTTTGTTGCTACCGCCGTGGCGGTTGGAGAGTTAAAGTGGCTGTCTATGATGGTGGTTTCGGCTGTGATTCCATTTTTTTTACTGACAGCCTGTTGGCGGCATTACCGCCGCTTTAACACCGACTGGCAGGGTTGTAATGAGGGCCCAAAATGACAAAAATCCAACATACACAAGTAAAGTTATTAATTTTTAAAATAAAAGAGTCTTACTCCATAGAAAAAAATGGATGCATTGTTGTTACACAAAGTACTTGGTTTGCATCAAAAATAAAGCTGCACGGGCGAGGGTGCATCAGAAAAAGTCAGTGATGCATTGATTCCTTACTCGCAAGTGAGGTTGTGCGTCATTTTTTCTCCAGTTATGTCGGCAAGGCATTGTTTTTCTCTCCGGCAAGACAGCGATGCGTCGACATCCGGACGGGAACCTGGGGTCCAGTCAGGTTCACATTGATTTTGATGCCCAGCAATGTTGCGTGCGAAATCCTTTAACACAATGACGAGAATCCGCTCTGCGTGGGTGTTGCGCCGTTTCTCTAGCTGCGATGCAGGTGATGTGCTGATTTTTCAGCCGCGATGCAGGTCGTGCATCATTTTTACAGCCACTTTGCAGGTGGTGCATCTAAATTTTCCAACCACGGCTCCTGTGCGTGGATTTCAGTCTTTGTTCCACCAGCTTCACCTTTCAAGAGCCCAGGGACCTGATAAGGCACCACTTGGGAGGATAGGAATCTCAGTAGAGAGTCCAAATGCTGGTAGAGGAAGTGTTAGATGGCCCTGAGACTTCAAAACAGGGTGCAAGCTCAAACCAATCCCTTGGAGACACTTAACAAGTAGGAATATACCACAAAGTCCAAACTTTGTCATCTTTAAGGCAGAAGCAGCAACTGCAGGCCAACTCAGCAAAGCACAGTCACGGGCAAAGGGACAATACTCCTCCTCCAGTTCTTCAGTTCTTCTCCTTGGCATAGGTTCCTCTTGAGTCCGGAAGTAATCTAAAAATGTAGGGGTTTGGGTCCCCTACTTAGACCCCTTTCTGCCTTTGAAGTTGGCAAACTTCAAAGGAAAGTCTCTGTTGTTCACAAGATCCTCCCTTGCCCAGGCCTGGCTCCAGAGTCACACCAGGGGATTGGAGACTGTATTGTGTGAGGACAGGCACAGCCCTTTCAGGTGTAAGTGCCAACTCCTCTCTCCACTCTAGCCCAGATGCCCTATTAGGACATGCAGACTACACCCCAGCTCCCTTTCTGTCACTGTCTAGTGGAGATTCAAAAACACCCCAAATGTCAGTCTGAACCAGACAGGTAACACACAGGCAGGCAGAGTCACAGAATAGTTTAATCAAGAAAATGCCCAGTTTCTAAAAGTGGCATTTTCAAACTTGACAATTTAAAAACCAACTTTACCAAAATATGTATTTTTGAATTGTGAGTTCGGAGACCCCAAACTCCTAATCTCCATCTGCTCTCAAAGGGGAACTGCACTTAAAGTTATTTAAAGGTAACTCCATGATAACCTATGAGAACGATAGGCCTTGCAACAGTGAAAAACGAATTTGGCAGTATTTCACTGTTAGGACGTGTAAAAACACGCCAGTTTGTGTCCTACCTTTAACATACATTGCACCCTGCCCACGGGGCTACCTAGAGCCTATTTTAGGGGTGTCTTGCATGCATAAAAAGGAAAGATTTGGGCCTGGCAAATGGTCGAATTGGCAGTTTAGAACTGCACACACAGACACTGCAGTGGCTGGTCTGAGCCACGTTTACAGGGCTACTCGTGTGGGTGGCACAATCAGTGCTTCAGGCCCACTAATAGCATTTAATATACAGGCCTGGGCACCTATAGTGCACTTTACTAGGGACTTACTAGTAAATCAAATATGCCAATCATGGAAAAGCCAATTACTCATATCATTTACACAGGAAGCACTTGCAGTTCAGCACTGGTCAGCAGTGGTAAAGTGCCCAGAGTACCAAAGCCAGCAAAACAGTGCACAGTCAAAACATAGGAAGCAGAGGCAAAAAGACAGTGGAGACCACACCAAGGATACCAGTTTTAACAGGACTACAGTGCCATAAACTGCTGGTCATTGCTGATAGATTATGATGTGGAACTACAGTGCCAGAAGCTGCTGGCCATTGCTGATGGATGATGATGATGATGTGGGAGTACAGTGCCAGATGTCTGCTGGCCACTGCTGATGATTAAGAAGCACATGATGACAGAGGATAATGCTGTGGGACTACAGTGCCAGAAGCTGCTGGCCATTGCTGATGGATTAAGATGTTGACCCACAGTGCCAGATGCTGCTGGCTATTGCTGATCATGAAGAAGTTCATGATGAAAGAGAATAATGCTATGTGACTACAGTGCCAGAAGCTGCTGCCCATTGCTGATGGATGAAGATGTGGGTCTACAGTGCCAGAGCTGCTGGCCATTGTTGATGATGAAGATCAAGAAGTTCATGATGACACAGGATGATGATATTGGACTACAGCGCCAGAAGCTGCAGGTCATTGTGATGATGAAGAACTATATGATGAGAGAGTATAATATGGGACTACAGTTGTAGAAGCTGCTGGCCATTGGTCATGGATGATGATGTGAGACTACAGTGCCAGAAACTGCTGGCCATTGTTGATGAATGATGATGCAGGATTACAGTGCCTTAAGCTGCTGGTCATTGCTGATGGATGATGATGCGGAACTACAGTGCCAGAAACTGCTGGCCATTGCCGATGGATGATGATGCCGGACTGCAGTGCCAGAAGCTGCTGGTCATTGGTGATGGATGATGATGCAGGACTACAGTGCCAGAAGCTGCTAGCCACTGCTGATGGATGATGATTCGGGACTACAGTGCCAGAAGCTGCTGGTCATTGGTGATGGATGATGATGCGGGACTACAGTGACAGAAGTTGCTAGCCATTGCTGATGGATGATGATGTGGGACTACAGTGCCTGAAGCTGCTGGTCATTGCTGATTGATGATGATGCGGGACTACAGCGCTAGAAGCTGCTGGCCATTGCTGATAGATGATGATGCAGGACTATAGTGTCGGGAGCTGCTGGCCAATGGTGATGGATGATGATGAGGGAGTACAGTGCCAGAAGCTGCTGGTCATTGCTGATGGATGATGATGCTGGACTACAGTGCCAGAAGCTGCTGTTCATTGGTGATGATGATGCTGGACTACAGTGCTAGAAGCTGCTGGCCATTGTTGATGGATGATGATGCAGGACTATAGTGTCGGGAGCTGCTGGCCATGGATGATGATGCAGGACTATAGTGTAGGAAGCTGCTGGCCAGTGCTGATGGATGATGATGCAGGACTGTAGTGTCGGGAGCTGCTGGTCATTGCTGATGGATGATGATGCAGGACTATAGTGTCGGGAGCTGCTGGTCATTGGTGATGGATGATGATGCAGGACTACAGTGCCAGAAGCTGCTGGATGATGATACCGGACTACAGTGCCAGAACCTGCTGGTCATTGGTGATGGATGATGATGCTGGACTACAGTGCCAGAAGCTGCTGTCCTTTGTTGATGGATGATGATGCAGGACTATAGTGTCGGGAGCTGCTGGCAATGGATGATGATGCATGACTATAGTGTCGGGAGCTGCTGGCCATGGATGATGATGCATGACTATAGTGTTGGGAGCTTCTGGCCAGTGCTGATGGATGATGATGCAGGACTATAGTGTGGGGAGCTGCTGGCCAGTGCTGATGGATGATGATGCAGGACTATAGTGTGGGGAGCTGCTGGTCGTTGCTGATGGATGGTGATGCAGGACTATAGTGTGGGGAGCTGCTGGTCATTGGTGATGGATGATGATGCAGGACTACAGTGTGGGGAGCTGCTGGCCATTGTTGATGGATGATGATGCAGGACTATAGTGTCGGGAGCTGCTGGCCATGGATGATGATGCAGGACTATAGTGTAGGAAGCTGCTGGCCAGTGCTGATGGATGATGATGCAGGACTGTAGTGTCGGGAGCTGCTGGTCATTGCTGATGGATGATGATGCAGGACTATAGTGTGGGGAGCTGCTGGTCATTGGTGATGGATGATGATGCAGGACTACAGTGCCAGAAGCTGCTGGATGATGATACCGGACTACAGTGCCAGAAGCTGCTGGTCATTGGTGATGGATGATGATGCTGGACTACAGTGCCAGAAGCTGCTGTCCTTTGTTGATGGATGATGATGCAGGACTATAGTGTCGGGAGCTGCTGGCAATGGATGATGATGCATGACTATAGTGTCGGGAGCTGCTGGCCATGGATGTTGATGCATGACTATAGTGTTGGTTGCTGCTGGCCAGTGCTGATGGATGATGATGCAGGACTATAGTGTGGGGAGCTGCTGGCCAGTGCTGATGGATGATGATGCAGGACTATAGTGTTGGGATCTGCTGGTCATTGGTGATGTATGATGAGATGCAGGACTATAGTGTTCGGAGCTGTTGGTCATTGGTGATGTATGATGATGATGCAGGACTATAGTGTTGGTAGCTGCTGGCCAGTGCTGATGGATGATGATGCTGGACTATAGTGTCTGGAGCTGCTGGTCATTGCTGAGGATGATGATGCTGGACTATAATGTCGAGAGCTTCTGGTCATTGCTGAGGATGATGATGCTGGACTATAGAGTAGAGAGCTGCTGGTCATTGCTGAGAATGCTGTGTCGGTCGGGATCTGCTGGCCAGTGCTGATTCGGGGAGAAAATACCTGCGCTTTTCTGACTTCTCAGCATTGATAGTTACCCATCCGCAACTGTAGACATCTTTAGTGATTGTCGTAAGGCAGACAGCAATCACCTGCATTAAACCAGCCTTGAATCAGCAGGGCACCCACCCTAAAACCTTTATTCCAACTCGTTCGTATACCTGGCATCAACCAACCTGGCAAGACCCTGTTCGCCCAGATCTCAGTGGATTTCTCGTCCCCCACCCACTCTACTCCAGACGCTCAGGCCTCACCGGATAAAGCACGTCTGGCTCCCTCAATACTGTCACAACACATTTATTTTCCAGACCCCTTCGAGCCACAATGGTGTTGCCTTCTGTGTGAAAATGCGCTGTAAGTAGCTGCATCTCGTTCCTCGCAGCCTCTTAAGTCAGCATCTCTCCGCAGACATCGGCGCTGGGGAAGGTGTGTGTGACCGCCGGGGGGGACACGTTTCACATCTTCAGACAGCTGCTCGGGCCCTGACCGCTCACGTGCTGTCGCCAACAAGAAGGGCTGCTGTAAAGCTTCGCTCGGGAGACATGATGGGAACGGCGTCCAGCAATGGGCTCCACTTCACACCTCGCGGAGCACGGGCTATTTATGGGGGGGCAAAGGGGCAGTGTGCAAGCTCCATGGCTGCCTCTGTCCTCTCGAGGAGATCCCTGCTGGCACAATTCCCTTAGTGCCGCTAACAGCTTCTGACACCTTCCCTTACGGTGTGAAGCACAAACATTTAAGTAACACATGGGTACTGGCAAACGTTTTCCCAGGGGTCATAAAGTTTAGTCTGGGATGTGACCAAGGGCCACATTGATGCCGGCAGGGTGGTGGTTAGGGGTGGGTGACGTGTAAAGCGGATGTAGGGCCCCCTGCTCAACAGCAGCCCCGGGCTGATGTTTACTGACTTAGCACTAACATGAAAAAGAATTAAAATACACATGGGGTGAATGGTTCATGGAAGTCAAAGAAAGTAAATAACTTGGCTGTCCTGCACTGCTTACCTTTAGGAACACCCGGGAAGATTTAAGGAAAGTGGTGGTGCCCCCAGTGCAGCGCCACTTTCCTTGCGCCCCTTAGCGCCCCCTAACGCCACCATGTGTGCGCCGTATCTAAGACACGGCGCAGAGTAGGGGCAATAGCGTCATTTTTATTGACGCTGTTTATGTACTCATTGGTGTGCGCTCTGAGCAGGCATTAGAAGTGTCCAAAAAAATTATGCAAGGAAATCTGTTAGTTTACCTTGCGACATTTTTGCGGCCCCCTTAATCGGGGAATGCTCCCTTGCATATAGTATGCTTGGCGCATGCATAATGTAGCGCAGAGGGTTACAAAGTGGCGCAATGCATGCATTGCGGCACTTTGTAAATATGGCGCAGGAATTTTGGCCATCTAACATTAACGTCAAAAAAATTATGCTAATGTGTCGGTAGATGGTGCTAGTGGCTCTTACATATGCCCCACAATTTTTAGAGACATCTTGCAGTAAAAGTGTAAAAAATTTGATAACGTCTCTCCAAAATTCAACAAGCATTTGCAATGTAGTGGGTCTTGCATTTGCTCAAGTTCGAGCTATTAGCGTTGTAAACACCTAACCGGACTTTTTTTTGCCACAGATATGAAAAGTAAAACAATTTCACATAAGTGAGCCGAAGGTAGCCATTAACATGATGGAGACACAGAAAAGGAAACAGAAGTTCGCTCACTGTGAAAAGTATCGGCAAAAGTTTAATTATCCATGTTACCGACAAAAGTACAATTATCCATGTAACCAGCAAAAGTGCAATTATCCATGTTACAGGATCAATGTCATGCAAAACGCTCAACTACTGCCCAGCAAGATCACGCTGCCTATGAAATAAAGAGAAAAAGTAGTCCAGAAACCCTACGGAAAACATGGAGCCTTGTGTGTTTTCATTAGTTGGCAGGTGCGCTCGAGGAGGGCTAAACACCGGGAAAGGCATGACATATGCATGCCTTTCCCTAATTAAATCAAACGAATTTCAAAAAGGCAAGCCCACAAACCAACCAAACTCATGGGCATGACATGGGCATAGTAACAAGGCCATAGAGAGATTGCAACAGGGACAGAGCGCTTTGCACGCTCAACTCTAAAAAGTGCATTTCATTAGCTTGCAGAATTGTTTCACCTTAGTACATCAAATTATATTAGTACATTGAGAAGTATTTTTGTAAAAGATATTGGGGCATATTTACAAGAAAGTGGCGCATCAGTCCCTATGCACCACTTTTCTTGCATCGCCACTACCAGCACCTAACGACACCATGATTGTGCTATTACAATATGGCACACCACGGCGGTCTTTAGCATAATAGCGTCAACATTTTGGCGCTAGAGCAGCAAAGCACAGGGAGGCCCATTAAATATAATTGGTGCATCATTTTAACGCCTGCTCTGAGCAGGCGTAAAAATGACGGAACAAATGGCACTGTGAAATGTGAATTTCACTGCGCCATTTTTTCAGGTCTCACTGCGCTGGAACGCCCCCCTTGCATACATTATGCCTGACACAGGCATAATGTGGTGCAAGGAGTCGCTATGTGGCACAATTCAAGCATTGTGCCACTTTGTAAATATGGCGTGGCAGAAAGCCACCTTAGTGTTGACTTAGCATACAAAAAATGACGTTATGGCGGCTCTAAGGTGGCGCAAGGGGCTTGTAAATATGCCCAATTGTCTCTCGATGTGTGTATGTAATGTAAAGTGCTCCAAAATCCTACGCTGGTAAGAGAGGTGCTATAAAACCAATGAAATACATGGGAGAGAAGGCTACGGAGAGATGAAAGTCACTGTTAGATGTTGATGGTGAGGCAATCACTGAAGGACCCCAATAAAGTTTGCTGCATCCTGGTGCACTGTAAGGTCATTATTTACTATTCTTTAAAAACTAATATAGCGGAATATATAATGAAAAAATAGTTGTAGAATGCACTGTCTTTGCCATTTTTTCCTAAATTTACAAGCCCCATTGTAGTTGTCAGGCCCACTTGCTATGTACCTATGGGGGTTGGTCTGACAAAATTTGCCAGTGCTGCTTTCGGTTTGCAGTCTGGCCCTGATGTCAAGCAGGATTGGACTGGGACAAAGATTAGGCCTGGGCACAAAAACAATTGTTCCCCCTATTAGTGTATTAGATAGCTAAAAAAGTTACCTATGTTGGGGCAGTATTGAAATCGGAAAGATACACTGGGAGGTATGGAAGACTGCACAGATTTGAGCTTGCAACAGGCAATGATTGTTTTTTATCAGGAAAATTAACTGTGAAAACGGACTCAGCAGATCATAAAACAGGACCATGAATAGCCTAAACACCTAACAGTCAGACCAGTTATGGGCCATTCCGACCTTGATGCTGTTGCAGCATGGATGGGCTTTGCACCGTCCAGATCGTTGATGCAAAGTCAGGTACAAGCTGCACTAAAACTGGGGACTTTGAGTTCTTGCCTAAGGTTTCACATCAAAAATTCAACAATGCTTCAATGACAGTGAAACACATTAGGCCCCACAAGGATGACAGAGAGTAGTAGAATTGCATATAGTTTTATTAGCAGATTAGCAAAGTTACAAACATAAATCATCAAAGTTCATTGAAGATAAATTGTCAACGCATAGGTGATCATTACAACCCTGGCGGTCGGTGTTAAAGTGGCGGTAAAACTGCAAACAGGACGGTGGGAAAAAAAATGGAATCACAACCGGGGACGGAAACCGGCAACAAAGACAGACACTTTAACATTCAGACCGCCACGGCGGTACAAACAAACAGCTTGGCGGTCACCGCCAACAGAAAGGCAGAGGACAATGTACCGCCCACAGTATCACAACCTACCAATCCGCCACCTTTTCTGGGGCGGATTCACTGCGAACAAAAACACGGCGGAAACAGGACTTCGAAGGGAAAACGCTCACCTCTACACATCCCACGAGGAATCCGGATGCCATGGAACCCAAGCTCCAGATCCTGCCAGCCCTTATCTTCTTGCTCCTCTACCAGGAGCACGAACGCCGGCGGCGAAGACCACAGTGAGTACTGCACCTACGACACAGGGGAGGGGGGAAGGAAAAAACAGGGACACACACACGCAATACGCAACACCCCCACCCCCACCCTCACCCACGACAACACACACACTAATACAGCATGATACATTACAGTTACACCCCGCAACCCCCCCGGAAGAATGCAAAGACCAAAGAAAATGAGTGTAACCATTGTAATATATTAAAATCCAATACGCAAAAATATATATATACACTATAAACAAAATGTACACCAAGAATAGTAGTCCAGGTAGTGCTACATTGAAGTCCGTGGAACACTGGGCCCACACGGTATGGGCGAGGCCCACACTCAATCCCCCAACATGACGGAGAGAACACTGCAGGGGCATGAGATGCCAATAAAACAGTCACCTCAGGGGGAAGGGAAAGGGGGGGCACTTCAGCCGGTTGAGTGCACGATGCCAAATCCACGAGGGAGCCACATGCCCACTGTTCCATCCTGGGGAGTACAAAGCCACAGTCTCTCAAGTCTATACAGTGGGTGGTTTGCCCACTGTTCAATCCTGGGGAGTGCAAAGCCACAGTCTCTCAAGTCTCTACAGTGGGTGGTTTGCCCACTGTTCCATCCTGGTGAGTCCAAAGCCACAGTCTCTCAAGTCTCTACAGTGGGTGGTTTTCCCACTGTTCAATCCTGGGGAGTGCAAAGCCACAGTCTCTCAAGTCTCTACAGTGGGTGGTTTGCCCACTGTTCAATCCTGGGGAGTGCAAAGTCACAGTCTCTCAAGTCTCTACAGTGGGTGGTTTGCCCACTGTTCAATCCTGGGGAGTGCAAAGCCACAGTCTCTCAAGTCTCTACAGTGGGTGGTTTGCCCACTGTTCCATCCTGGGGAGTGCAAAGCCACAGTCTCTCAAGTCTCTACAGTGGGTGGTTTTCCCACTGTTCCATCCTGGTGAGTCCAAAGCCACAGTCTCTCAAGTCTCTACAGTGGGTGGTTTTCTCACTGTTCAATCCTGGGGAGTGCAAAGCCACAGTCTCTCAAGTCTCTACAGTGGGTGGTTTGCCCACTGTTCAATCCTGGGGAGTGCAAAGTCACAGTCTCTCAAGCCTCTACAGTGGGTGGTTTGCCCACTGTTCCATCCTGGGGAGTGCAAAGCCACAGTCTCTCAGGTCTCTACAGTGAGTGGTTTGCCCACTGTTCCATCCTGGGGAGTGCAAAGCCACAGTCTCTCAAGTGGATGCCTTTCTCCACTGGTTCTGGAGGGGGCTTTGTGCCCAGAGTGCTTCATCCTGCCAAGGACAGAGGTAGCTCATGTGAAACTCCACTGGTTCTGGAGAGGGCTTGGTGCCCAGAGTTCTTCATCCTGCCAAGGACAGAGGCACTGGATGTGATACTCCACTGGTTCTGGAGGGGGCTTTGTGCCCAGAGTGCTTCATCCTGCCAAGGACAGAGGTTGTGGATGTGATACTCCACTGGTTCTGGAGGGGGCTTGGTGCCCAGAGTGCTTCATCCTGCTCTTTGCGCTCATGGGCCAGCAGTGATTGTTGCGGCCGTGCCCTGTTCAGCGGTGCTTGTGGCAGCGGTGCCCTGTTCAGCGGTGCTTGTGGCGGTGGGGTCCTTCATGGCCCACCGGGGCTGGTGCTGGCAGTCCTTCATGGCCCAGCGGGGCTGGTGCTGGCAGTCCTTCATGGCCCAGCGGGGCTGGTGCTGGCGGTGGCCTACTGGGCAGCTGGGCTGGTGGCGTTAGCCTCCTGGGCAGCAGAGCTAGTGGCGGTGGCCTCCTGGGGAGCGGGGATGATGGCGGTCGCCTCCTGGGCAGCTGGGCTGGTGCTGGCGGTGGCCTCCTGGGCAGCAGGGCTGGTGGCGGTGGCCTCCTGGGCAGCAGGGCTGGTGGCGGTGGCCTCCTGGACAGCAGGGACGATGGCGGTTGCCTCCGGGCAGCTGGGCTGGTGCTGGCAGTGGCCTCCTGGGCAGCAGGGCTAGTGGCATTGGCCTCCTGGGCAGCAGGGCTAGTGGCATTGGCCTCCTGGGCAACAGGGCTGGTGGCAGTGGCCTCCTGGGCAGCGGGGATGATGGCGGTCGCCTCCTGGGCAGCTGGGCTGGGGCTGGCGGTCGCCTTCTGGGCAGCAGGGCTGGTGGCAGTAGCCTCCTGGGCAGCAGGGCTGGTGGCGGGGGCCTCCTGGGCAGCAGGGCTGGTGATGGTGGCCTCCTGGGCAGCAAGGATGATTGCGGGCACCTCCTGGCCAGCGGGGATGATGGCGGTCTTTTCCACCGTGCTGCTCTTCCCAGACTTGCTGACTTTCTTGTGGCCCTTCCCCACCTTGGAAGGTGTTTCAGCTGACTCCACACTCCCACCTGTACCCCTGGGAGCGGCTTTGGTGGCTGGAGTCTTCCCCCTCTCCTTCCGGGCACTGGCCAACTTTTGATGCTTCACAGGTGGGGGACTTTCTGTGCTGTGGCTCTGTGCCACACCGGCTGCCCTGGTGGCCAGTGCACTACAGATTCCGATGACTACAAGCACCACTGGTCCCGGAGATGTTGTGGCTGAGGTGCGAGGTTGGGAACTGGAGAGTCGAGCCCTAGGAGACGGACGGGGTGGGGGAGGTGATGGAAAGAGGTCAAGGTTGGACAGGAAAAGTTTCTTGGGAACACTGGGACGGGTAGCTGGAGGGGGTTTGGGAGTGGAGGAAGAGGTTGTGGTTGTAGGAGGTGTTCGTTTGGTGACTTTGGGTGAAGGTGCATGTGCTGGAGGCTGTCGTGAGGTGGATTGCTGTTGGGTGGGTGTGTGCCTGCGTTTGTGTATCTTGGGAGGTGGCGTCACAGACACACTGGGAGATGACATAGGGAATGTGTGAATGGCAGTGGGGGTGGTGACTGCACGTGAGCGGGGTGTGGTGGTGGGTGTGCTGCTGATGGAAGTAGTGCCTGTAGATGTAGTGCATGCAGGTGTGAGTGTAGACGAGACTGGGAGGGAGGAGGGCGACGAGGAGGAGGGGGACACAGTGGAGGCAGTGGATGTTGGTGTGTCTGCATGTGTGTGATGTTTGTGTGAGTGTCTGTGGGATGTGTGGTGCTTATGTTTGCCAGAGCTTCCCTTGTGTGTTGACGTGTGTGCATGCTGGTCTGATGGTGTTCTTGGGATAGGCTGAGGGACAGGGTATTGGGTTTGGGTGGAGGAAGTTGGAGGCGGGAGGCTGGACACAGGGACAATGGCTGCCATCAGTGCTGAGGCCAGAATCTGAAATGCTCTCTGTTGGGCTGCCTGGCGAGAATGAATGCCCTCCAGGTGTGCATTTGTTTGTCGCAAATGCCTCTCGACAATCTGGATGGCATTCACAATGGTAGATTGCCCAACAGTGAGGGAGCTGAGGAGGTCAATGGCCTCCTCACTGAGGGCAGCGGGGCTGACTGGGACAGGGGCTGAGGTGTCTGGGGCGAAGGTGATGGCCACCCTCCTGGGTGAGCGGGCACGGGGCAAAGGCTGAGGGGCTGCTGGGAGGGCAGTGCTGGTAGGGGGGCGGAGGCATTACCTGTAGATGCGGGGGGCACAGATGTTGCCGCCACCACAAGGGAGCTCCCATCAGAGGATGAGTCTGTGTCACTGTTGTCAGCTCCTGTCCCCGCCGTGGAGCTCCCCTCACCCTCCGTCCCACTGGTGAACTCCGAGTCCGTAGTGTCGCCCTCCAGGGCCATGTGGGATGCAGCTCCCTCCTGCTCCGGTGCCACTGCTCCTCCGCCTGATGATGCTAATGCACACAAGAACAGGGAGATCACAAAAAGGGGGGGACAACAGAAGAAAGACATGTTGAGTGCATGCATTACCGCTACCGTTGGCGGTCACGACAGACACAGAAGCCCCCTGCACTACGCCGCGCACTTGGGCTCCGCTGTTCAATCCCTGAGACATGGCCTACAAGGCTATGGCCGACATCTGCACACATGCATAACACAGGAGCCTGACTAGGTGTACTTGCCACTGTACACAGGTGGGGTGGGGTGCCATAGGGTCTGCCAGAACAAGGGGATCTAACTAGCACACTCGCCCTGGCCTAGGGAAACCCACAGCCCACCCCCCCCACCCAGACACCTCCACTGCACGCAAAATCAGCAGAATGAGAGTGTACTCACCCCCTTGTGGCTGCCCTACAGCGCCCATCCAACTCCGGGTAAGCCACCGCCAGGGTCCTGAACATCAGGGGGGTCATGGTGCGACGGGCACCCCTCCCACGTTGGGAGGCCATCCCCAGCTGAGCCTCAGCCGTCTTCTTGCTCCAGCGGTGAATGTCCTCCCATCTCTTACGTCAGTGGGTGCTCCGTCTGTGGTAGACCCCCAAGGTCCGGACGTCCTTGGCGATGGCACGCCAAATATCTTTTGTCTGGTGGGTGCTGACATACATGAATTGTACAGGGGGAAAAGAAAAGTTATTACTAAATGCACCGTCACAGTCATTGGCCCCCATCCCTACCCTTGCCATGATGCACATGCATTCACCGTCGTTTCATGCACGCCTCAATCCCCCCCCCATCTTTCATCCACCCCACTCCACACAGGCATAGCCCATACAGCATGCTCACAGTGTACTTACCTGTTTGTCTGGAGGACCGTAGATTAGCGTGTATTGGGGGAGGACCCCATCCACGAGTTTCTCCAACTCCTCAGATGTGAAGGCAGGGGCCCTTTCCCCAGGCGCACAAGCCATTGTCTCTTCCAGACCGAGGTCACAGCAGCACTTGAAGTGAAGGTCCTCTCCTGTCGAAGATCAGGTATCGAGTGATTGCACAGATAGAAAATGGCGGTCACGTCCGCGGCGGTGCGTACCGTCACCGCCGGCATACATCGTCATTGGCTTCTGGGACCCATAGGGTCCAATGTTAACCAATGCAGAATTGCGCCACGGTCTTTGACCGCTTACCGCGACGGTGTACAACGCCAGTGCAGTTACCTCACATCCCATTGTCCCACTTTACAGGTCAGGCAGCCGCCATTTCAGCGACCCACATGGCTTAATTTTTCACTGCGTCACACATACCTAGGCCTTGCCTCAACACTCATACAGGCCAAATTTCGGATTATGATTCGTGTTCTGTCTAAGCGGTGGGTAGGTACCTCTGAGTTGGTTGACTCTGTGCTCGCTGTTGTCCTTCATAGGCACCGTCCGCTGGGACATGTGAGGAGATGGCGGCATCCTCCGGTGTACAGACTGCTGGTGGACCTGTCGACAATGGAGGAAAGACATGTGATCATCACCTACAGGCTTGATCGTGCCACAATCCTGGAACTGTGAGCCCAGCAGGAGCCAGACCTGATGTCAGCTATCCGCCATCCCACAGGAATACCCCCTCAAGTGCAGGTGCTGTCAGTACTCCATTTCCTTGCAAGTGGGTCATTTCAGACAACAGTGGCCATAGCATCAGGGATGTCCCAGTCTATGTTTTCCAACGTGTTGTCCAGAGTGTTGTCTGCCCTGCTGAAACACATGCGGAGCTACATCGTTTTCCCTCAGGTGGAGGATTTGCCTACAGTGAAAGGTGACTTCTATGCCCTGGGACATATCCCCAACATCATAGGTGCCACTGATGGGACACATGTGGCTTTAGTACCCCCCACAGGAGTGAACAGGTGTACAGAAACCGGAAGAGTTATCATTCCATGAATGTGCAGATGGTGTGTTTGGCAGACCAGTACATCTCCCATGTTACTGCCAAATTCCCTGGCTGAGTGCATGACGCTTACATCCTGCAGAATAGCAGCATCCCTTATGTGATGGGGCAACTCCAGAGGTACTGTGTGTGGCTATTAGGTGAGCACCTGGAACCAAGTCAGTGGGAATGGTTGTCTGGGTCTGGGGATATCCCTACAGGTTAGTGTGTGTCTAACAGTTGTCCCTCGCCATTTGCAGGTGACTCTGGTTACCCCAACCTGTCATGGCTACTGACCCCAGTGAGGAGTCCCAGGACAAGGGCAGAGGAACGCTACAATGAGGCCTCATTTTCTGGCAGGGGTCTTGACAATGTTCTCTGTCTTGTTCCTCCATCTGCAGGGGTGGGGTGCTGGTGTCGTGTTCCTGTGGCGGTGCCTCCTGTCCACTAGCGCCGGCGGAGGTGGTGGGCTGTTCATCATCCAGGCTAGTGTCAGGGGCCCCTTGTTGTGCCACTGTGTCCCTCCTGGTGTTGGCGAGGTCTGCCAGCACCCCTGCAATGGTGACTTGTGTGGTATTAATGGACTTCAAGTCCTCCCTGATCCCAAGGTAGTGCTCCTCCTGCAGCCGCTGGGTCTCCTGAAAATTGGCCAGTACTGTTGACCATCGTCGCCTGGGAATGATGGTAAGCTCCCATGATGTTGGAGAGGGCCTCGTGGAGAGTGGGTTCCCTGGGCCTGTCCTCCCCCTGTCGCACAGCAGTCCTCCCAGCTTCCCTGTTGTCCTGTGCCTCTGTCCCCTGAACCGTGTGCCCACTGCCACTGCTCCCAGGTCCCCGATCGTCCTGTGTTAGTGGGGTTGCCTGGGTTCCCTGTAGTGGTGGACACACTGCTGATTGATGTGTCCTGGGGACAGAGGGATGGGCCCGCTGGGTGGGTGCTGTGCTGGTGTTTCCTGAGGGGGAGGCTCTGTGGTGGCTTGTGACTGTGTCAGGGGAACCAACTGTCCTGAGGTCCCTGATGGGGGGGCTGGTCATCTTGATCCAGTTGTGCAGAGCTTCTTTCATCACTGTGGGTCTCTTCTGTGGGGGGACTGGATATGTCTGGCCCCTCCTGTCCGGTGACGTTGGGTAGGGGTCCTGTAGGGGTGTAAAAGCATGATTATTGCATCTATGTGTGGCATCATGTGCAATGGGTGAGTGACCCTCTACTCCAGTGCTTGCATTCTTGGCTTGGTCCTTGTGTGATAGTTGGTTTGGGGTCTGTGTGAGTATCTGTACTGGACAGGCTTTGGTGGTGGGTATCCGTGCATTGGTGTTACATGCAGGGCTTGTTTTTGGGATGTGTGGGTTGTGTTGGTGGGGTGTCTGTGGGTTGTTGGGGTGATGGGTGTGAGGGTAAGGGTGGGGTATGTGATGGCATGCAGGTAGGGTGGGGGATAAAGTAGTAAAGATTTGCCTTACCAGAGTCCAGTCCTCCTGCTACTCCTGCGAGGCCCTCAGGATGCAGTATTGCCAAGACTTGCTCCTCCCATGTTGTTAGTTGTGGGGGAGGAGGTGGGGGTCAACCGCCAGTCCTATGTACTGCAATCTGGTGTCTGGAGACCACGGAACGCACCTTCCCCCGTAGGTCATTCCACCTCTTCCTGATGTCATCCCTAGTTCTTGGATGCTGTCCCACTATGTTGACCCTGTCGACAATTCTGCGCCATAGCTCCATCTTCCTTGCAATGGATGTCTGCTGCACCTGTGATCCGAATATCTGTGGCTCTACCCGGACGATTTCCTCCACCATGACCCTGAGCTCCTCCTCAGAGAATCTGGGGTGTCGTTGAGGTGCCATGATGTGGTGTGGGTGATGTGTGAGATGGTGTGTGTTGTGATGTGTGAGGGAATGTGTTGTTGTGTGTTGTTTGAGGTGTGTGGATGTTGTGTAAGTGATGGTGTTGTGTGTCTGTGGATGCTGGTGTTGTTTAAGGTAGTGTCTCTCTCTTGCCTGCTTTCAAATTTCTGGTAGTAAGGGTTTGTGGGTAATATGGGTGTGTGTTTTATGTGGATTGGGTGTGTGGGTGTGGTGTGTGTATGTGTATCAGGTGTGTGCATTTGGAATTGTCCAATGTGGTGGTGTTTTGTATATGTGTGTGTATTTTGAGCGCAGCAGTGTGTACCGCCAATGGTTTACAGTGGTTGATAGTCCGCCGCATTGATTCATGGGTCGTGGTAGTGTGTGTGTATTCTTGTTGGCGTGATGGTGTCGGTTTTGGTATCACCAGTTTATCACTGACCTTTTGTGTGGCGGACTTGTGTGGGTGTCTGTATTATCACAGATTCCGAGCTGTGGGTCATAATACCTGTAGTGGAATTCCGCGGCTGCAGCGGTATGTTGGCGGTCTTCTGCACGGCTGTAAGCGGGATTTACCACCAGGGTTGTAATGAAGGCAATGGTCAAGTAAGCGAGGTGGTAATAGTCAAGAACCTATGTATTCTGTTAATTTCACAGTGTTTAAAAAATAAAGGTCAGTGGTCTGTTCACTCTGTAGTCTTTCCGTGTTTTCGTCCTTTTCTTATTTGGTGTCTTCTTTTCTCCAGGTTCTTCTCCTGCCCTCAGAAACGTTCGTCACTCGGGTTCATGGAGAGTAAGAAGACAAAAGGGCATGGTCGGGTAAGTGGATTTTTTAAACTCTTTTTGTGCATGCAAAGAGGGAGCGGGTGTGTGTGTGTAAGTGGGTTCTTGGTGTGCCAGAAAGCACAGTACCTCACCACCCTTGTGCCCAGGCTCTCGAGTTAAACAAGGGCTCCCCAAATGTCACCTTTGTGAATACAAAAAGGGGGTCTCCATGAGTTAGTGTTATTTCAATCCTAGGGATGACTTAATTGTCCACTCTGGTTTACCCCTGACTCCACACACTTTTCCCCCTCCAACCCCACCCCCTTTAATATTGGGGAAATCTGACTGCATAAGCAGTCACGTACCTGGCAAAGCCACGTACCTCCAGAGACTTGGTGGGCTTCTTCACGTCTCCCGAGGTTTCTTGTACCAGCGTATGGTTCTCCTTCTGCTCCGCCACCTCTCAGTGTTGATTCCTGTGGAATCCTTGCTTTGTGGTCTGATTTCTCCAAAAGTCCTCCTTTGCCGGGCCATCTCCATCCCAGCACGTTTGAGTCGGTGTCCTTCCTCCCTCCTCGATCCCCTTCCGTCTAATTTTCAACTTTGTAGACATCAGTACGCTTCCCGATGCTTACCGACGTGTTTCCACCAATTGTCCCTCTGGGGGACCGAACAGACAGGTCAGGGGTCACCAGCCCATTGTCCTCCGTAACAAGAGGTGACTCCCTATCACACGAATCCTGCAAAATCTAGAGAGAAAGTGAAAACACGTTAGCTGCAGCATCTGGTATCATCTAGTGGTATTAGTGGAATACGAGAGCATTATTAAATAAAAAATGGCAGTCTTGGTTATAAATATATAATTATATTTTCAGACTGGAGTAAGGTGGCTTTCAAAAGCACAGGGCTTCAGCATGATGCTGCCACTTGCGCCTCTAAGAGGTGCTGTGGCAGCTGGGACCTACCTCTCCTGGTGTCCAGCATCTAGTGCTCAGCTCCCTTCTGACATCAGAGTATGCTGGGGCAAAATGTGGACTCCTCAGTCTCCACACGTGCATTCAGGTCCAGGGGTGACTCATAATTAGCATTCTTGGAAATTATTAATTGGGGCTTATGCATAAAGAAGTTCTAACACTCCATGTCAGTCCTTCCAGTAAAGACCGTGGAGCCTGATTTGTTGAACCTCATATTCCAGGGTAGGCTGGGGGGTAGGCATCCAAGTTCATAGTTATATGAACCTTCTGCTCTGAGAAAACACCAGCAGATCAAGGCTTCAGTTTCCTTAGTCCGGTTGAAGGAAGCTGATAGGCACCGCCTGCTGTATTTAGGACTATCCGGACCTCATTTTGGTAGGAAATGCACAATATTTAGTTAGTAAGGGGCCCTCCTGGCCGATGAGCCCATTATAAGAGTGAAAGCAGTTAAGGGTTGCTTGTTTTCTGGTACAGGGAGGACGTGACATGGCAGTTCAGGCAGGATTGTTCCAATTAGAGCAGGGTGTTGTGCATATTGCTGGGTCCAAACAGAGATGCCATAGTGGGTGAAAAACGAGGGATTGGGATATGGCCCAAGCCACTGCCAGGGGCTGAGATTAATGCAAGCATTTCATCCATCACTTTCTTGCTATAGTTGCTGCCCTATGTGTGGTTAGTATGCCCAGATATGTGTCTCGTACTCACTGCGCCACTGGAATCAAGCTATAACTGACTGATGAGCCCTAAGAAGGGCAAAACCAATCCTGGGCTGCTTGTTTTCCTGTTCAGGGAGTACCTGCCCTGGGTGGTGGGGCTGGGCTATTCCAATTGGAGCAGGGTCAAGGCTGATTTGCACATGGCTGGGTCTAAACTGAGGAGGCATGGTGGATATAAAATATTGGATTGGGTTGTGGCCACAAGCAATTACAATTCTTTGGAGCAGAAACAGTATATTTGTTTCAAAGTTATAACCTATTAAGTGTAATACGTTAAGCCAGTGTTAGTTAATGGACGAAGTAGGCCTTACAGCAGTGAAGACCGACTTTAGGTGTTTTTCCTTTCTAGGACATGTAAAACCAAAGTACACATGCCCTACATTTTAAATGCAGTGCACTTTGCCCTCTGCTTGGTTAGAGCCCACCTTTGAGGTGCTATTAACATATTAAAAAGGAATGTATAGGACTGGCAAAAAAGTTTATGTGGCAGGTCGAAAATTTCATTTAAAACTGAACTACATGCTGTAGTGGCAGGCCTGAGACATATTTTAAAAAGCTACTTTGGTGCACAGAAACATGAAGGCTGTAGACTTACTAGTAGAATTTAAGGGCATATTTATACTCCGTCTGTGCTGATTGTGCGTAAAAAAAATTGACGCACATTCAGAGCAAACTTTGCCCCATATTTAAACTTTGACGCCCGCGGATGACAAGATTCCGCCGTGTGCCTCATTTTTTGGATGAGGCAACCCGCCTTGCGTTAATCATATGCAAGGTAGGCGTTCCTGTCCAAAAAATGGCTTAAACGGCCGTGCGTCGTATTTATGCTTTTGGGCAAAAATGACGCACGGCCGGGAGGCGGAGCCAGAAAATGACGCACAGCCCAATTTGCGTCAAAATTTAACGCCTGGGTCAGGGCAGGCGTTAAATTGGGGCAAACACACCTGTATTTAATCAGAACACACAGAACAAACAGCAGAGCAGCAGAGCAGCAACAGGGAGCCATGGAGGTGATTTTAATCCAGCGTGCACGCAGACGCAGAGCCCAGCAGCAACAACAGCAGCTACAGCAACACCAGCAGGGACCCCAAATGCAGCGCAGAAGACAGGAGAGGATATTCCGCCCCAGAACCACCGTCAAGGGCCTCAGGGAACACGACATCATCCAGAGGTACCGGTTAAACTGGAAGGCCATTCAGCAGCTGCTGCGCACCATTGAACCGCAGTGGGCCCCCACTTTGGTGACACCCCGCACCATCCCAACAGAAACCAAGCTGCTTGCCATACTTCATATGCTGGCAAATGGCTCTTTCCAAACAACTGGTGCCCTGGTTGCCGGAATATCACAACCATCATTCTCTGCCTTTTTGCCCAAAGTACTAGATGCCATCATTGGACTGACACCCCGCCACATCTACTTCCCTAACACACTGCAGAAGCAGCAGGAAACAAAACAGGGGTTCTACCTCATCAGTGGCTTCCCACACGTCCTTGGTGCAATCGACTGCACACATGTACACCTTGTGCCACCTGCTGCAACTGAACACCTCTACAGCAACAGGAAGCACACAAATTCCATCAACGTGCAGGCCATAGTCGATCACCAGGGTTTGATCACCAACATCGTGGCTAAATATCCTGGGAGTGTCCATGACTCAATCATCTTCCGTCACTGCACCATCAATGAACACTTCCAGGATGGACGGTATGGCAATAGACTTCTTGTTGGTAAGTACAAAAACCTTCTTATATGCACACTGCACAGCAACCCTCTAGGACACACAAAACATACACCACAACAGCAACATGTGGACAGGAACATACTGAGGTCGTGACATCGCTAGCCATGTTTCTTAGGTCACCATTGAACCTGTCACACATTGGAAATTAGTGTACAGTCTAATGTTAAGACGTCAAAGATCACAACGTGTGGAGTGGGTTGCCCAAATGTCACCTTGCAAAATGTAAGTGTCCCAATGACCTTTACATTAATCCATTGCATAAGTCTAAAGGTATGGGATGTCCAGGGTACATTGATATGAACGTGTTAACAAAACTGCCAATTTTAACTGTGTATGGAACTATCATCTCACCCCCAGTGAAGACACAGGGACACCTGTATCACAAGTCACAATGCTAGGGAGGGCACACTGTACTGCAAATCCCAAAACATACTACTGACAAATGGTTAGCAGACAAACACTTGTTCAGCCAAGGAAACAACACAATGCAGATGGTACATCCTACAAGCCTAGGATGCTACATTATTACACAAAAGAGTCACAGACAACACAAGACAACTACTGCCATGAAAGGTCATTTCAATAGTGCCAGTTACATCAACATGATCCCAATAATATTCTCTTGCAGCTGATCAGGGGTATGGCATCCAGCCATGGATTATGACACCATTTGGCAACCCAAGTACTGCTGTAGAGCGTGCCTACAACGACGCACATAGGAGGACACGCAGCATTGTCGAGAGGACCTTGGCATCCTCAAGTCAAGGTTCCAGTGCCTCGACATCACTGGTGGTAGCCTCCTATATTCCCCGGAGATGGTCTGTAGGATCATCCTAACATGTGCAATATTGCACAACATTTGCATCAAAAGGAACATTCCCCTCCTGAAGCCAGAGCCACACATTACTGAAGAGGAGGAAGAGGAGGATACTGACCTGCAACATAAGGGGGAACTACAGAACACGGCCGCTGGTATATGCAGGCGGCAACAGATCGTCAACAATTTCTTTTGAATATGATCACCTTCACCACTTTAGTTAACAAATTTAAATAAACACCTATTATAATCACCATATCATGGTCTGGCTATTCATTTTTGCACACCTTCATCTCTACTTATCAGAATAAGAGTGTTGCCTCATAGAGCATTGCTGATATACTGAGTAGGACACTGAACATTCCAGAGCTAATGTGATGCCCAACATACAATGGTCACATACACACACACTCTTAATGACATATTTCATGTACATTTCTCCTTTGAAGGCCAATACGAGAGGACAACAACTATTTCACAAATACATGTTGAAATCAAGGTCCAACACAGCATATGGCACACAACTAAGACACCATCACTCAATAAGGGGAAAACAAGCCTCATACATGAGGCAGTCAATGTGCTTTGGCATCAGTAACATGAATGCCTGACCAGACCCTTGACAGCAGTAAGTCCAACTGCATCCAATATTTGCAAGGACTATCTGTGACCAGAGTCCCATAGAAGCAGAACATAGACAGCACAAGTGCCACACATATGAGCAGCATTGCACACATGACATTCCATGTACATGTCAGCCCATTTCCTAACTCCTGACACACCCATGCACCTGGTCACAACCCACCTGTCGGAAGAGGTCCCTGGAATACTAAGAGGTGTACCCTGATATTTCCTCCTCTACACACACAGACCAACATTAGCAAACCAGTGTGCTACACCCTTTCCTATGGTATGCCATTGTCATAGAACATCTGACTGCATGGACGTCAGGTTAATTTATACACTGTCTTCTAGTTTCAAAGCCCTGTTAGCACATGTAGATTGCTTCCCTTGTGAAAATGTCTGAAAATGTCTGTTGGCCCTTAGAATGCAAGTCTCAACTACAGGACTGGTGAGAAACAGATGCAGCCCACACCTGTGATCACCTCCATGCACACCACCCATTTCAAAAAGCACTGCCCCTGCTGATGCCTGGAACAGCATAGGAGTGGCCATTATGTCAAATACACTGTTAAGCATTGATAGTAATTAAGTCGTGTAACACAGCCACTGGGTTCATTTGTCACCTTCAAAACAACAGGACATACACAGTTTGACATGTCACCTCTCTAGTTTGTCCTCCAAATAGCCTTAGTCAGACCACTGATTATGTAACTTGTGAATTTGCTGGATCCTGAATCACCTTGCATTCTGTCAGCCTGACTGGCATCTGTGCGTCACACTAAAGTATCCCTGTGTCTACATATGTACCACACTTGCGTTAGCAAACCTCTCATTCATCAGGGGGTATTGGGCATGGGCTTCTTCAATGCATACACAAATACATTGTATAGCATCATCTGCCTTTTAACTGTACATTTGAGTTACATCCTCTTGGAAAAGCAAAATTCATGGCCCATCCCTTGTCTGGGTTGCATTTATGCATGAATGACAAAGTGTGACAGTGTCTCAGGGCCGTAGGCAGGGATTGGGTATGGGGCTTTCAGCACAACCAGCAACCTCTGATAATGTCCATGAATAATACACAAATGTCAGGACCATGACAGTTCACACACAGAATCACAGTGCTCCCAACATAGTGATGGGCCGTGTGTGGTTAATAGCTGCGAGAATAATCAGCACAGAGGCTATGATGTTCCCAGATGCAGTGGGAATTGCAGAGGCTAACCTGTGTACAAATTTTGTAATGACACCTGCCGGAACATGACACCTGAGACATTATCTCACTCAGCACACCAAGGTTGCCCTGTTTTTTTTTTTTTTTTTTTTTTTTGTTTTGTTCTCATCTCACTAATCCGTGCCAATAAAGAAAGGGTCCATTACTCTTTGCCCCAGGTATCTAGCCCCCTAATATCAACGGCCATTCCACCTGGCGTTCTTTTCGATGGATCCCCCTATAACCTTGGCAAATCTTTCCCATCTCCGCCTAGTATCCTAGATGGACAATAGGACTAAATACGCGGAAGGGGGGATCAGATATAATCATCGGACTTCATAACCCAACCAAACACCAATCAAGTAAGAATTTGACAAATATTTTCCCATCCCACCCAAAAAATATCTCTTTTACTAATAGGCCCAGCTCTGTCCAATTTATTTAATCGGTCTATCGAGTTCTGCCACTCCTGCACTGTAGGGGGTTGTGAGCGTACCCAATTATGACAGATTTGCCGCCGGGCAATAAGCATCAAAACAAACAAAAGACGTTGCTGTGATTGGTCTCTCAGATCACAAACTCCAAATATCACTAAAGCAGAATTCAATGTTATTTCTTCACCAAATATCTTATTTAAGACAGCTTTCCAAAAATTAGCTAAGCCAGAGCAATCCCAAAACATATGGATATCATCCGCATTTGTACCATCACATCGTGGACAATTTTTCTGGATTTTACCAATACGGGATAGCCTTACTGGAGTCCAATACACTCTGTGCAGAGTAAACAAATGATTCCTCCTCATTGCTGCTGATTTAACCATGGTCCAAAGAATTGAGCAAGACTTTTGCCACATCAACATTATATCCATGTTTGGGAAAACCTCTCCCCATTTCTGGAGCGAGAGAGGGGGATCCTCCTCAACTGCCTCCAACAAGGCTTGATACCAAAACGCAATTTCCTTAGGTAAAGGTCTCTGAGTTAATTTCTCTTCCCAACAAGATCTACCAATTTCTCCTTCTTGTAACAATTTAATCCAGCTAGCCATCTGATAGTACTTAAATTTAGAAACGGACCCCCCCACTCTCTCCAAAAATGTAGCCCATGGTATCAAGTTCACACCCTCAATAATCTGTCCCCATCGTAGTACCCCACTCGCTTTCAGTGGGTTTGATAGTTTATCAAGGAGACATACCGGGGTACCAGGTGAATCCCAAATTGGAGCTAGTCCAGAATAGTAAGCTATCCCCAGTAGATTGCGGATCTGTAGCCAGATCTTACAGGCCTACTGTAAAATCTTAAGTCTGACTTTTAAAAAAAACCTTGGGTGACCAAATTTGTACAAAAAAAACTCGCCCCCTACCTCCACGTGTGCAGTCAACGCTACCCACATTGGGGTATATTCTGACTTTTTGTTTAAAAGAATTCTACTATTCTTAAATTGAAAAGCCAAATAATACTTATAAAAATCAGGTGTTGCTAACCCCCCACATTCCTTCTTCTTACACAGCTTTTTCCAGGATATCCTTATTCCCTTGTGTGCCCAGACAAACGAAGACAAATCTCCCTGCAATTTTGTGAACCACTTACCCTTAAATTCCAAGGGGATGGTATTAAATAAAAAAGTGAATTTTGGCAAAATTATCATTTTCAAGATATTAGATCTGCCTATTAAAGATAGCGAGAGGGCCGCCCATGTTCTAAGAAGTTTCCTAGTCTCAAAATGTATTTTCTCAAAGTTTATCCTTGCCAAGTCCCCCAAATCTTTTGTAATGACATATTCCAACACATAATCTCTGTCTTCTCAACATTAACATTATAACCTGACATTCTACCAAAACCTTCTATCACCAAATTTATTGAGGGGAGTGAAAAAGAGAGAGCCCTAGTGTAAATCATGAGATCGTCCGCATACAATGCGACCTTCTTCTCCCAGCTCTCACTCTGAAAAGAAAGGATTTCCCTGTTGTTTCTAAGCAATATTGCTAGCGGCTCAATATATAAATCGAATAACAGAGGGGACAAGGGACAACCCTGACGTGTCTCTCTAAAAATCGCTACTTCTTGTGAAAGCACATCATTAATCAAAATTCTCGCTGTTGGTGACCTATATAGTTCTTTAACTGTTCTAATAAAAATGGTCCCTAATCCAAACCTTTCCATAACAACCTGCAAAAATAGCCAATTTACCTGATCAAATGCCTTGGCTGCGTCAAAAGTTATCATTGCCAGGGGGAGCCTTTCTGCTAAGGCCAAATCCATTGCCACCAGCAAGTCATGAACTAATTCCTGTAGCTGTCTACCTTTAATGAACCCTTTCTGATCTGGATGGACTAATCCCGGGATGACCTTCCCCAATCTTTTAGATAGTAGACTTGTATAAATTTTGTAATCTGAATTAAGTAGTGAAATAGGCCGATAAGAAGAACACTGTGTTGGATCTTTACAGGGCTTCAAAATCAAACAGCTTACCGCCTCCGCCCAAGAACTCGGTGCATGCCCCCCTTCCAAAAACATATGGTTGAACAATTTCAATAGAACCGGGATTAATTCTTCCCTCAGTATCAAATACAACTCGTTCGGGAGCTCATCTGGGCCCGATGCCTTTCCTCTCTTCAAACCCTTAAAAGTTTCAATTAATTCGGTCCCAGTTAGCTCTCCTTCCAAGAGATATAGTGCTGAGTTCTCCAGACACAGCAATCTAACAGCAGCCAAAAAATCCCTGATCTGCTCCTCAGAATTCCGCAACTCTTCGGAGTACAAATTTTGAAAAAAAGAAGCAAAAACAGCTTCTATTTCTGATCTTTCTACACAAATCTGCCCAGTGACCTTAGACCTAATTGAAGGGATTTCTTTCTTTGAATGATCAGACTTTACTTTCCAAGCTAGTAATTTACTGCATCCTTCCCTGTATTCATAATGCGCATACCGACTAGCTTCCCATTTCTTTCTTTCTTGACCTTCTAAAAGACACTCTAAATTCAAGCATGCTTTTTCATATTGTTGCTCAAGTAACGCTAATTGATCCTTGTTCTCCATTTTCTGTGCGGCCTGTATAGACTCCTGCAAAATTGCCATTCTGGTCTCGACATTACGTAATTTCTCTCTTTCCTCCCTACGCCTAAATGCAGCCAAGCTAATCAGTCTCCCCCTTATATAGGTCTTATATGCATCCCAAACTATTTGCAGACTAGCTGACCCCTGATTCAACTAAAGAAACGCTCTTGTATCTTTTCTTAATATCTCAATAATCAGGTCATCCAATAATAATGAACAACTTATTATACATCGAAGCCTAGGAACTTGAGTCGTGAAGGAGAGATACAACTCTAACGGGCGCATGATCTGAAAGATGTGCCAGGGTATGCGCTATACAAGAAACATTCCCAATCAGGCTATTTTGCAATTAAAAAAA
This sequence comes from Pleurodeles waltl, assembly GCF_031143425.1. Taxonomy (NCBI): domain Eukaryota; kingdom Metazoa; phylum Chordata; class Amphibia; order Caudata; family Salamandridae; genus Pleurodeles; species Pleurodeles waltl. Next base: position 47,942,763 of record NC_090440.1, on the reverse strand, counting down.
ATCTATTCTGGACTTGTGCCCATATTTCTTATTATAAAAAGTGAATCTGGGCCCTACACCCCCCTTAACCTGCCACACATCCACCAGCCCCAAGTCGATTATCGCCTGCTTAACCAATGACCTACATCTAGGGGAATTAGCCGTCGCCCGGGTGGTGGATTTGTCCAAAACCAGATTCAACAATATATTAAAGTCCCCGCCTAACACAACAGGGTACTTAGTTTTCAAAAGAAGATTATACAGTTCTATAAACGGGGTGGAGTCATTCGTGTTGGGACCATAATAACTTGCAATCGTAAGCCATAAGCCAAAAACACAAACCTCAGCCACCACCCATCTACCCTTTGAATCTACGTGCATGTCACCTATGCATAATCCCTTAGATATTTTCTCTTTAAAAAGAATAGCAACGCCTTTGATCGGGCACAACTGATTAGTCACTAACCCCCGGGATATCCATCCTGTATTTTTGAACACTTTTTCCCATTCCTGTCGTGAGAGATGCGTCTCTTGTAATATAATCACATCCTCATCCGCCTGCCTAAGAAACTCCAAAATCTTCCTTCTTCTACTCTCGACCCTTAGCCCATTGAGATTCCATGAACTTATTTTTAGGAATAAGCCCTCCTGCTTCCCCATCCTTTAAAAAAAGAAACTTCTTGAATCCTCCCCTTCTTTATTCGTGAAAGACCCATTTTGAGGACATTTATATTTGTAACTTTTTTTTTCCCCATGCACCCACACCCAAAACAACAAACTCCCCAAACCCCACCACGTCCCCTCATACCCCTAACCCAACCGCCCGTGAGAACCCTCCTTTCTTTTAATAGGACAACCATAGTTATCCCATAGAGCACTCCACACACCGGGCAGTCTCCAATCGTACCAATACTATAACATTATTGCGACGACTTTATCTGTTCTATAGAGGCCCTTTTATCAGTGAAACCAAATATCCCTTGAGGTCCGCTCCTTCCGCCCCCTCCGGTACTCTATGAACTCTAATATTGTTTCTTCTCATGTTGTTCTCCAAAAACTCTAATTTATCCTGTAGAGCCCTCTCCCCACGCTTAAGATGCAAGATATCTTGAGAGTTGACCAACACCTGGCTTTTTTGCTGTTCCATGGCCTCCTCCAAAACCATGCACGCTTCCTGTATCCTAGCTTGATTAGTTTCGGAAATCTCAAACTTCTCCCGAATCTCCTTCGTGAGAGAAAGCAAAAGCTCATACACCCCCCCCATTACTGGTCTCCACAAGAGCTGAGGCATTGGACTCGAAAAGGGGGCCCTGTACGGGCAAGGAATCTTCCCTGCCCCTTAAAAAACTACCCCTTATTTTAGGTATCTGGGCCATCTGCACCTCACACTTCTCCAGGGAATCCTGTTCCAATACCGCTGAACCCCCTGAGGCCGATTGTGCTTCCATAGGTGCAGGAGAAATCTCACTTACTTCCTCCACCCCCGGCTGGAAGTATTTAGTTATTGATCCTGGAGTAGCACTTTTTCCCCCAGAATCACCGCCCGTGTAGTTCTCCAGCTCCCCCAGACTCCCCTTTACTCGAGATTGGCCCCTTCTTTTGGTTAAGCATACATTGTCTGTAGTTATAATACACTCCGGCCTCCGAGATCCAGGCTTACATTTCTGTATTGCCCCAAGCTTACCAGCGCCTACCTGAGGACCTTTCAAATAATGCTTAACCAGTGACATTAATGCTGGAACAGTTGTCTCTCCTCTTTGCTTCTTTACTTCTGTTGAATCAGCTCCAGAGAGTGTTCTCGGACCTCGAAGACTGCACCTAGAGGTGTCGTGTCTCCCGTGACGCACACCCCTTACCGCCTCGCTCCACACACATTAGGTAGGATGTGACCTCCTACGCCTCTCTCCACATAGGCCTTCATTTGTGATTCTCTCTGCCGCGACCGCGGCCCGGACATAGGTATGGGCCAGAATTAGGTACAGTGAGTACACCCTCTCACTTTCTAACAGAGAGGGAAAGCAAGCCCCCCCCTCGGAAGCCGGGCTCAACTTGAGTCTACGCCTAACTTAGAGGTGCAATAACTTTTCAGTCTTATATCACCTTGAAAAGGGGCTCTTAAATAAATAGAGATGTCAAATGCTGCCAAAAATGTATCCTCTGCTAAGCGTTTTAAATCCATAAATAAACCCCCATCCAGAATTCCTAGGAGGTAGGAGTTAGATGATTATTATTTTTTTTTAAATCTCCACGAAGGAAAACGCGATTGCAGAACTCTGACGACAATCTCTCCGAGCTCGGTCGGAGCCGCCGGCACTAGCGCTGACTCAGTGCGCCCGGCAAGCCCCACCCCTTCCTCCTGCCGTCGCGTCAGCTCGCCCAGTGCGGAGCACTCGCGGCTCAGCTGCATAGCTTGCCGCCATGTCCCCGGTCTCCCTGACTAAGCCAAGGTTGCCCTGTTGACTGTCTCATTACACGTCTTTAGTGACAGGGTGGGACCATCCACATGTTGGTTCACATGTCCACATCCACTTTACTCACATTGATCAACCAAGGATACTCAGTAGATACAGGAATAGCTGCCAATGACTCATGATGAGTCCTGGACCGAACTGTGACAAATTACACCCCAAACAATATACAGGATAATCATTGGACCACACACATGAACAAGACACCTATGTGCAATTGATCACTGGAAATATGTGAACACGTGCTGCCTCGTATGCTGGTCCACCACAGCCACTTGATAGTTGGGGCTCACTTCTATGGCCTCAACTGTGGTGTCATCATACATTTGAGATTCACCCTTGTCTGTCTGTGCAAACAACATGGTACCCACTTCCTCAATGCGTGTGTATGACTCACTGTGGGATTCACCAACTAGTGCCTAGGAAGCTCTTACCAATACTCTAGGACATATGATGTAGAAAATGTGGACCATTGACATGAGCAAGCGTCTGCCATTCATCTGGTGCATGCTATGTCACATGTGGTGTCTACGTGACCCTAAATCTTGGAAGTCCACTTTACGGGTGTTGTTACATGTATGACTAACACATGCCCTCTCTCATTTCCACACTGACTTGCATCTAAGGATTGGACACATGGACGTCACATTCATACAAGCATATGTACAAAAATGCTTCATGTGATACACACACACTTGGTCAACAAATACATTAGTTGCCAGAGCACACACTTTGAGCCCAAGGCATTTAGTTATTGTACATATGTGCATCACATTGCTATCCTCTCCTTATGGCAAACATGCACAATTTCTGCAACACATATATGTAGGCCTCACTTATGACAAACTATTGCGTCAGCCATCCGTAAAAATACTGTGAAGGGAGTAGCAGATCATGGTCCGCTGTAGTATGATGTCACACATGTGAACATACACCATCAACACCATAGTGTCTTCAATCAGCCTATCTCTGATGTGTCCCAAATGTAACATAACCAAAAAACAAGATAAATTGCTCAAAACCAGTTAATGCACTGTAATTTTGACGTTCCTAGCGTTATGCGTCATTTTTTGTCTACCAAAACTGTATTTGCGTCATTTTTTTTGACGCGCAGGAGTGAAATTTAGCCCGTATCCAGATATTTGTGCAGGCCATGTACTATTATGTGGATGCGGGCAAATTTTCACTTCTGTGCGTCAATTTTTTTTACGCAAATACAGTTTTGGTAAACAAAAAATGACGCATCACGCAAAAAAGGCGGGACTTTTCATACAGGAAGTGATGTAATAGGATATCCTGTTTACAGATCATGTACAGTGGGTGTACTTTCACTTTCACTTTGCAGTCTATGATCCTTCTAGACTGTGTGGCTGTGTAGAGAGTGTTGTCCTGAGATTGTGTGCTGTTTTTGTCCTGTGTGCTATCTGTAAAGTCCATTTGTGAAATAAATATTGTTCCTGTATACTGTACTACTTTGTTTTGTCTACATTTGTCCATTTATCTTGTGTTTTTGTTGTTTGTGGGAGTCTGTGGGTAGTGTTAGTTTGGGGATAGTTGGGCTCTTTTAGTGGTTAAGTTTACTTTTCATCTGTATTTGTACCCCTACTTTCCCTCTTTTCCCCTTTCTATTTCTTTTACCCCTATTCCCTTTCACTTCACAAGTATGTCTGGTAGGCTACGTCTTGGCAGGATGGGGGAAGAGGAGTTGGGGGGGTTCATCTGGCTTGTGTGCCATTTCTTGCCGCTTATGATCCAGGCAGGGGGCAGGGTGATACAGGGGTATCCAACAGAGGTGCGCAGAATCCGGTGGGGAAAGGTGCTGCATCACCTGCAGCATGTGTATGCCAGCCAGAGGAGTGACCACCAGTTGAAGCACCGGTGGGCTGACCCCATCACCAGGGAGCAGGATCTCTTGGACCACCTGGGAATCATGATTGGTGGCACTGTTGGTGAGTACGAATCATGTTAATGTGCATGATTAAATGCTCTGTAGTGACATAAGAGGATTAGTACAATGTCTGCCAGCTAACTTGCTGACTGGTAATGTAGTCCTAAAGTACCAGGCTATGGATGTCTCTCTTGGATGCACATGATGAGACAATTACACTCAAAAATTTGTCCTGGTCACCAATTACGGGGCATGTTTGCAACCACATGATAGTTAAGGCCAATGTATGTGTACAGATATGTGTGTAACTGTCACAGGAGACCCATGCTATGTACAAGTTGGCCGTGATATATCAGATGCAGTACCATCATGTCTGAATGGCTGCCATTTCCTTATTCAGCCTACACATTGTATATATTTATGAAATTGTTGTGCTGTGCACAGATTTTGAGCACATTTCTTCCTTCCATACCTTACAGGTGGACCGGCACCCTACACTGTGGGAGAGGTGGCGACATTTGAGGACCCCGACCACTCCAGTAAGTGTTGATATGTCTGTTATGTGTTGTGTTTGCTGGATATGGACTCGTGTGAGTTGGACGCATAGCAAGGGGTGATGCGTTGGGCAAGCTTTTATCTTGTTCCATGAGCGGGAATTCAGTTTCTCACATGTTTTGAGTTGGCCAATGCGTATCCAATGGTATCACGTAGGGATTGTAGGCCATTCCTGTAGGCCCCACTGTGAGTACAGGGGTTAGTCATGTGGATGACACTTGTATCACCAAGAGTCGCACTGGAAGTCAGCTTCGATTTAGTCAGCCTGTCAGACCCACATTCTCCAAGATTGGTACAGCAAATTGCTTTCCAATAGACATCTGCTTCCCTATTTACCTATGCAATCATGAAACAGTAGGTAGAACCTCCTAGCAGCATGTACCTCCACATGTAGTGCTACAAGTATGTTGAACTTGAGTGCAATGGCCTAGATGTGCATGCAATGCATGATCATGGGTGTTCTAGCAACTATGTGTGTGATGTAAGTCAGGCCTCACTGGAAGTATATGATGTGTACCAAGTTCTGCATTTCCTGACATGTGTGGCCCTATGAGTGCTCTAGGGTTTGCTGACACATAATTGTTGATAGACCTTACCTGTGGTGTGTCTGTAGAGACAAACATGTGTGGAGTTTTCTATACACTCCTCGGTGTACATGTTGTTTGCAAATTATAGTTGTTTATCCACCCCCCCAACCTCAAACACGGGCATGGGTTTGGGAATGGGGTACCCAGTACTAATGCTACCAGTATGTTACACATACATGTGAATAAGTGACGGTTTGGTCATGAACGGGACTCCGGGGCATGGAGAACCATCCCACAGGGTGGGCCTACTTTGCCCACCACAGACACCACCAGCACAACCACCAATCCGAGCCAGGTGGCCCCACCCACAGCTGGCACTGTTGGTCTGACATCTGCTGGACTTCCAGGCCCCAGCATTGCCACCGGTGCAGGACAGCCCACTAGACCTGGCACCACACCCACACAGACCTCCTCCACTGGTACCCAGACTGCCACAGCTCCATCTGTTGACCCTGCAGCCTTCAACCAAATGGAACGTAAGATGGACAAAGTGCTGCGCAAGTTGAGCCACCTGAGCCGGGATGTGCGCCACATTAACCGGCGTGTTAAGTCTATTAAGAGGACCCTCCGGAGGGCCAACCTCTAGACATTTATAGTTGGACATGATTCCCTCCCCTCCCTCCTCTTTCCTTGTTCTTATAGTTAGTGGGCTTAGGGGGCTTAGTGTTAGGTTAGTATAGGCTGTTAGTTTAGTTAGTGTTAGTGGGTGGGGGGTAGAGGGTACACAGTCTTGATATATTTACTTCTTAAGTGTGTGAGTGGGTGGGTGGGGGGCTATGTTATGGTTCTTGTGTGTTTAAAAAAAAATCCCCAAAAACTAAAAAAATTACAAAACAAAACCAAAAAATATATATTTGTATAGGATAGTATAGTATGTGTTTAGGTTAGTATGTGTTGTCCTCCATGTGTCCCGTCTCATAAGGCGGGTGGGGGATAGATGTTTAGAACGTTTCGTTACATGTGAAAAGTAAGTGTAGCTTAGGTTAGTTAGGGACAGTTGTGGGTAATGAGTAGTCAGCGTAGATTAGGGTAGGTAAGATCTTTCCCTCAGTTTCCTCATCTGTGATTAGCATTTAATAAATATTTTGTTAACCCTTAATAGTATGTGTTGAATGGTACTTGATCGTGGGTTTGGATTCAGTGTACATACATTTTGTACTATAACATCTGTGTCCTATGCTACAAACAAATCCCAACTGAGCTGTACGATTGGCAGCTAGCCCAGAGCTACTTTGCAAAGTGTCGACCCTTCGTTGCAACCACCAATCACAGTTAATATGGATGACAATGTGTTTCTGTTGATAAGTGTGTTTTGAAAGTCACAAACAGTGCTTCCAGACTTGGTATTCGGGAAACAGTTTTAGGTCTGACTGCAGTGTGATGATCATAGACACCCTTATAAGAGGAGTTCTCATTGGAAATCTTGTATTCTTGTCTTCATGACCCTCATACATCATTTGTGACACAGTTTAGCATGATTACCTATTTGTATGTTAACTCAGACACCTTCATTTATGCAGTTTTTGTAGTGTTTACTTAGATTAGTGTGCCATGTTATTTGTGTTATTTTTGCATGTTGACAACATTTTGCGGCCACTATTTGATGACTTAGATATCCCCTGAGGAAGCATTCTTCTGTCCAACACAGCATGATGGTGTATGGTTTCTCACTTCATCAGATCTTACCCTCAGGAAGGGCAGAGTATGATGCAATCATGGGCACTGTGCTGATTTATCTGACTACATAATATCAGGGCAATTGTATTGACAAGCTACGTAATTTGACAGTAGGCACATTTCAGTTATCTACTGCACAGTTGATATGTCACATTACCCAGAGACAGATTTGTTGTGTAAGTGCTATTTATTGAAAAGTGCTGTAGTGCTATCTGTACATTGTCCATGATTGTGAGTCCATTATAGTAACATCTTACATTGTGATCCTACACAAGGGGTTACGGAAATGCTTTTGACATGCTGGGGTTGATGTTTCAGACAGTGCAGAGGGACAGGATTTGCCAATGAGTAGGAGAGAGAAAATCACTGGGCTGGGTGACAAGATATACAGTGGTTTGCAGAACAGTGCTTGAGTAAAGTTGTTGCAAGACTGGCAAGTTACAAAGCGCAGGACCTTGGTAAATGTGGGCCATGTGGCAGGGACTAGTGCTTCCGGGTCATTTTCCTTGTGAATGTGATCTGTTCCATGTCTTCCTCTTCTGATGTGTGTGTTGCCTCCTCTGTCCTTGTTGTTGTTGGTTGTGAAGGGGCAACACACACCTCAGTGTTAGAAGACGTGGAGTCAGACATCCCAGTCACTGCTCCCTGTGAAGGTCTTAAGGGCAGTACTGCAGCAAGGAGGGTCTGCTGGTTCTTGAGAATAGCAGCCACATCACGATGGTAGGCAGCCAGGTCGGCCCTGAGGGAGTCATGATTGCATTTGTGCATGCAGTGGAAGGCTTGGGGTGCGAGTTGTTGTGGCAACTCCCTTACTGCAGTGGTGAATTCCTTGACAGTTTCTTGTAGTCCTTGCAGAATGGATGTTAGGGCTTGCATAGCTGCTGCCTGATCTGCAGATGACATCATGCATGAACGCACCCCCTCAAGGCTGGCTGCCATATTTTGCATCCCCACCCGCACCTCCTTGGCCAGCTCCCGCTGTACTACAACTACAGTTCTCTCAAAGCTGGTGCCAGTGTCGTCTGAGTCCTCAGCTGTATTGGAGCTGGCAGGTCTTACAATTGGGGTGGTGGGTGGATCCTCTGTGATGGCCGCTTGTTCTGTGCTCCTCCTTGTGACTGAAGGTGGGGTCTAGAGGGTGTCAAGGACCTTTTGGATAGGCTCCTGGGGAATGTTTATCGGCTCGTCATCCACGTCATCAGGGAAATCTGGGACAGGCATATCCGCAGGAGATCCATCTTCCTCTGCAATGAAACAGGGTACAATTAGTGTGTCTGTGTTGTGGCTATTTTGATGTGACGTGCCTGCCTTTTGATGAATTCACTTTGTGATCTTGTTTTGTGTTAATTTCTCCAGTCCTTCAGAGGGGCATTCTTCCAGGCCTATGGCCCACCTGTATGTCACATGTATGTTATTGAGTTATCAGACTTGTCTGCCTCATTGCCTCTAGATTTTGATTTATGCCAAATAGAGAATTGCCACCTTCTTGTCCTACTCAACCCTCCGTCTACATCCATTCTCATGGTGAGACCTTTCACTGGCTGTGGGTGTACTGATGGCCCTGGCAGCACACTTAACAATCTGGACCTGCCCCAATCTCTGATCTTTCACATCCACTTAAATGTAATTGACATGTGGCATATCCTATGCATGGCTATGTTATGATCTGATATGGATGTTGACATTGGTAATGTGTCCTGCTGATGTTGGGGAATGTGTGTTACATTGGATTGCCCTGATAATCGTATCAGTGTCCTATTTCCTCCTCTGACTGTGCAGGTGTATTTCAGTGACCAGTTACATATGACCCCCCCCCCTCAATGCTGTTGTCTGAGCAATATGACATTTGGGATGTTGCATTGTTACCCAGATACAGGATGGACCCTGACATATGCAGCATGGGTGTGTCCTTAGTGCTGTGTAGCTCCTATTGTTGTTTACATTGGCTGATGTTTGCGACAACTATGGGCATTGACATTTGAGAGTACTGGGGCCTTTGTCTGGTTTCTGGGGATTGTTGTAGTTGTCATCCTCACCCCCTAATTTAGGTGTGTATGATCCATTGGGAGGTTACTGCCATTGGCTACTTGAGCTGCACACAGAGCAGAGGTGGTAGTGGCAACTGTTGTCGCAGTTACATTCCAGTTGTCGGTATGGCTAGAGGTTGTTAAGAGGGCCCTAGTTAATGTAGGGGGTATGGTGGCTGAGGTGTGCCGGGATGTCAGTTTGACGTTGTGGCCTTCCCTCCTGGCGTGGCTTTCCCTTTGCTCCATCGTTGGCATGACAGCATGCCCCCATTGGACTATTGTTGGTGTTGTGTAATGGTGTGCCCCAGGTCTTCTCAGAACGGGCCATGCCCCCATGCCGTGCCCCTTTACCAATGCCACTCCATGTATTAGATTACTTCAATGCATTTTGTGGTCGGTATCCCCTGCTCACAGTTGACATTATTGCATTACAGTTCCCCATGCGACTTACCCTGCATGTGTGTTGTCTCCTGGTAGTCTGCGCTGTCCTGTCCTTGAATCCCTGTGACGATGTCCTCAGGGATGACGGCTGCGACCATCTCGTCCATGTGGTCCTGGGCCTCCTGGTGAGCTGGACTCCCACCTCCAGTCTGCAGTGCTGCCTTCCTGTTCCTGGCCATCTTTTCCTTGTCCTGCGCTTGCAGTCATGCCAGTGTTTCTTGCACTCGATGACAGTTCTGCGTACTTCAGCCACACTGTTAATCTTGTCGACAATTTGTTGCCATATAGCCTCTCTCCTACTGATTGGCAACTTTGAGGTGACAAACAGTTGGTGCTGGTGTTCCGTCACCTCTTTAACCAGAATTTCCTGCTCCTCTGCACTAAAGCAACACTTTATTTTCTTCTTAAAAGTGTCCTGGTTCTTGTGTGGGTACTCCTGGCTGGTTCCTGGTCTGCTGTCATCTTCCTGGGGTCTGTAGTGGCATCTGGGATCCATTTTGGCTCTCCTCTGGTGTAATGGCGGTGTTCGCGTTTTTTTTTTACGCTATTGCGTCAAAAAACGGCGCATATCCGGTTTGCGGGGTCGTAAATCGACCCACAGTTATTTCCGCCACGTTAACGTAGTTTTGCTTTACGACTTGACGCTGCGGTGTGTGTCAAAAATAATGACTCCCACCTGTGGTTTGCACCGCCGTGCATCAAAGTATAAATATGATGCCCGCACGGCGCACCAAAATGGCGTTAGCCGGCGGTAATATTTTTGAGGCAAAACTGCGCCGGTGCAGTTTCGCGTCAAAAAGTATAAATATGGGCCTAAATGTACAGGCCCTGGGTACTTGTAGCACCATCTACTAGGGACTTACAAGGTAATTAAAAGTACCAATCATGTGTAGGCCAATTTACTATGTTAGAAGGAGAGAGCACAAACACTTTATCACTGGTTAGCAGTGGTTAAGTGCACGTAGTCCTAATGCCATAAAAAGAGGTTTCAGCAATAGAAGGCAAAACTCTGGGTGGGAGGGGCATTTAAAAAAGGGCATGCCCAACAACCTGAAAGAGTGAAATAAAGGGACAGAGAATGTCTGATGGTGGACAAAAGGGGCATTAGGTGAAATCCACGCAGGCTTGTCATTTGGTATTGCTGATATTTGTATCTCCGACCACAGGCTTCGGAGAAAAAACTTTGGCCCTAGTACCTAATATTTTACAAATTAAGCACTGACTACAACACTGCTACATGCCAAGCTAAAACTAAGAGCATTTATGGCTGTGAAAAGAGCCAAGTCTGAAGCTTTTTCTTAAAATTTGAAAAGTGGACTTCGACCTGATTGAGGAAGTCACGCCTTTCCCCTTTCTAAGTGCAATGAAACACAAGCATTGGCAAAGCCAAAAGGTCTTGCCTATGTGAGATTTATAGGTCTTGCTAATGCTTTTTAGCTATCTTGCACATGGCTGAAAGTAATGCAAAAAGGATGTATGACACAGCCAGCATTGTCTGCGTCACACCACTTCTTCATATTCAGTTTTGCTGCACTAAAGCTAAACTGCTGTATAATATGGCAAAGAAAAATTGACAAAGCCAATAGATCTCGCATAGGTGAGAACTACTGGCTTTGACAATGCTTGGTATGGAATGCCATATGGTAAGTTAAAGGTATTTATATTGTGTTTACAATGGTTGAAGTGCTAATGTTATATAGTGGAAAATGCCCCTGCGAAGGGTTTCCTGTGTTCAGAATCAAAAGCTTTTTAGGCTCATTCGAAAATTATGAAAAATTGCCATAAAAATGATCTGAATGTAACATAAGTTGCAAGTAGACAGAAAAGTCCAATAGGTTACAGCTGTTATTACAGTGATGCTTTCAGCTAAGTGTTACTTTGGTGCAATGGTTACAAAAGAATCAAAAAAATACTCCTGACTGCTTGTTAGTAGTCAAACATAGCAATAATCGGTGGTCAGTGGGTTACCTAGAGCTTTTGGCCCCGTGCCACTGTACCTGCTGCACCATTCAAATCGTGCCCCCCTCACCAATACCTGCACCGTAACTGTGCTTGTGACTGCTTGTTTAGATGTAACATAGAATGTGGCCCCCTAGTGCCTGCAAGGTAACTGCATTTGTGCCTGCTTGTTTAGTGGTAACACATAGCAATAATGTGTTCAGTGGGTTTCCTAGATCTTTTGGCCCCTGTGCCACTATACCTGCTTCACCATTGAAATTGTGGCTGCCTAGTACCTGCAAGGTAACTGTGCTTGTGACTGCTTGTTTAGTGATAACATATATCAATAATCAGTGTTCGGTAGGTTTCCTAGAGCTTTTGGCCCCTGTGCCACTGCACCTGCTGCACCATTTAAATAATTGCACCATAGTGCCTACAAGGTAACTGCACTTGGGACTGCTTGTGTAGTGGTAACGTATAGCAATAGTCGGTGCTCAGTGGGTTTCATAGAGCTTTGGGCCCCTGTGCCACTGCACTTGCTGCACCATCCAAATCATGGCCCTATGCCTGCAAGGTAACTTCACTTGTGACTGCTTGCCTTGTGCTAACATATAGCAATAATCAGTGCTTGGTAGGTGACCTAGAGCTTTTGGCTCCTGTGCCACTTGACCAGCAGCACCATCCAAATCATGGCCCTAGTGCCTGCAAGGTAACATGAGGAAATTGTTTATGTCCAGTAATGTATGTGTTTCGAAAAAAGGCACAGTTGCAGATGGAATACATAATTGTTTTGTAGGTAAACAAACACAAAAGCTTTCATAAAAAGTGCTTTTAAACTTGTCCAAACTAGTTGCCACATATTTCTCCAATAAAGGATGTGCTTTACACATCAAAGTGAAGACCAAGCATTGTTAAATTCTGTTACAGTGTGGCTTCCTCTTTTTTGTAAAAAAAATCTTATCTTGTTCTTGACAGTGAATGGGCTATAAACAGTGTAAATTGATCACCATATCTTAGGCTGACCCTGAGACTGAATTGCAGGTTTGTACTTTATTCTTAAAAAGGCAGTTTAACAAATTAAATGGACTCAACGGTGAAGAATTTAGCAAAACACATGCAAATGTTTTGTGCTGATGCAGACCAAGATACATCTTCAGATGGCTATGTCTAAAATAAAATAAAAAAGTTCACAAGCAGGCTCCATAGAGAAAGGCTGTATTCCAGGGGCGGAGCCAAGCACCGTGAAAGATTGCGGCTCTTCCTCAGAGCCAGGTAGAATGGAGATGGGGAATCAAGCCAAAAGTTATATCTCCGACATCAAAATCTTCAAAAAACAAGAAAATACTTCATCAGAAACCTAACGGATGTTATTGGACCTACAATCTGTGATCCACTCGCTCTGCAACTCCCTTTTTAAAAAAAACAAAAAAAAACGATGTAAGTAAAATCGAGCAACGAAGTTAAAATGGCAGCATACACTTCGTCTTAAATCACGAACAATATAAATCAATTACTTACACATTTGGGCAAATATGAGTGCTTTTCATTTAATTATACTGCACAAATGGGAAATGTCAAGAGCTATTTGTGAACAAATTTCAGCGCGCCTGTTATTACTGTGACATAACGCGATGCGGAATTTAACGAGAAACTAGAAATGCGATCGATCGCTATCTACACACTTCGTCTACATATGTCAAACACTGACCCCATCTCACAGAGTCCAATAGGCTTGCATTTTAATTCAAGCACTGCTCCACATGGAATGCTCCTAAAATATTTCAAAATGCTGTTTTGACTGATTTTCATACTTTGTCCTACCGCGCAATTTTGGGAGCGAATGTTTCTCAACAAATTCGGTTGCTGAACATCAAAGCGCTACGTAGTAACTAAGACAAGAATAAATCTGCTATACATGTCAAAGCAATAGTGTTCTGACAAGAAACTGACTATATAAGAATAAGGTAAATGATACATCTGTACAAGGAGGTGGAACTTGAAACATTTGATCTTTTCTCCATTAAAATAGACTTACAACTGACATTGCAATGTGGGCTCTATATTGGTAGATAAACTTAAGTAATTATTATAAACGAAACTCTGGAAGATAATTTATATCTCCTATGGCAGATCCTAAAGTTGTATGACAATTGTCATATAGTGCAGCTTTGCAATCCATACCAGCTATCATTGAATCCAAACACATAATGGCTGACCCTATTGAATCACCTTCAAGAGCTATGGATATTAACTTAAAAGAACTACTAGCCATAAAATCCTCCATTGCTTCCCTGGAAAATACAGTGTCTACTAGTACTACGGAAGTCCAAGGCTTAAGGAAAGAAGTTGTCAAATTCCAATCTCGTATGCAATCAATGGACAATCGACTTACAGATATTGAAACCCGCCTCGATAAGACACCTGATAATGGCCAAGATATTTGGGCCCATATTTATACTTTTTTGGCATCTCATTTGCTCCGTTTTTATTACGCAAAAACGGCGCAAACGCACAAAATACAGTTGTATTTTGCAAGTTTGCGCCGTTTTTTACTAAAAAAAATGACGCAAATGCAGCGCAAAAAAAGTATAAATATGGGCCTTGGTATCTACAGCAAAAAATGATCGATTTAGAGGACCGGAGTAGAAGGAATAATCTTAGAATTATAGGCCTTCCAGAGCAAACAGAGAAAGACAATATTCTAGACTTCTTGACTACTTTTCTCCCAACCCTGACAAACATTACTTTTACAATGCCATTAGAATTTCAGAGAGCTAATTGTGTTCGCTCACGTGGAATAACCCAATCCACAAGACCTAGACATACCTTAGCTTGCTGTCTACGTCACCAACAAGACCGTCAAATTATTATGGCTGCCAAAAAAACATGGTCCATATGAATATGAAACATCCCAAGTAATAATCACAGCAGACTTTTCAATACCTACAAATCTCAAAAGGAAACAATTCTTAAATCTACGCAACAGATTAAAGAAAAGAGATATAAAATATAGTCTTTTGGATCCGGCTACTATGACTGTGACTTTTCAATGGAAAACCAAAGAATATTCAGATCCTCATGACTTGGAATCCTTTTTGAATGACTTAGATGACAAAGACTCCGAGATGGAACATAAGACTTCCTCACCCTCAACAACTAAAGAATTTTCTTCTCCTACCACTCCAGAGGAGATAGATCAAGGTGAATGAGAGACTGTTCAACCACAATGGATACATGGTGGTAAATTTAAAGAATGGAAAAAGTATCAACCAAGAGATAAATCTAGATCTCCTTTAAAAACTTGAATAGAGTTGAAATATTAATCATAAATGTTATTGCTTTATCTATTTTATATTCAATATATATCTCATTACAAGATCACACTTACTTATGATGTAGGATACTTCTTATTCTATACTTGAACTGGCTTTTATTTTCCCCCTTCTCTATTCCCCTATTCATGACTCTTTGGCTTATAGCCCAAGATAAAAGTTTAGTTGTTGAGTGTACAAAATTGTCTTATGTGTTGGACAGTTTATTTGATATTTGATAATTTTGATAAGTAATACTTTCCTTTTACCGAATTATAATAAAAGTCACACTGATTTAAAAACGCACCTATAATATAATTACATACTGACATATTTGAAACTTTACAATTTTTCTTAATATTCTTCTTTCTCTAATTCTTCTCTTTATCATTCTTCTCCTTATCTATCTTTTTATATTTCCTCTCTCTCTCTCTTCTTTGTTATTAGAATTTGGACTAATATTATTTTGTTAGTTTTAATAGGTCAATTAACCAGTTAAAACCTTTAGATGTTATATCTCTGAATGTTAATGGTTTGACACATTTTATTAAGAGAAAGAAGATAGTTAATTTTCTTGGTCAGCAAAAACCAGATATTGCTTTATTACAAGAAACACACCTTAATGAATCAGAAAGTGAAAAACCGGAAAGAGACTGGATTGGTCAAGTTATACACGCTAGCATAACGCAAAATAATTCTAATAATGATGACACACCTATTCGGAAATGTGGAGTAGCTATTCTATTCCATAAAAATTTACCATACAAAATTATTCAAACATGGTTAAATGATGAAGGCAGATATGCATTTGTTAAAATTCGTATTAGAAATTATTTTATGATCATAGGCATGATATATGCACCCAATGATTCCAAAACGATATTCATCTCAAAGATTAGTAGATTACTATCATCCTTTGCATCTACAAAAGTATTGATTGGAGGAGATTTTAATGTTACCATGGACCCATACACTGATAGATCTGGCAAGCCAGATACTTATGATCCAAATTATAGATATATTTTAAAAGATCTTATAGATGATTTTGCATTACAAGAACCGTGGCGTCTGTTACGACCGGATGACAGAGCTTATACTTTTACATCTTGTGCACATTCAATTCGCTCCAGAATAGATTATTTTTTAACCTCACCCGCAATTATACAATCAAGAACATATGCAGGAATAGTTCCTTGTAGCCTCCCAGATCATTATTTAATAGATTTACATATTAATATTGGATTAACACAATCTCCCAAAGCTAATTGGAGATTCAATACTTCTGTATATAAGATACCTCAAGCTAAATTGAATCTATGCCAACATGTTGATCAATTCCTTGTAGAGAATAAAGACTCAGTCACACATACTAGCGTATAATTAGGAGCAGGCAAAGCAGTTATTAGAGGGATGATTATGAGAGATTAATATCTTCTTTAAAAAAAGTTGAATAATGAGAGGAATTCATTGGAAAAAGAGGTTATATCACTCTCAAAAGATTATAACAAATCTGAATCACCTGAGATTCTAAAAAACCTGCTATCAGTTAAATTCAGACTCAACAATCTGTATACCTCTCAGGCCGAAAAATGTTTATTTCTAATTCGACAACATCACTATGAAAGGGGGTAGAAAGCAGGACGTCTTTTAGCTTATCAACTACGCCAACAGGAATCATCCAGAACGATACCTGTTATTAGAAACCCTTCAAATGACTTATTTACTTTACCAACAGGTATCATTACACAATTCCAAACCTATTATGAAACACTTTATACATCATTGAATTGTAAAGATACAAAGGAGGAAGATGATTTCTTCACTAATTTAAAGATCCCAAGATTAACTCAAGAACAGGAATTAAGACTAGAAGGGCATATATCAACAGAAGAGATTGCAAAAGCTATTGATTGTTTAGCTACAAACAAAGCCCCTGGAGAAGACGGTTTTCCTATTGAATTTTATAAAATTACAAAAGTCCAAATAATTCCATTATTACAATCCTTATTTAATGAAGCTTTAAAAAAGGGTCAATTTCCCCCAGAATTTTTACGAGCACGTATTACTGTAATTCTCAAACCTGATAAAGACCCAGTGGAATGTTCCAGCTATAGACCTATTTCTTTAATAAATTCTGATATTAAAATTCTGGCTAAAATACTTGCGATAACATTAAATTCAGTCATTATGACACTCATTCACCCTTCTCAAGTAGGTTTTGTTCCATCTCTATCCTCCTCAAACCAACTTTGAACAATTCTACATTTATTATGGCAACAACGATAAACTAGAAGAATCATATTATCCCTGGATGCTGAAAAAGCATTTGATAGAGTAGAATGGGGATATTTATTCCGAACTATGAATAGAATGAGTATTGGTACTGATTTTATTACTCTAACTAAGGGAATGTATCAATCTCCCACAGCCGCGATTACATGCAATGGTTTTACATATCCTTATTTTAAAATTCTACGCAGGACTCGACAAGGATGTCCACTCTTCCCCTTTGCTATTTCTTATTGCACTAGAACCCTTAGCGATTAATTAGACAAATTGCTAATATACAAGGTATTGCTACCTCACCGGGTGAGGTTAAAGCTTTTTATTATGCAGATGATATTTTACTCACATTATCTAATCTGAACTCCTCAGCTAAAACTCTGATTAATCTATTAAATCAATTCTCTACATTTTCTGGATATAAGATTAACTGGTCTAAATGTGAAGCCTTACCAATGAACAACAATACAACTTCAACTGTATTAAGTAATTTCTCTTTTAAATGGAAATCATCACATCTGAAATATCTTGGGATTCTACTTAATAGAGGGTTGAAGAATATTATGATGGACAGTTTGAATCCCATTATAGATAAACTTAAAAGAGATTTTACAAGATGGTCTCAATTGAATCTATTGTTATGGGGAAGAATACAGATTATTAAAATGAATACAATTCCAAAATTTAATTACGTCTTCAGAATGTTATCACTTCCTATTACTTCTAATTTTTTTAAAAATACAACATCTTTGATAACTCGTTTTATTTGGGGAGGAAAAAACCCTTGTATAAGTGGTTCAAAATAGCATTCATCTTCTTTAAAAGGAGGACTTAGACTTCCACACTTAGAAAATTATTGGATAGCACAACAACTATCGCACTCAACTTATATGATATCCATGAATGGTAATACGCCCATATTGGTGAAATTGGAACAATTTCTATTGAAAACTACCACCCCCCATGGCCATTTATTAGACTAAATGGCCAAAATTCTCACAATTTTCCAAACCAATCATTTACTCCTCCAAATGGCCTGGCAAAAAGCACATAAAATTATAAACTGTAATATTCATACACACTTAAATGCTCCAATATGGAATAACTCAGCAATTATATATAAAGGTAAAGAACTTAATTTGTTTGTTTGGAAAAATCATAAAATGTATATTTTATCAGATATATATACACGGGATAACTCCTTGAAATAATTCTCACAACTACAAGAAACGTATAAACTCACTAAATCACAATTTAATAATTATGTACTATTAATATCAATTCTAAATTCTGTAACAAATCTGAATATAGATTCTATGATACACTCATCCATCGTTCGTCATATCTACATGTGGAAAAACTTCAAAGGCATGGTATCTGGCTTATATTCTTTATTAACTGATGAATCTTTTTCAGATGATACATGTAGAAATTTTAAATTATGGTGGTCTACAAGACTTAATATTACTTACTCAGATAAGGAATGGACTAAGGTTCTGGAGAATTATAATCAGAGCCTTTGCGATGTGGGGTTGAAATTTAATCACTTCAAAAGTCTACATCGATGGCATTGGTCACCTTCTAAACTCTAGTCTGCCAAACTCAGTACAAACTCTGATTGCTGGAGATGTCGTCAACACAACTGCGATATTGTACATATCTTATGGGAATGTACTGAAACACAACAATTTTAGAAACAAATATCACAATATTTGAGAAAAATTGTCCCCGATATTTAACCTCAATCACCTTGTTTATTCTTATTACATGATATTCATGGTCTAGGTAAGTTTTCTTCGCAGTTTTTTAGATGGCTTTCTACAGCGATTATTGTAGCGTTTCTGGAAATCAAATGTTCTACCAACTGTCCAAACCTGGTTAAAGGATATGTTTGAAATTGCACAATTCGAAAGAATGATATATAAACTAAACGATAATCTACAACAATTTCACCACATATGGAATGTATTCTTAAATAATTGAGCTCTTTTTCCCCCTTCTCATCCTTTATGATGATCAATAAGAATTACCTTCTTTCTTAAATACATTCTCTCCAATCTCGATATATACTCTCAATGGTTTAACTAATTGTCATCTTTTTTGTCTTTTTCTCAATGTGTTATAGGATTGTATAATGTAATTACGGATTGTTTAAATGCTCTGTAATAATACATTTTATGTCCATTGCTCCTTTTATTAGTTTCATATGGATCGTATCCAATATGGAATGATTATGGAAAGTACTTACCTGTTTTTTTTTTCCTTTTTTTTCTTTCATATTCTTTTCAGAATATTCATTGTATAATTTATATTGTCAATGAGCATTTTGTATTTATTTTGTTTCTATAAAGGTTAAATAAAGAATTGAAATACAAAAAAAAAAAGAAAGGCTGCATTCCTCTTTCCTATAAAGGCTGTCACTTTGAAGTCAGCAGAAAGCAAAACAAAATAACCAGGCACCCAGAAAACACAGCTTGACATTTGACCTGAGTCTTCCAAGGTCCAGCAAACATGATAGATAAGAACACGATTTAAAGACCTGTTGGCAGAAAAGAAGTTTCAAGAAGTATTCAGTGAACATGGCTTTGTCTTGGGGCGAAGTGAACCTGAACAGCCTAAAGCAAATAGGAAGCAAGAAAATGTGAGTTACAAACCACAAAGCCAATGGCAAGTGACAGGCAAAATGCAACCCCAGGTCAACTTTCTGAAACTCCACATGATGCCTTTAGCATGCCTCAACAGCTGTGCTTCAACCTTAAAAAGTGTGGCCACCCGCGCTATTACATATTTCCTTTGCAGATCCTAACCATTCACAAAGTATAAAATGTCAACATTTTGTCAGTTTACATCAGCTTGTGTAGGAAGAAAACATATAGACTTGTAAGAAAGGGGTCCTAAAGTTATTTTGTAGTACCCAATGATGCATTTACAGTGTGCCACTGTTTGTGGCTTTGTGGCACAGGGGGCAAAATGCATCAAATAGTGCTTGGGGTGAGGTCTGGTGTCTCATGCAAGCTTCTCTCTTGCACTCAGTAGTGTTTCCAAAGGTCGAATTCCAATTCCTGGGTCATCAATATTCATGGGTTGGAAATATCCCCTTCTGGTGGAAGGGCGCTCAATTCTTGGTACTATCAGTTGCAGCATTTTTCAAAACTGTATGCATGAAGCCCTTAGAGTTCACATTAGGCCGTGTCTAACTACCAAGACTTTTCTCATACTTTTTTTTTATTAGCTGAATGATGTGATGTCACCTTTGCGCAAGCATTGGCACAGCCTACATGCATTTTGAGTTCTGAATAAAATATTTAAAAACGCATTCAGCACAGCCAATAGGTCTGGCTTGCATTTTGAGCTCTGAATAAAATATTTAAAAACTTTCAGCAATGAAAAGAAAAAAGTGATAACTTTTACATACAATGTATCTATGAGATAATGAGCTTAATGTGTGTTGATTCATTGTGTTTTGAGATGTATAATAGTCCCTCATACACGGCAATGTAATCAATTCATAGAAGAAGGAATGGAACACAAAAACAGCCAATAGCATGTGGAGCAAGAACAATACTCCCCTTGGTTGAGCCAAAGCACACTTTCTGTATATTGTAATTAATTTGCTAATTATAGGTAAAAGAGAGTTTCACCCTGAAGCCAGACCTAAAAATGCTTCTTTTTATCGAAATTACCCTGGAAAGAATGTGGTGGCTACCATGAGTTCATTATGAATTTTAGTGTGTATTCATTCACAAACTAAAACAGCATGCTTCCCATTGGCACACAGTGAAATATGTTAGCCAAAATGTCCACTGGAATTCCTCTCTAATTTAGTGCTATATGTGTAAATTAAAACGCGCTGGTGCTCAAAGCTCTCCTCTGAAACACGCGGCTCCTGAACTTAAATGTGCGACCACAGAATATTGAGGCAGGGTAACCCTGAAGCCATCTCGGGCCTCTTTAATCCATTTACAGCCAGCCCTGCCCCTTCAGCTCACTCTTGAGCATTCTGCTTTCTCCCTTTGTAAAGCTTTTTCGTTTTTCTCTTCGTCCGTCTATGCCATATAAGTCTTTTGCTGCCAGTAAATGCTTGAGGCAGAAAAATTAGGGCCGACCCTCAAAAATAAGTGTCGCTGCCTCGCACCGGGAACCACGGGCTCAAATTAAGCACTGCTCTAATTACTTCTAAAATCTAGGGTGCTATGTAGGAATGGCTGTTCACGTGGTATTTGCTGAAAAACACAGCAGCTATTGTGTAGAACAACCTTGTAATGGCTGCTTAGGTTTTGCAGTAAATGCTGGCAGTTCTGCTTAACAGCTTTTCATCGCATATTTTAACGGCTTGTTACACTTTTCACTGGTTTTACAAAAAAAAGTTCAAAAGCTTTGCTGAACATTCTGGCCCGTACTTATACTTTTTTTGCGCCGCATTTGCGCCGCTTTTTGACGCAAAACGGCGCAAACCTATAAAATACAGGGGCATATTTATACTCCGTTTGCGCCGAATGTGCGTCAAAAATTTTGACGCACTTTCAGCGCAAACGTTGCCCCATATTTAAACCCTGACGCCCGATCCGGCGCACCAGGAAAATGGCGCTATGTGCGCCAGTTTTTGGAAGCGGCACCCCGCCCTGCGTTAATGACATGCAGGGTAGGCGTTCCTGTCCAAAAACAGACGCACATAGCGGTGCGTCGTATTTATGCTTCTGGGCAAAAATCACTCCCGCGCGGCAGGCGGCGCAAAAAAATCACGCAAAGCACGAATATCGTGAAATTTTAACGCCTGGGTCAGGGCAGGCGTTAAAATGGGGCAAACACACCTGTACTTAATCAGAACACACAGAACAAACAACAGAGCAGCAGAGCAGCAACAGGGAGACATGGAGGTGCTTTTTCTTCAGCGTGCACGTAGACGCAGAGCCCTGCAGCAACAACAGCAGCCACAACAACAACAGCAGGGACCCCAAAGACAGCGCAGAAGGCAGGAGAGGATATTCCGCCCAAGAACAACCCTGCATGGCCTCAGGGAACGAGACATCATCCAGAGATACCGGTTGAACTGGCAGGCCATTCAGCAGCTGCTGACAAATATTGAACAGCAATTGGCCCCCACTTTAGTGACTCCACGCACTATCCCAACAGAAACAAAGCTGCTTGCCGTACTTCACATGCTGGCAAGTGGCTCCTTTCAGACAACTGGTGCCCTGGTTGGTGGAATCTCACAACCATCGTTCTCCGCATTCCTGCCTAAAGTACTGGATGCCATCATTGGACTGACACCCCGCCACATCTGCTTCCCTAACACAGTGCAGAAGCAGCAGGAAACTAAACAGGGGTTCTACGCCATCAGTGGCTTTCCGCACGTCCTTGGTGCAATCGACTGCACACACGTACGCCTTGTGCCACCTGCTGCGAGTGAACACCTCTACCGCAACAGGAAGCACACACATTCCATCAACGTGCAGGCCATAGTCGATCACCAAGGACTGATCAGCAACATTGTGGCTAAATATCCTGGGAGTGTACATGACGCATTCATCTTCCGTCACAGCACCATCAACCAACACTTCCAGGATGGACGGTATGGCAATGGACTACTTGTTGGTAAGGACAAAAATCTACTCATATACTCACTGCACAGAAACCCTCTAGGATAAACAACCCATACACCACAATAGCAACACCTAGACAGGAACACACTGAGGTACTCACATCACTAGCCATGTTTCACAAGTCACCATTGAACCTCTCACACATTGGAATTTACTCTACAGCTTAGTGTGAAGACATTCATGACTGTGGTTGCCTAAATGTCACCTTGCAAATTGGAAGTCTCACAATAACCTGTACACTAATACAATGCATAGGTTTTAAGGGATGGGATGGCCTGGGTATGTTCAATTGAACGTTTCTAATACACTTTCATGTTTCAACTCTGCATGGAACTATCATCACACCCCCAGTGAGGACACACGGACACCTGTGTCACAAGTCACAATGCAAGGGAGGGCACACTGTACTTGAGAAACCGATACATCCTGCTGACAAACAGTTAGCCAACAAACACTTGCTCAGCCAAGGAAAAAAAACAATGCCAAAGTTTCCACCAACAACCATAGGTTGTCACATTAGTACACAAAATAGTCACAGACAACACAACACAACTACTTCCATCAAAGATACGTACAACAGTGCCTCCTACATCTAATTGATACCATTCTGTGTTTCTCTTTCAGCTGATCAGGGGTATGGCTTCCAGCCTTGGATAATGACACCATATGGGAACCCAAATACTGCTGCTGAGCGGGCATACAATGACGCCCACAAGAGGACACGCAGCATTGTGGAGTGGACATTTGGGATCCTAAAGTCAAGGTTCCGCTGCCTTGACATCACTGGCGGAAGCCTACTATACTCCCCAGAGATGGTCTGTAAGATCATACTCACTTGTGCCATATTACACAATATTTGTGTAAAAAGGAACATTCCCCTCCTTGAACCGGACCCAGACATGCCTGAGGATGATGATGAGGAGGATGCTGGCCTGCAACAGGAGGGGGAACAACCTAACACGGCAGCAGGAGTGCGTAGGCGCCAACAGCTTGTGAACAATTTTTTTACTTAAGTTATTATAATCACTTGTATTCCACACTTAACAAACAAACACCACATCATGCTTTGGCCTATTCATTTCTGACCACCTTTAGTTTGAAATAGCTGAAGATGAATGTCGTCTCATTGATCAAGAATGCCATTAAAATTCATCACACCAAAAATAAACATCACAACTGTATGCACAGAGGGTAGGATGTGACATGATACATTACCATACACAGAGCCCAACAAGAGTACAAATGTGACAATTACACATGCCGGATCCAAACAACTGAAACAGTCTCTCATCCAGCCCAAAATTGGAGATCATTTGAAAGTCACATTACACGTGTTCAGAGACTGGGTGGGACCATCCATGTGTACGTGACCATGTCATCAATGGCTTCTCTCAAGTGTGTGATATGAGCAATACACAATAGCTACAACATCAGCTGCCACTAACTCAGGAGGGGACCTTGAAGTTACAGTGACAACATACACCCAGACAGGTGATAGTGGATCCACATTCCCACACACATGTACACATATGTCATACAATCAATCTAATATTTGAAAGTAGACCATCACAGTTGTGTCCTAGTCTGAACCTAGCAGGAAGATTGTAACATGACACTAAACCAGTTTATGCAGAAAGGGACACAGACAACCAAAATATTCTTCTCATTATCACATCGGGAACGCTGAGAGTCTTGCAAACATAGTCATAGGAAAATGGTATGCAAGTTTGCTCCAATTCATCATTACTGCAAAGGTCAAATGGGCTAATGAGATGAATGAATGGTCAACAGTCATTCATACCATATGGCCTTACATTAGCCTGCTGCTGCAGGTTTGCCATGAAATAATAAATATACTCCATGGATACAGTAGCTATTCTGGATGGTCAAATCCTAGGGTGCTGGGGGCCTAAGTCCACCTCTACCGCCCCCAAAACATACAAGAATCATGTACTTGTGAACTAAACACATGCATAAGGCACATGTGTGGCCTCCATGTCACAAGTCCAACACAAATCTGAAACACAAAATCATAATGGGACATGCTCAGCCCCATAAAAACTGAAAGTGACTCTCCCACTCCCTGTTAGGACTACAGATAAAAGCATCACCATCATAAATGTGGACACATTTTGGAGACGGAATACATAATGGTATCCCATCCATCATTTCAAAATAGCCATCAGCAATTACACCAAATATGTCGTCAAATATGGTCAATACATTAGTTAACGTATCCCAAACATTACAGTGTGAATGCCTTCTATACATAAAACAACGGACATGTGTCATATACAAACACATATGTGTATCACATCGCACCGTTTGACCATGAGAAATCACCTTTCCAAAGCTAAAAACATGAAGACATAAGGATAAATTTGCTCCATATTCTACGCATACAGCATGGCCGTCATAATTTGTTCACGTACATGTGTGCACACAATGCAGAGTCAAATACAAATGTATCCAAAAGTGTCTTAATATTTCGCCTTCAAAGTATAATTTACATCCACAATATTTTTGACTCTGCATCATGTGCACTACTGTACGTGTAAAGAAAATGACGCCCATGCTGTATGCGTGGTAAAATTGACGCTACATGGACAATATGTTGGTCATCTCATGTACATTATAAAATATTAATATTCATATCATATTTTTTCACTCCGCATCATGTGCACTACTGTACGTGTAAAAAAAATGACGCCCATGCTGTATGCGTGGTAAAATTGACGCTACATGGACAATATGTTGGTCATCTCATGTACATTATAAAATATTAATATTCATATCATATTTTTTCACTCCGCATCATGTGCACTACTGTACGTGTAAAAAAAATGACGCCCATGCTGTATGCGTGGTAAAATTGACGCTACATGGACAATGTGTTGGTCATCTCATGTACATTATAAAATATTAATATTCATATCATATTTTTCACTCCGCATCATGTGCACTACTGTACGTGTAAAAAAAATGACGCCCATGCTGTATGCGTGGTAAAATTGACGCTACATGGACAATATGTTGGTCATCTCATGTACATTATAAAATATTAATATTCATATCATATTTTTTCACTCCGCATCATGTGCACTGTAATGCGTCAAAAAAAAATGACGCACAACTGTGTATGCGTGAAAATATGACGCAAAACGGGAAAATAAAAACGGCGGCCATTTTCTGCAGGAAGTGATGTAATAGGATATCCTGTTTACAAAATCTGTACTGGGAGTTAACTTTCACTTTCACTTTGCAGTCTCAGATTTATCTAGACTGTGTGGTTGTGTGAAAGGTGTTGTCCTGTGTTTTACTGCTTTTGTGTCCTGTGTGCCTTGTATTTTGTCTTAGTGTCAATCTATTATTGTTGTATAACATTGTCTCTGTCTGTTTAGTGTTATTTTGTCTATACCTGTGATAGTTTGTATTGTCAGTGGGAGTCTGTTGTGGGTAGCATAGTTTGGGGAGTTAGTTGGGCTATTTTTCTCCTTCTTCTTTTTCTTTCACACCTCTACCTTTCCCCATTTCCCACTTTTACTTTCATATTTATTTTGTCCAGCATTAGTCCTCTCAATATGTCAGGTAGGCCTCGCCTGTCCAGGATGGGTGAAGACGAATTGGGGGGGTTCATATGGCTAGTAAGCCATTTCCTCCCACTAATGCTGGAAGCTGGGGGCCGTGTGATACAGGGGTATCACACGGAGGCGAGGAAAATCCGGTGGGAGAAGGTGCGCCATCACCTGGTCCGGGTCTACGGGAGTCTGAGAAATGTACACCAACTCAAGCACCGCTGGGCAGATCTGATCACCAGGGAACAGGACCTGCTGGACCACCTGGGACTCCGGATTGGTGGCCATGTTGGTGAGTAAAAATCTATTAAATGGGAATGATAGAAATCTGTGTGTGAACATGTGATGATTGTTAGCCAATCTGCAAAATAAGTAGCTGACTGTGTGTAATGCTAGGGAAACCTAGGCCCATGGTTATACACATAAATCCCCATATTTTGCAACACATGTACACGCAATAACAGCATTAAAATCCAACATCTATTTGTA
Source organism: Pleurodeles waltl (assembly GCF_031143425.1). Lineage (NCBI taxonomy): Eukaryota > Metazoa > Chordata > Amphibia > Caudata > Salamandridae > Pleurodeles > Pleurodeles waltl. The sequence goes on along the minus strand of NC_090440.1, from coordinate 47,915,942 downwards.
TTTTGCTAAGTCGCCCCCTCTCTGCATCACAAAATGTTGCAAATGCTGCGCTACAAAGGTATACATATGTGTCCTAATGTGTATTTGTTGCAGAATGTGTATGAAGACCTATGCTACCAGTCCGATGGCTCATTTTTGCAACACATACCAGATGCCTGTAGCTGCATGTAATGTAGTGTTGCATTTGTGTCAGAAAAGCAACACGTGAACTGCTCTATTTGTACTCCACTGGTCATAATGGCCAGTGAGTACGTCATGTAGAAACAACATACCTACATATGCAGACGCCATAGCTAGACAGAAAATTGGAAACACATGATGATGCTATACATGTGTGTTGCCTTCATGTCACATGAAGTTAGTCATGTTGTTCACACATATGTCACATGTGTGTCTGGTTGCTGTGTGTTGAACCTGTCCACATAGCCTGTTTGATTGTGAGTGGTCATGCAGTCCTCATGGAACCAGTTTTGGAATGTCTCTCTGGGATGCACATGCTGAGATGTATGGTTAACATTATTGTTGGGGCATACTAATGGAGGATTAACTTGGACGACACATGACTGTCCTGGCCACTGCATGAGTGTAGTAGGGTGTGACACTGGAGCAGGAGACTCATCCAATGATAATGTTGAATACAAAGTCATCCATGCAGGATGAGCATGTGTGAAAGTCTATCATTACCATGCCATATTCACACAGTGTCATTGTAACAGAAATTATTTGTCCCTTCACCCAGTCTGAGTATAATCTTTGTTTCATGCTTTACAGGTGGACCAGCCCCGTACACCGTGGGAGAGGTGGCCCATTTTGACGACCCTGATACCTACAGTGAGTGTCGCCTGAGTGCTATTTACATTGTTTGGTAATGAAGCATGATGGATTACTGTGTGTTCAAGAGAATTCATGATTTGATGTGCTGGCCGTTCATTGGCTTTGTTGTTTTAGTGTGATATCAAATTTGAATAATGTTTCTGTAAAGCAATACCTAGTCATCTCTCAGATTGAGGGGTTGTAGCCCATTCAATTAGGGCGGCAATTGGGAATGGTATGACTCATTTGGAATACACTGGTCAATGTTAGACTTGGTCAGGGACTTGCCATCAACTGAGTCTGCATATCAGACTGACAGTCTCCCAGATAGCTTAGGCACATGGCTTTGATGACAAGTGTTTCTTCCTAGTTGAGGATGGACTGTGTACACTGTAGGTCGGATCTTCCAGGGCCATGTACTTCCACAAGGTGAACTCGAAGTGTATGCGACTTGAGTGCAATGGCCTAGGTGTTCAGTTGAATCATGTGAATGGGTGTTCTACCTCCTCTGTGTGTGTTGTTAAACATGCCTCACTAATAGTATGTTATGTTGGGCTAAGTCATATCATTTTGACATGTGTGGACCTGGGATGTGACAAGGTCGGGCTGACTACAACGTGTTGCTAGCCCTTCATAGTTGTTGTGTGTGAAGGCACATACTTGTTGAACTTTCTGTACACTCCTGGGTGTGCATTGAACATGGGATTGTTGGTTGTTCTTCCCACACCACCCACAAAGACTGGGATGTTACTGTGAAACAGGGTACCTAGGACTGTAGCAACCAGTATGTTACACGTACTTAGCACCTTTTGTGACTTGAGTTAGTACCTAGGGCCAGAGTGAGAAAAATGTCTACACGTTGCAAATGGCATAAATATATGTTTGTGATTTGCAAACGTCTGATTCCTATTCCAAAATGTATTTGGTGGTCATGTACATATTAGGAAAATGCTTTTCAAAATGGAAATGATAAAGTGGTTTACCAGACCTACTTGCAAATCACAGTGGTAGGCAATCCCATTTGCAACCGAGTACGTGGTTGCAAAGTGAGTAGCTGTTATCATCCACTTGAAGTGGATGGTAACCAACTTGCTGACTGGAAGGGGTCCTCATTGTAAACCTTCACCTTTGTGAGTGGACCAAAATAATCCTGCACAAAACAGCCAGTGGTCTAAGGGACCAATAATTACCGTGAACATTTCCAAGTTGAATTGTTGTGTTTTTAAACTAATTGCAGCTCATTTTCCTTTCAGGTAAACGGCCTACACTTGGGGAAAAATTACTTGCTTCATTTAAAAGCAGTCACGTCTATGGATTTCTGCTGGTACCAGCAGGCCTCCATCCCCGTGAGTGCCCATAGTCGCTACGGTACAGCAACTTGGAACCCACATCATTGATGTTCATGAGGTGGGTTTTCGGGACCCCATAGCGACTCGCAGACGGTGTCAGAGACACCGTTCTGCTTTGCATAATTGCTAGTTGTTATTTCAAGATTCCTACATCTGACCCCTAGTGTGGACATATGATTCTGGGCCAGGGGTTCAATCTTAGCAAACAACTAATTCCAAATGCCATTGAGTGAGGAGTGTGATTGTTATCACATAGAATGACATATGTAGTGAAGTCAGTATGCGGAAGAGCTGGTGCCATAATGTCTCATGCCTTAGGTATTATTTGGTTGAGTAGTTTAGGGTGATGTCATCCATCATGTAGAGACATGTATATGCTAGGTGTGATATGCCCTTAGGTATGCAGGATTCACATGTACTTCCTCTGAGCCTTTCCGTGAACTATGTTGTAACAATTGCTGCATAAAATACATTTCTAGTAATGGACAAATGACCCATGGTGGTATTCAACCCACTGTAAATTCAATGCTCAATATTTCCCTTTTCTCTTCACAGCTGCAAACCTGAGTGCCGCAGAGCGCAACCATTTCGAGTGCCGTGCAATGAGGTACAGCCACATCCTGCAGGTGCAGTGTGGGTATCGGAGGATGGCCCGCAGATATAATTCAGATCGGGCCTCCGGGGCGTGGTATGCCACACCACAGGCTCCCCCAACGGTGCCACCAACAACCACCGCCACTACATCCACCAGGTCTGCCCAAGGGGACACAGCAACGGACCAGGCATCTTCATCCAGACCTGGACCCAGCCGTGTGTTGGGAGCAGGGCTGTCCCGTGGCCACTCCACTCCAGCAACAACCTCCACCTCCACCGGCACCCAGACCAGCACTGACCCTCCTATTGACCCTGCAGCCTTCCAGGCATTGTCCAGAAAATTGGACAGGTTGATCCGCAAGGTTGACAACCTTGCGGAGGACATGAATGAGGTGAAGAAGAAGGTGCGCTCCATCCGGCGCACACTACGGAGGGCAAATCAGTAGTCATTTTGCCCTCCTGAACTTTTACCCCTCCCCTCTCACCTCTTTCCTTTTTCATACTGTTAGTTGGGTTTGGGGGGTTAGTTACAGGATAAGTATAGGAAATTAGCTTAGTTAGTGTTAGGTAAGAGGGTGGGGGGTCCTTATTCTTTCTATCTAATATTTTTGTGTGGGTGGGGGGCAATGTTGGGATTCCTGTTTAATTAAAAAAAAAAAAATTCTAAAAAAATAATATCACAAAAAAATATATGTTTGTTTAGGATAGTATAGTATGTGTGTAGGTTAGTAAGTGTTGTCCTGCATGTGTCTTGTCTCTTAATGGTGGGTGGGGGGTTGATGTTTAGATCGTTTCGTTACATGTGTAGAGTAAGTTTAGCTTAGGTTAGTTAGGGACAGTTGTGGGTTAGTAGTAGTCAGGTTAGATCAGTGTAGGTTTACCTTTCCCTTAGTTGCCTCTTTTATTACTACTTTGAAATAAAAAATTTGTTAACCCTTTACCTGATGCGTTAGTTGCTACCTTTTCATAGCCTTGACATCAGTGTAGCAGAAAGTTTTAGTATGACATTTGTGTTCCATGCTCGCTATCCCCAGGCTAATGAGGTTCAACATGGCAGCTACCCGTGTGCTAACTTGGTAAGTATCCACCATGTGGGAGAGCCAACATTGGTAGTGTGCATTGATCATCAAGGTTTGTGGTTGGTATGTATCCTACTTCACAAAGAGTGCTTCCCGACTTGTTATTGTAGGTAAATAGATAGGTTGGACAGCATTGTGAAGTTCTGGGAGAGCTTTGTAGATGAGGATTTGTTCACACTCTTGTCTTGTTGCTGTCATTGCTGACCTACATCATGTGTGTACTGATTCAGCATGACTTTCCTCCATGGAAGTATACGCCGTAAGGGTGATTGATGCAGTGTAATTTGTTTATCATTCCTTTCATTTTACAGCATAATTTCCAATTTTAGTATCGCATGGTGCCTACATTTCTCAGCCACCATTAGTTGTCTAGAATAGCTGTAGATGGTGCATCATTCTGTCCAACACAGCATGATTGTGTGTGCTTAGTCCCTTCATCAGTTATTTTCCTCAGTATAGTAAAGCTATGATGCAATCCTGGCCACTGCACAGATGTTTCAGTATACATGAAATCAGGACAGTAGTATAGAGAATCTACATGGTTGCCACACAGCCACTTTGGAGTTATCTACTGCACAGTTGAAGTGTGAAATGACACAGAGACACAATAGGTGTGCAAGTGATATTTATTTGTAGGTGGTGTAGTGCAAAATGTCCATTCACAATGTTAGCTGAGTCCGTTCTGGTGTATTCTTACATGGTGATCCTACAGACGGGGTGTGGATGATGCTCCTGACATGCTGGGGTGAGGTCACAGACGGTGCAGAGGAACATGAATTGCCAAATGGTAGGAGAGAGACATTCACTGGCAATGGGGACAAGTCATACAGTGGATTGCCGAACAGTCATTGAGGGTAGTTGTAGTGAGACTGGCATGTGTCCAAACGTAGGACCTTGGTCAGAGTAGGCCATGGTGCAGGGACTAGGGCTTCCGGGTACTCTTGCGTGTGAATGTTATCTGTTCCATGTCTTCTTCTTCTTCTGATGTGTGTGTTGCCTGGTGTATCCTTGTTGTTGTTGGTTGTGAAGGGGCAACACACACCTCAGTGTTAGAAGACATGGAGGCAGACATCCCGGGGGCTGATCCCTGTCGAGTAATGAAGGGCAGTACTGCAGCAAGGAGGGCCTGCTGGTTTTTCAGAATGGCAGCCACAACCCGATGGTAGGCAGCGAGGTCGGCCCTGAGGGGTTCTATGTTGCATTCGTGCACACGTTGACTGGCTTGCAGTTGGAGTTGTTGTGTCAACTGGATGACAGCTGTGCAGATTTCCTTCTGTGTTTTTAAAAGTTCCTCCAAGAGCGATGTTCTGGCTTGCATTGCAGCTGCCTGATCAGCAGTTGACAACATGCACGAACGCACCCCCTCAAGGCTGGCTGCCATAGTTTGCATCCCCACCCGCACCTCCTTGGCCAGCTCCCGCTGGACCCCAACGACAGTTCTTTCGAAGCTGGTGCCAGTGTCGTCAGAGTCCTTAGCTGTGTTGGAGCTGGCAGGTCTTACAATTGGGGTGGCGGGTGGTTCTACTGTGGTGGCTGCTTCTTCTGTGCTCCTCCTTGTGACTGAAGGTGGGGTTTGGAGGCTTTCAAGGACCATGTCAAGGGTCTCTTGTGGGAGGTTGATGGTCTCGTCATCCATGTCATCAGGGAACTCATGGACAGGCATATCGGCAGGAAATCCGTGTTCCTCTGCAATGAAACAGGGTACAATTAGTGTGTCTGTGTTGTGCCAATTTTGCTTTAAGATACAAGCCTTTGGATGCCTTAACTTTGTACTCTGTGTTTGTCTTGGTATCTGCTGTCCGTCATAGGGCATTGTTGTAGGCCTATGGCCCACCTGTGTGTCACATGTATGATATGGATCTTTCAGACATGTCTGCCAGGTCGCCTCTAGGTGTTGCTTTGTAATTATTTAGAAATAGGCGTTTTTTTGTCCTACTCCTCACTTGGTGTTTCACTATTGTTATGGATGGACATTTTGTTGGGTGGGATCTCATTATCCTACATGTGATTCTTGGCTTTCTAGGCAGCAGGATAGCTAATGGTGTGGGGGACTAAGTTTGACCCACTTGTATATAACTCTGTCACCCAGATATTCAATTTAGCTCAGACTAACTAGCAGTGCCTCTGGTCTCCCATATCAAAGGAATGTTTAGACATCCGAGCGCATGACATCTTTGGAACTTCTCAGGGAAGTGGTGGTCACTCAGGTCCTACACATTTCTATCTTTTCCGGTATGTTCCCATACACAAATGACAAAGACAGTATTTGTTTGATATGAAGTTTCATTGTACAACTGACTTGTAGGAATTTAGGTGTGAGCCCCAATAACCCAAACAATACACACTGTTAGAATTGAAATAGTCCGCAGGAGACTAATACATTAGTACACAACTATCATGGTGCCTAACAGTTTCTACTCTCCCTCTGCTTGTTCTATGTATAGCACAGCATGTTAAGTTTGGAGCTTGCCTGTCTGAATCACAGGGGAGACATCATCCTTCTTATCAGAGGAATGGGCTGGGATCTGGTTGTGCATCAGCAGCAAGGCAGGCAGCATCTAGTTGTGAATTTATGTTTGGAAACTCCCCCATGCGTGTCTTGGGACGAGGAAGTGAATTTAAAAGACATATGTCATGGTGATGACAAGGTTTCCCTACGCAGGAATGCCAGACCTTCAACCCTACCACATCTATCAGCAACGTACCAGACGGTATCCTTGACTGGGGCACAGAGTGAATATGTTCTGGCAAACTCCAGTGCAGAAGTAGGCAAAACAGGGTGATTTGACTAATTAACAACACCCTAGGACTGACTATTTGCTACATTAACTGATAGGAAGGGCAATGAGAATCATTTACTGCAAAGTGCTCTGAGGCTCTTAGATGTGAGCAAATGAGTATTAGTACATTCAGGGTAAGATGCACAAAGGCCTCCAGCCTGAGGCTAATGCGCAAAGTATACGTTTCACTTGCCACACTACACTTTGACTGACTGTGGGTGTTGTGACTGCCCTGCCAGCACACTTGCCTCTCAGGCCCTGCCCCATACACTTTTTATTCACATTGCATGAACTGTACATGTTACGTGGCATTACCTATGCATGTCAATGTTAGGATGTGGTATGGATGTAAACATTGTTGATGTTTGTATATGATGGGGTATAATGTGTGTCTTACTGGATTGGCCTGTTTATCGTATGAATGTCCTATTTTTTTGTAAGACTGTGCAGATGTGTTTCAGTGACCAGTTGCCTGTGTCCCCTCCTCAATGTTGTTGTCTGAGCAGTATGACATTAGTGATGTAGCCTTGTTAGCCAGGCACGTGAGGGACCCTGACGTATGCAGCATGTGTGTGTCGTTAGTGCTGTGTGGCTCCTATTGCTGTTTACTTAGGGTTATGTATGTGTCAGTTATGGACATTCGGCATTTGAGTGTACTGGTACCTTTGTCTTATTTCTATGAGTAATTGCAGATGTCATCCTCACCCCCTATTTTAGGTATGTATGTTCCAGGGTGGGGTTCCTGCCATTTGGTGCTATAGCTGCACAGAGATGAGAGGTGTTATTGTCAACTGTGGTGGCAGTTAAGTTGCAGTTGTTGTATTTGCTACAGCATTACAGGTAGGGACCTAGTTGATGGGGAATAGATTTTGCAAGACAAGTGCCTGGATGTGGATTTGAGGTAGTGTCCTTCCCACCTGTCACTGCTTTCCCTTGGCTCTCTTGTTGTAATTACAGGATGTCCCCGTGGGACTGTTGTGGTTGCTGTATTTTGTCGTGCCCCAGCTTCGGTCAGTACTGGGCATGCCCCCCTGCCGTGCCCCTTTCCCCATGCCACTTCATATATGTGCTGACTTACATGCATTGTGTAGTAGGTATCCCCCCCTGCTTACAATCCTCATTATTGCATTTGAATTCCCCATGCGACTTACCCTGCATGTGCGTTGTGTCGTGGTAAGTAAAGTAAATTAGCACTTGTATAGCGCACTACTCACCCGTTAGGGTCTCAAGGCGCTGTACTCATACCGCTATGGAACCCCTCCTGGCTTTTCCCTGTGAGGCGCCCACTCCTGAGCACCCCCAGGGTGAAGCCAGGCATCCAAGCGCTGTTGGGGCCGTTGTGGAGATTAAGCAAGCTATTGCCCAGAGTTGCAGAGTGGGACCCATGAATTAGATTAGGCACCGAGGCGAGAATTATCTGGTCAAGGGGAATTGAGCCCAAGACCTGCCGAAGCGGGACTTGAACCCTGGTCTTGAGCCAGATCTCTGCTTCAGGGTCTGCCGCTCTAACCATTGAGCCACACTTCTCCAGTGGTAGTCTGCGCTGTCCAGTCCTTGAATCCCTGTGACGATCTCCTCCGGGATGACGGCTGCGACCATCTCCTCCATGTGGTCCAGGGCCTCCTGTTGTGCTGGACTCCCCCCTCCAGTCTGCATTGCTGCCTTCCTGTTCCTGGCCATTTTCTCTTTGGTCCTTCGTTTGCAGTCATGCCAGTGTTTCTTACACTCGGTGACTGTCCGGCGTTCTTCAGCCACACTGTTAATCTTGTCCACAATTTGTTTCCAGATGGCCTCTCTCCTACTGAGTGGCAATTTTGAGGAGATGAAAAGTTGGTGCTGGTGTTCCGTCACCTCTTTCACCAGGATTTCCTGCTCCTCTGCACTGAAGCGACACTTTCTTTTTTTTAAAAAAATGTCCTGGTTCCTGTATGGATCCTCCTGGCTGGTTCCTGGTCTGCTCTCATCCTCCTGGGGTCTGTTGGGGCATCTAGGATCCATTTTGGGTCTCCTCTCCTGAAAGGGCAGTTTTCGTGCAAAAATGTAACGCAATAGCGTGAAAAAAAACGGCGTTTTCACGATTGCGCTGTCGTAAATCGACCCACAGTGATGTGCGTAGCATTTACGTTGGTTTCCTTTACGACAGACCGACGCTGTGTGCGTCATGAAATAATGACTCCAACCTGTTGGTTGCGCCGCCGTACGTCAAAGTATAAATTTGACGCCCGCATGGCGCTTCCAAATGGCATTAGACGGCGCAATTTTTTTTGACGGAAAACTGCATTGGCGCAGTTTTGCGTCAAAAAGTATAAATATGGCCCACAATGGTATTTTGCAAGTTTGCGCCGTTTTTGTGTCAAAAAACGACGCAAATGCGGCGCAAAAAAAGTATAAATACGGGCCTCTGTTTTGCATTTTAACGGTTGTGTATGCACTAATCAGCTTTCGCTTTTAAATGTGAGCAGTTCTTACGCACGGGCTTTGTTAGATATGCACTTTAAATACATTACATAGTTTTTATTGAAGGGCATTTGAAGCACAATGCCTACGTTTCCAAAACTACCCAAGCTAAATTTAGTGGTTAATAACCTGAGTTTCTAAACCTATGGTTTTATTGTTTTATTGTTTTATATTATGCAAATATCCTCTCGAAATTCAATTTAAGTGACACCTACGCCCCATTTGCCTGGGCAGAGAACATCTAAAGCTTTGCTTGCCAGATGCTAGCGTATACATTTCTGAAATAAAAACATTTTTGGATTATTGATATTGAACATTTCAGCTGGTTCGAAATGTATACTTCTAAAGCTCATGAAAGTTTACAAACTGAAAGTTCAATAAATATTAGATGCAAAGTCTAACTTGGAATTTGATCTGTGGTAATGAATATGGATATGCGTGTTTATGATTGCAGTTGCACTACTTAAAGTGTTATTGGGACACATTGGCCCATATTTATGAAAAAGTGGTGCATCAGAGCTGATGTGCCACTTTTTCTACACCCCCCCTCTTCCGGCATCTAACGACACCATGGTTGTAAATAAGGCGCATCATGGTGGTCATTAGCACAATGGCTACTGTGGCTCTTTGCTACACAAGCGTCAAAAATGTTGACGCTTGCGTAGCAAAGTCCAAGGAGGCCCATAGATTTCCATGGGAGTGTAATTTTGACGCCTGCTCCTGCAGGCATTAAAAATTACACCAAGATATGTTAAATTTCTTCTTAGTTTCGGAACGCCCCTTCCCTTGCATACATTATGCATGGTGCAAAGGGTTACAAAGTGGCGCAATGCACGCATTGCGACACTTTGTAAATATGATGGGGGGGAAAAAGCCACATTAGCGCTGCCGTAAGGTTAAAAAAATGACATTATGGCGGCATTAAGGTGGCGTTGGGGTCTCTTAAATATGCTGCATCGTTTGTCACTGTCATGATATGAAATTAAGGTTTTAGCACATACAGGCATCTGGGGTCCTAAAGTTTTTGCTTGCTAATAGTGAAGCGCACAGACAGATCTGAAAGGTTGTATCCAGAAACATGTATAGCTTCCTAAGGAATCTTTAACTTTAATACCAGGAAGAACATAGGATGGTGAATATTTGTTTCCATTTATGAATACGATGCCGGTAACTCAAACAAATTGATGCATTGAGTAACAAATTCCTACACGCCAGTTAACAAATCCAAGGTCCAGATTGCAAAGCAAGTTCAAACAATCCATAACACTAAAACATTAGCAGTTAAAACCACAGTTATTAAAAAAAGGTTGAGTGGAGAAATTTGGAGGTAAAACAGGAAAATGGTGTTATTGTATCTGAGTATCATTTCAACTGGTTCCAAAACAGGAAAACAACACGCTATTTGTATGAGAACATAAGTAAACGAGCATTGGCAAATGCATTAGGTTTCGCCTATGTGATTATTAATACTTTTTTTGTTGTCATTTGTAGTTTTGTGAGTAGTTGCGCAAATAAAGTGACTGAAACTCATTTAAAGTGTTAGGAGTTGTTTATTGAGAAGGTCAATATAATGTGCTCTTACTGGTGGTATTATAAAGTTGGATATTAGGCAAAGAGTGGAGGTCAAATTTGAAAAACAATGTACCTGATAAGTGGGGTTGAAGTGGGTGCAGCCATGGGCAGATTAGATAAAGTGCGCATGAAAAGCAAAAGAAGCACAATATAAGTGAATTAACCACATTCCTATTTTAAGAGCAATATATATGAACCTAAAAGGAACATTTCCTGCCGTAGTTATCAAAACTTTTGAGGAGCGATAACCATGGTTTATACTTTATTTTATTTGTGCTATTTCCAAAGCATTAGGTGCCCCTGTTCATGCACTTGGCTGGCACCTGTGTGCATGAGGGTGGGGGTGTTGGTTGAGGGGGGGTTGTAGGGGTGATTTCAGAGGACGATCTTGTGTGTGGAATAGGCAGTCCCAATGGTTTGCAAGCAAAATGCATTTGTAATAGAATTAAACACATTCCGCATTTTAGGGTGTCGTAAACTACATTATTGAACCCAAAGGAACATTTCCGGTAATGGTGGCTAAAAATTTTGAGTAACAGAAATAGGAAGTACTATTTACTGCGCAGGCAAAATTGAGCATTCACTAACTTTGCGACTGTGTTAAGGTTAACTCAAATAAGAAAAGGGTGCATGAGAAAATGAAATAATTCATCATTAACAATGCGACTTATGGGTAAAATGGAAAGGTTATTAAATTAGAACATGAAGGACATTTTTCATAGTTGATACCAAACTATATTAATCAAACCATATAAATAAACCCAAAGGAAATTTCCTGCAGCAATTTGTATAACTTTTGATAAAGATAAATAGTAAATACTTACCCAAAGTTAGAACTACGTTGCAAGCAATGTTGTAATAAAACCCTTTTTCTTTGCTAAGAATGGAAAGTAATGCGTTTGTTTGTTTGTTAGGTATGCATGTTTTAAATAGGATGCTAGGTATTAAAATGTAATAAAGTATCAAATAGGCAGTGACTATTTTGTTACTCTTGCATTCCTATTTGCTTAAAAGTGTAGCGTTGTTGCAATTGGTTAAAAATGAAAGGGGCCCTTGTTAACACGTAATATTTTGGGGGGAATACCGCTCATGTGAAGTTGTGACACAATTTACAGATGTTTCTGAAAAGTGTTGTATTTTAGTTTCTGATTGTCCTCTGAGATATAAAATATCTAAATAATTTTCCAAAAGAAGGGCCATGTGTGACAATCTACAGATTGTCAAAACACATTAAAGCATTTTTTGTGGATTATGTTTGGATTAGCAAAACGGTTTAAAAAACATAACAGAGCAAACAGCAGTACATAACTTATAAAAGGGGTGTACCACCACTATTTTGTAAGCATATTTATGTAGTGTAAACTGAGGCCAAAGACACTGCAGTGCTTTATGTGAGCCCCTGTTAGATCACCCAAGGTAATATGAATTAGTAAATTTCCCAAAAGAATATAATGTTAAGGTACAGAAGGAGTAAAACCTAGTTGGTCAGTTCTAAACTCGGCAACACCACAACATCCTCTTTAAATGGAAGCAGCATTCTGGAAGCCAATTGAAAGCCACTATTTAAAGTAATAAAGTGTCGTATTCACACAGCACTACTTCAAAAATACTTGTATGGCACCATTGCACACATACACACATTCATCCAGGAGCATCAGACCATTGTAATTTGGCCGTAAAACATGTTTGTTTTTTGGTGTTTTATTCACAAACAATGGGGTATGAGGGAGGTAAAACATTTAACCCTCATTAAATTGTTAAATAAATGCCTTTATACAGGAATACAGGGAGTGTTCTTATACAGGATGAGACAAATAACAAAACAAACATGCATGCTCTAAATGGAAGCAGCCAGGAAACATGCATCCATTGAAAGATAAGAAAATGTGAAGAGAAAATGGTATGCAGTGTTAACCAATAGGAAAAAAGTTACAACAGCCAAAGCGGATGGGAATGACTAGTCAGGCCATGGGAAACTGATAAGAGAAACACATAAGGGAGGACAGGCTACAACCAATAAAAACAGAGGAAAGCAAACTGGTAAGCACACGGACCAATAAGAAGTGAAGGCGGGATGTAAGTCCCTTTCAAGATATATTAAATACAATAGATTTCACAAGCACAGTGCAAGTGCTGTGCATGCAAAACCTAAAAAATGTAAGGAGTAGAGAGGGTTGGCCAAGAGAGCAGCTAGAGTGGAAGGTAAGGGAGGGTGGGATCAATGAGGAGCAAAAAACATAAGGGGCTTATTTGTCAAAGGTTTAAGTCACCCTTGCCACACAAGATAAAAGAAGGGCAATGCAAAACCTAGATGAGATTTACCAACCCATGCAAGGCCTCCTTCAGTCAATCAATCAGTCAGGTGTTATCTGTATAGCGTGGCTTGTCACTCGAGTGGGTATCGAGGCGCTTGCTGCAGGTGTTTATTCAAAAAGCCAGATTTTCAGTCCCTCGCTTAAGTGGGTCATCGAGGCTCCGTGCATTGTCCCTTGGTGCTTGGTAAATGTAGAGTAACAAAAAGCAGCATAAGTCGCCGCCTTGTGTTATTGTGCCCCAGTTTTGGCTCATTCCCAGGTTTACCATGAGTGGTAGACCTGGAAATGTGTTAAAATGTTATGCCTTCCCATAGAAGACGTAACAAGGAGAACTATCTTTATTTCTCCTAATTTTTCCTCTTTCTACTTGTGTTGCATTCTGAAGAAAAAGCCTCAAAAGGTTGTTTTTGTGCAGGAAGGTGCAAGGATGCCTGCGTTGGCACCAGGAGGCCAAAAGTGCACCTCCACAAGGAGGGAGCATGAATGCACCATATCTTGATAGATATGGCACATTCCTGCCCTCTACCTTTCATGCAGGGCAGTGCATCGCAGCAAGGTGTCTTGCTGTGTTGCAAGTGTATGTGGTTTCCTATTTGTCCCTTGCCCTCCATGAGCATGCTGGTGCATGGAGTACTATTAGAAAGAATGGTTTATCATTTATAACATGACTAGTCCAAACCCAGGGGGAGTGGAAGGCTGGAAACAGTCACTGAGTATTGATGATGCTTTCCGAAAGACTTCTCGTCTTTGGCATATGCATTACACAACAGCACCCAACAAGGAAACCAGAAATCCTTGAACTCTCTGATTGTATGGAGATAATAGTGGCCATGTTAAATTGCTGAGTATATATTTAATTGTGGTCTACCATATCCTTGATGAGCTTAGCTTTTATGCTACAATGTTGCTGTAATGAGAACCTTGGTATTTGGCTGCATCAATTTCTTAGAGATTAGTTTGGGAACACAGAGTAGTATTCTGAAAATCCAGAAATTTAACTTTGAATTATTTGAACATCATCTTAGGTAAAGTTAAAGACTTTGGAGTTTGTTTCATACGAGTTTGTCTTATTCTCACGAAGGAAATGCAATAATAAAATTAAACTAATTAACATGTGTTATGTTGATAGTATTTATAATTTTTAGAGTGCTTTTAGTGCAAGGTTTCTTGGTGCTATAACATAAGTTGATTGGTTAAAAAAATAAAAATAAATTTCTTTATTGGGAGCTTCACTGGTGATGAAGATGTGTGTGTTACACCTTGACCATTTGAAGAGTTTATCTAGGACTGCTTTAATGTTGTCCTTGTCTGTGTTACTTGTTTGATAGTTGTTGTGTAAAAAGAGAGGCATGTGGTATTCTAAGGCCCATATTTATACTTTTTGATGCAAAACTGCGCCGGCGCAGTTTTGCGTCAAAAATATTACCACCGGCTAACGCCATTTTGGTGCGCCGTGCGGGTGACATATTTATACTTTGACCCATGGCGGCGCAAACAACAGGTGGGAGTCATTATTTTTTACGCACACCGCGGCGTCAAGTCGTAAAGGAAAACGACGTTAACGCGGCGGAAATGACTGTGGGTCGATTTAAGACACTGCAAATCGGATATGCGCCGTTTTTTTTGACGCAATAGCGTAAAAAAACACAGCGAACACAGCCATTTCACCAAAGGAGAGCCAAAATGGATCCCAGACGCCACTACAGACCCCAGAAAGATGACAGCAGACCAGGAACCAGCCAGGAGGACCCACACAAGAACCAGGACACTTTTAAGAAGAAAAGAAAGTGTTGCTTTAGTGCAGAGGAGCAGGAAATTCTGGTTAAAGAGATGACGGAACACCAGCACCAACTGTTTGTCACATCAAAGATGCCAATCAGTAGGAGAGAGGCTATATGGCAACAAATTGTCAAGAAGATTAACAGTGTGGCTGAAGTACGCAGAACAGTCATCGAGTGCAAGAAATGCTGGCATGACTGCAAACGCAGGACCAAGGAAAAGATGGCAAGGAACAGGAAGGCAGCACTGCAGACTGGAGGGGGGAGTCCAGCACACCAGGAGGCCCTGGACCACATGGAGGAGATGGTCACAGCCGTCATCCCTGAGGAGATCTTCACAGGGATTCAAGGACAGGACAGCGCAGACTACCAGGAGACAACGCACATGCAGGGTAAGTTGCATGGGGAATTAAAATGCACAAATGTTAACTGCAAGCGGGGGGGATACCGACCACAAAATGCATGGAAGTCACCATATAAATGGAGTGGCATGGGTAAAGGGGCATGGCATTGGGTCATGGCCTGCACAGACAGAAGCTGGGGCACACCATTACACTACACCAACAACAGTCCCATGGAGGCATGCTGTCATGCCAACGATGGAGCAAAGGGAAAGCCACGACAGGAGGGAAGGCCACTACGTCAAACTTACATCCTGGCACACGTCAGCCAACATACCTCCTGCATTAACTAGGGCCCTATTAGCAATCCTCTACCCAAACCGACAACTGCAATGTAACTGCGACAACAGTTGCCACTACCACCTCTGATCTGTGTGCAGCTCAAGTAGCCAATGGCAGTAACCTCCCCATGGATCATACACACCTAAATTAGGGGGTGAGGATGACATCTGCAACAATCCCCAGAAACAAGACAAAGGCCCCAGTACACTCAAATGTCAATGCCCATAGTTGTCACAAACATCAGCCAAAGTAAACAACAATAGGAGAGACACAGCACTAAGGACACATCCATGCTGCATATGTCAGGGTCCATCCTGTGCCTGGGTAACAAGGCAACATCCCAAATGTCATACTGCTCAGACAACAGCATAGAGGAGGGGACACATGTAACTGGTCACTGAAATACACCTGCACAGTCAGATGAGGAAATAGGACACTGATACGACTGTCAGGGCAATCCAATGTAACACACATTACCCAACATCAGCAGGACCCATTAACAATGTCAACATCCATATCGGATCATAACATTGCCATGCATAGGATATGCCACATGTCAATTACATTTAAGTCGATGTGAACGATCAGGGATTGGGGCAGGTCCAGATTATTAAGTGTGCTGCCAATGCCATCAGAACACCCACAGCCAGTGAAAGGTCTCACTATGAGAATGGATGTACATGGAGGGTCGAGTAGGAAAAGAAGGTGGCAATTCTCTATTTGGCTAAAATCAACACCTAGAGGCGATGAGGCTGACAAGTCTAATAACTCAATAACATACATGTGACACACAGGTGGGCCATAGGCCTGAAACAATGCCCATCTGAAGGACTGCAGATATTAACACAAAACAAGATCACAAAGTGAATTCATCAAAAGGCAGGCACGTCACATCAAAATTGCCACAACACAGACACACTAATTGTACCCTGTTTCATTGCAGAGGAAGATGGATCTCCTGCTGATATGCCTGTCCCAGATTTCCCTGATGACATGGATGACGAGCCGATAAACATTCCCCAGGAGACTATCCAAAAGGTCCTTGAAACCCTCCAGACGCCACCTTCTGTCACAAGGAGGAGCACAGAACAAGCAGCCATCGCAGAGAAACCACCCACCACCCCAATTGTAAGACCTGCCAGCTCCAATACAGCTGAGGACTCAGACGACACTGGCACCAGCTTTGAGAGAACTGTAGTTGGAGTACAGCGGGAGCTGGCCAAGGAGGTGCGGGTGGGGATGCAAAATATGGCAGCCAGCCTTGAGGGGGTGCGTTCGTGCATGATGTCATTTGCAGATCAGGCAGCAGCTATGCAAGCCCTAACATCTATCTTGCAGGAACTGCAGAAAACCCAGAAGGAAATCAGCACAGCTGTGATACAGTTGACCCAACACCTACAACAGCAATCCTGTCAACGCGTGCACGAATGCAACACTGAACTCCTCAGGGCCGACCTGGCTGCCTACCATCGTGATGCGGCTGCTATTCTCAAGAACCAGCAGGCCCTCCTTGCAGCAGTACTGCCCTTAAGACCTTCACAGGGAGCAGTAACCGGGATGTCTGACTCCACGTCTTCTAACACTGAGGTGTGTGTTGCCCCTTCACAACCCACAACAGCAAGGACTAAGCAGGCAACACACACATCAGAAGAAGAAGACATGGAACAGATCACATTTACAAGGGAAAGTACCCGGAAGCACTAGTCCCTGCCACATGGCCAACTATTACCAAAGTCCTGCGTTTTCAAACATGACAGTCTGGCAACAACTGTACTCAAGCACTGTTCTGCGAACCACTGTATATCTTGTCACCCAGCCCAGTGATTGTCTCTCTCCTACTCATTGGCTAAGTCTGTCCCTCTGCACTGTCTGAAACAGCAACCCCAGCATGACAAAAGCATTTTGGTAAACCCTTATGTTGGATCACAATGGAAGATATCACTATAATGGGCTCACAATCATGGACAATGTACATATAGCACTACAGCACTTTTCAATAAATAGCACTTACACAACAAATCTGTCTCTGGGCAATGTGACATATCAACTGTGCAGTAGATAACTGAAATGCGCCTACTGTCAAATTACGTAGCTTGTCAATACAACTGTCCAGATATTATGTAGTTAGAGAAATCTGCACAGTGACCATGATTGCATCATACTCTGCCCATCCTGAGGGAATAATCTGATGAAGTGAGAAACCATACACCACCATGCTGTGTAGGACAGAAGAATGCTTCCTCAGGGGATAAGTAAGTCATCAAATAGTGCCCGCTAAATGTTGTCAACATGCAAAAATAACATAATAAACATGCCACACTAATCTAAGTAAATACAAAAAAAAAACTGCACAAATGAAGGTGTCTGAGTTAACATACAAATAGGTAATCATGCCAAACTGTGTCACAAATGATGTATGAGGGTCATGAAGACAAGAATACAAGATTGCCAATGAGAACTCATCTTATAAGCGTGTGCATGATCATCACACTGCAGTCAGACCTAAAACTGTTTCCCCAATATCAAGTCTGGAAGCACTGTTAGTGACTTTGAAAACACACTTATCAACAGAAACACATTGGGAGCCATATTAACTGTGATTGGTGGTTGCAACAAAGGGTAGACACTTTGCAAGGTAGCTCTGGGCTAGCTGCTAATCGTACAGCTCAGTTGGGATTTTTTTGTAGCATAGGACACAGATGTTACAGTACAAAATTGATGTACACTGAATCCAAACCCACAATCAAGTACCATTCAACACATACTATTAAGGGGTAACCAAATATTTATTAAAAGCTAACCATAGATGAGGAAACTGAAGGAAAAATCTTACCTACCCTAATCTACCCTGACTACTCATTACCCACAACTGTCCCTAACTAACCTAAGCTACACTTACTAATCACATGTAACGAAACGTTCTAAACATCTAACCCCCACCCCCCTTATGAGACGGGACACATTGAGGACAACACATACTAACCTAAACACATACTATACTATCCTAAACAAATATCTATTTTTGGGGTATTTTTTTTTTTTAAGTTTTTTTTTTTTCACACAAGAACCCCAACATAGCCCCCCACCCACCCAGCCACACATGTAATAAGTCAAAAAAGAAACAAGCAGGACCCCCCACCCCCCACCCACTAACACTAACTAAACTAACAGCCTATACTAACCTAACACTAAGCCCCCTAAGCCCACTAACTATAAGAACAAGGAAGGAGGAGGGAGGGGAGGGTATCATGTCCATCAAATCAACTGTCTAGAGGTTGTCCCTCCGGAGGGTCCTCTTTATATCCTTGACCCGCCATTTAATGTGACGCACGTCCCGGCTCAGGTGGCTCACCTTGCGCAGCACTTTGTCCATCTTATGTTCAAGTCTATTGAAGGCTGCAGGGTCAACAGCTGGAGCAGTGGCAGTCTGGGTACCGGTGGAGGAGGTCTGTGTGGGCTGTCCTGCACCGGTGGCAATGCTGGGGCCAGGAAGTCCAGCAGATGTTGGATCAACAGTGGCAGCTGTGGGTGGGGCCACCTGGCTCTGATTGGTGGTTGTTTCTGTGGTGGCTGTGGTGGGCAAAGTAGGCCCACCCTGTGGGAAGGCTCGCCATGCCCCGGAGGCACGTTCATGGCGATATCGCTGGGCCATCCTCCGGAACCCCGACTCCACCAGCAGGATGTGCTTGTATCGCATGGCCCGATGCTGAAATTCACGGACCTGGTCTGGAGTCATGTTAGCTGCTGTGAAGACAAATGCAGATATGATACATTAGTAACTGCATTGTGTGAAACGGCACAGCAAGTTAATCAGACATTACATCTACTGTACTTGTAACAGCTCATATCACGATACAGAGCATTGAATGTCCCTGAGGAAGTATATGGCAGGCCAGACAACAAAGGTGACATCACACAAAGCACATCCATAACCCACAAGATGGGTAACAACTGGCTTTGACTTGCAATCTGACTTCTGACAGTTAACATCTAAGAATCATGCTGCATATCCTCCACCAAGAGCTGGGCTACAAATGTCAGTGTACGGAAATCAAAACTAAAGCCACATGGTCTGCAAGTTGTAACTGGACTTTCCAGTATGGTACCAAGTGCCAAACCTGAGTGTGTATACTAGTATGCAACCGAACCGTCACTTATTCACAGGTATGTGTAACATACTGGTAGCATCAATACTAGGTACCCCATTCACAAACCCATGGCCGTGTTTGAGGGGGGGCGGTGGATACACAACTATAATTTGCCAACAACATGTACACCGAGGAGTGTATAGGCAACTCCACACATGTTTGTCTCTACAGGCACCCCACAGGTAAGGTCTATCTACAATTTGGAGTCAGCAAACCCTAGAGCACTCATAGGGTCAGACATGTCAGGAAATTCAGAACTTAGTACACAACATATACTTCCAGTGAGGCCTGACTTACATCAGACACAGAGTTGCTAGAACACCCATGATCATGAATTGCATGTACACCTAGGCCATTACACTCAGGTTCCACAGACTTGATGCACTACATGTGGAAGTACATGCTGCTAGGAGGTTCTACCTACTGTTTCAAACTTACGTAGGTAAATAGTGAAGCAGATGTCTATTGGGAAGCTATTAGCTCCACCAATCTTAGAGAATGTGGGTCTGACAGGCTGAGTAAATAGGGGCTGACTTCCATTGCGACTCTTGGTGATACAAGTGTCAGACACATGACTATCCCCTGTACTCACAGTGGGGCCTACAGGGATGTCCTACGATCACTACATGATACCATTGGATACCCACTGGCAAACTCAAAACATGTGAGAACTGCATTCCCACTCATGGAACAAGTGAAAAACTTGCCCAACGCATCACACCTTGCTATGCGTCCAACTCACACGAGTCCATAACCCGCAAACACAACACATAACAGACATATCAACACTTACTGGAGTGGTCGGGGTCCTCAAATGTCGCCACCTCTCCCACAGTGTAGGGTGCCAGTCCACCTGTAAGGTATGGAAGGAAGAAATGTGCTCAAAATCTGTGCACAGTGCAAGAATTTCATAATCATTTACAATGTGTAGGCTGAAAAGGACATGGCAGCCATTCAGACATGATGGTACTGCATCTGATATTTCACGGCCAACTTGTACATAGCATGGGTCTCCTGTGACAGTTACACACATATCTGCACACATACATTGGCCCTAACTATCATGTGGTTGCAAACTTGCACCGTAATTGGTGAGCACTAAAAAATATGGAGTGTAATCGTCTCATCATGTGCATCCAAGAGAAACATCCAACGCCTGGCTACTTGAGGACTGCATTACCAGTCAAACATGCCTTGTGGCCATGACACATTTATTGCACATAGGCCCAATGTACAGAGGGAGGGGCAGGGACTCCTGTAAGTCATCCTCTTGTTACAGTATATTCAATTGATGTGGCCCAGCTATGATGATTTGCACCAACCATGGAGATGTGAAGCCATGTGCATACACTTGGACTGCCATCCATATTTGGATTGTGGCTCAACTAATTCCAACAAACATCTTAAGATGTTAGCTGAGGGCACCTTACACCTTTTCACTGTGTTTTCAAATCATGAACTGACATGTATCCAAAAAGATCAAGAAACCAAATAATCCCACACATTCATAGTACTTCTGTGAACGCTTTCCTTCCACACTCACCAGACTAACATGAGACCAATGTCTGAGCCACTTTGCTATTATCAATTGACGTGGAGGCAGCACTCATTTTCAGCATCATGTAGTGATTCTAAAGTCAGTCTAGCAATTGCGTCAACATAGTTGGCCTAAATGTTGGTACATCTGTACTTCTCTGTCAATAATACCCTATATAGACATGATTGGCTCCTATTTTGTTAGCTGTGCTGACAAAAAGGCCGCACCAATTTCCTTCATGGTAAAATTACCTGTAAGTTTGCTGAGAACGTGCTACCTGACAGCTAGCAATTGTGATCCTTGTCATAGTGCATCAATGATCCCCTTATATTTCCCCAGCATTACACACAATCATCAAGTTAGCTGGCAGACATTGCACTAATCCTCTGATGTCACTACAGAGCATTTAATCGTGCACATTAACAATTGTCGTACTCACCAACAGTGCCACCAATCATGATTCCCAGGTGGTCCAAGAGATCCTGCTCGCTGGTGATGAGGTCAGCCCACCAGTGCTTCAGCTGGTGGTCACTCCTCTGGCTGGCATACACACGCTGCAGGTGATGCAGCACCTTTCCCCACCGGATTCTGCACGCCTCTGTCGTGCACCCCTGTATGACCCTGCCCCTGCCCCCGGCCTGGATCATGAGCTGCAAGAAATGTGTCACCAGCCAGATGAAGCCCCCCAACTCCTCTTCCCCCATCCTGCCATCCTGTATTTGCGCCATTTTTTTGACGCACAGACGTGAATATTAACCCGCATCCACATAATGATACATGGACTGTACAAATGCAGGCTAAATTTCACTCCAGTGTGCGTCAAAAAAATGAAGCAAGTACAGTTTTGGTAAACAAAAAATGACGCACACCGCTAGGGACGTCAAAATTACAGTGCATTAACTGGTTTGGGGCATTTTTACTTGTTTTTTGGTTATTTTACATTTGGAACACATCAGAGATTGGCTAATTGAAGGCAGTATGGTGTTGATGGTGTATGTTCACATGTGTGACATTAAACTGCAGCGTAACATCATCCACTACACCCTTCACAGTATGTTTACAGTTGGCTGACGTCATAGATGGTCATAAATGTGGCCTACATATATGTGTGGCACAAAATGTGCATGTTTGTCATAAGGAGAGGATAGCAATGTGACGCACATATGTACAATACCTAAATGCCTTTGGCTCAAAGTGTGAGCTTTGACAACTAATGTGTTGGTTGACCAAGTGTGTGTGTATATCACATGAAGCATTATTGTACATATCGTTGTATGAATGTGACGTCCATGTGTCCAATCCTAAGATGCAAGTCAAATTTGGAATGAGCAAGGGCATGTGTTAGTCATACATGTAACAACACCCGTAAAGTATACTTCCAAGTTTTAGGGTCACGTAGACACCACATGTCCACATTTTCTACATCCTATGTCCTAGAGTATTGGTAAGAGCTTCCTAGGCACTAGTTGATGAATCCCACAGTGAGTCATACATATGCATTGAGGAAGTGGGTACCATGTTGTTTGCACAGACAGACAAAGGTCAATCTCATATGTATGATGACACCACAGTTGAGGCCATAGAAGTAAGACCCAAACTATCAAGTGGCTGTGGTGGACCAGCATACAAGACAGCACGTGTCCACATATTTCCAGTGATCAATTGCACATAGGTGTCTTGTTCATGTGTGTGGTCCAATGATGATCCTGTAGATTGTTTGGGGTGTAATTTGTCACAGTTCGGACCAGGACTCATCATGAGTCAGTGGCAGCTATTCCTGTAACTACTGAGTATCCTTTGTTGATCAATGTGAGTAAAGTAGATGTGGACATGTGAACCAACATGTGGATGGTCCCACCCTGTCACTAAAGACGTGTAATGAGACAGTCAACAGGGCAACCTTGGTGTGCTGAGTGAGATAATGTCTCAATTGTCATGTTCCGGCAGGTGTCATTACATCATTTGTACACAGGTTGGCCTCTGCACTTCCCACAGCATCTGGGAACATCATAGCCTCTGTGCTGTTTATTCTCGCAGCTATTAACCACACACGGCCCATCACTATGTTGTGCGCACTGTGATGCTGTGTGTGAACTGAAATGGTTCTGACATTTGTGTATTATTCATGTACATTATCAGAGGTTGCTGGTTGTGCTGAAAGCCCCGTACCCAATCCCTGCCTATGACCCTGGGACACTGTCACACTTTGTCATTCATGCATATATGCAACCCAGACAAGGGATGGGCCATGAATTTTGCATTTCCAAGAGGATGTAACTCAAATGGTACAGTTAAAAGGCAGATGATGCTATACAATGTATTTGGGTATGCATGGAAGAAGCCCATGCCCAATGCCCCCTGATGAATGGGAGGTTTTCTTACGCACGTGTGGTACATATGTAGACACAGGGATACTTTAGTGTGACGCACAGACAGTTGCCAGTCAGGCTGACAGAATGCAAGGTGATTCAGGAGCCAGCTATTGGACAAGTTACATAATCAGTGGTCTGACTGAGACTGTTTGGAGGACAAACTAGACAGTTGACATGTCAAACTGTGTACGTCCTGTGTTTTTGAAGGTGACAAATGAACCCAAGGGCTGTGTTACACGGCTTAATTAGTATCAATGATTGACGGTGTATTTGACATAATGGCAACTCCTATGCTGTTCCAGGCATCATCAGGGGCAGTGCTTTTTGAAATGGGTGGTGTGCATGGAGGTGATCACAGGTGTGGGCTGTATCTGTTTCTCACCAGTCCTGTAGGTGAGACTTGCATTCTAAGGGCCAACAGACATTTTTACAAGGGGAAGCAATCTACATGTGCTAACAGGGCTTTGAAACTAGAAGACAGTGTATAAATTGATCTGACGTCCATGCAGTCAGCTGTTATATGACAATGGCATACCTTAGGAAAGGGTGTAGCACACTGGTTTGCTAATGTTGGTCTGTGTGTAGAGGAGGTATTATCAGGGTACACATCTTAGTATTCCAGGGAACTCTTCCGACAGGTGGGTTGTGACCAAGTGCATGGGTGTGTCAGGAGTTAGGAAATGGCCTGACATGTGCATGGAATGTCATGTGCGCAATGCATGTCATATGTGTGGCACTTGTGCTGTCTATGTTCTGCTTCTATGGAACTCTAGTCACAGATATTCCTTGCAAATATTGGATGCAGTTGGACTAACTGATGTCAAGGTTCTTGTCAGACATTCCTGTTAGTGATGCCAAAGCACATTGACTGCCTCATGTATGAGGCTTGTTTTCCCCTTATTGAGTGATGGTGTCATAGTTGTGTGCCATATGCTGCGTTGGACCTTGCTTTCAACATGTATGTGTGAAATAGTTGTGGTCCTCTGCTATTGGCCTTCAAAGGAGATATGTACATGATATATGTCATTAAGAGTGTGTGTATGTGACCATTGTATGTTAGGCATCACATTAGCTCTGGGATGTTCCGTGTCCTACTCAGTATCTCAGCAATGCTCCATGAGGCAACACTCTTATTCTGATAAGTAGAGATGAAGGTGTGCAAAAAGGAATAGCAAGACCATGATATGGTGATTAGAATAGGTGTTTATTTAAATTAGTTAACTAAAGTGGTGAAGGTGATCATATTCAGAAGAAATTATTTACAATCTGTTGCCGCCTGCGTATACCAGCAGCTGTGTTCTGTAGTTCCCCCTCCTGTTGCAGGCCAGCATCCTCCTCTTCCTCCTCTTCAGGCATGTGTGGCTCTGGTTCCAGGAGGGGAATGTTTCTTCTGATACAAATGTTGTGCAATATTGCACATGTGAGGATGATCCTACAGACCATCTCGGGGGAATATAGGAGGCTAACACCAGTGATGTCGAGGCAGCGGAACCTTGACTTGAGGATGTCGAAGGTCCGCTCGATAATGCTGCGTGTCCTCCCATGGGCCTCGTTGTATGCACGCTCTGCAGCTGTACTTGGGTTGCCAAATGGTGTCATAATCCATGGCTGGATGCCAAACCCCTGATCAGCTGCAAGAGAAAATGAATGGGATCATGTTGATGTAGTTGGCACTATTGAAAAGACCTTTAATGGCAGTAGTTGTCTTTTGTTGTCTGTGACTCTTTTGTGTACTAATGTGACATCCTATGCTTGTAGGCTGTACCATATGCATTGTGTTGTTGCCTTGGCTGAACGAGTGTTTGTCTGCTAACCGTTTGTCAGCAGTATGTTTTGGGATTTGCAGTACAGTGTGCCCTCCCTAGCATTGTGACTTGTGATACAGATGTCTGTGTGTCTTCACTGGGGGTGAGATGATAGTTCCATGCACAGTTAAAATTGAAAGTGTTGTTAACACGTTCATATCAAAGTACCCTGGACATCCCATACCTTGACACTTATGCAATGTATTAATGTAAAGGTCATTGGGACACTTACAATTTGCAAGGTGACATTTAGGCAACCACACTCATTGACGTCTTCACATTAGGCTGTACAGTAATTTCCAATGTGTGACAGGTTCAATGGTGACTTAAGAAACATGGCTAGTGATGTCACGACCTCAGTGTGTTCCTGTTCACATGTTGCTGTTGTGGTGTATATGTTGTGTGTCCTAGAGGGTTGCTGTGCAGTGTGTATATAAGTAGGTTTTTGTACTTACCAACAAGTAGTCCATTGCCATACCGTCCATCCTGGAAGTGTTCATTGATGGTGCAGTGACTGAAGATGTATGAGTCATGTACACTCCCAGGATATTTAGCCACGATGTTGGTGATCAATCCCTGGTGATCGACTATGGCCTGCACATTGATGGAATGTGTGTGCTTCCTGTTGCGGTAGAGGTGTTCAGTTGCAGCAGGTGGCACAAGGCGTACATGTGTGCAGTCGATTGCACCAAGGACGTGTGGGAAGCCACTGATGAGGTAGAACCCCTGTTTTGTTTCCTGCTGCTTCTGCAGTGTGTTAGGGAAGCAGATGTGGCAGGTGTTAGTCGAATGATGGCATCCAGTACTTTGGGCAAAAAGGCGGAGAATGATGGTTGTGATATTCCGCCAACCAGGGCACCAGTTGTTTGGAAAGAGCCACTTGCCAGCATGTGAAGTACGGCAAGCAGCTTTGTTTCTGTTGGGATGGTGCGGGGTGTCACCAAAGTGGGGGCCAACTGCTGTTCAATGTTTCGCAGCAACTGCTGAATGGCCTGAATCTGCGTGCATGCTGGATTAGAATCACCTCCATGGCTCCCTGTTGCTGCTCTGCTGCTCTGCTGTTTGTTCTGTGTGTTCTGATTAAATACAGGTGTGTTTGCCCCATTTTAACACCTGCCCTGACCCAGGCATTCATTTTTTATGCAAATCGGGCTGTGCGTCATTTTCTGGCTCCGCCTCCTGGCCGTGCGTCACTTTTGCCCGAAAGCATAAATACGACGCACAGCCGTTTAAGCCATTTTTTGGACTGGAATGCCTACCTTGCATATAATTAACACAAGGCGGGTTGCCGCATCCAAAAAATGACACACACGGCGGAATTTTGTCGTCCGCGGGCTTGTGCGCCAAAGTTTAAATACGGGGCAACGTTTGCGCTGATTGTGTATCAAAATCTTTGACGCACAATCGGCGCAGACGGAGTATAAATATGCCCCTAAGTGCCTATGTGCACTGAATGAGTGAGCGGGTGCATGGGGTGTGTTTGATGTCAGTGTGTAGAGCATTTCCTTTCCCTTGATTACACCAGTGAATGTGTGAAATGTCAGTGAATGGCTTGAGACTAAGCTATCAAGTACTCTAACTCCAGGTGGGTTTGTTTCACTATTACTCAAAACAAGAAACTAAGAATAACCCTACACTATGCCAAATATGCACTATTGTGAGGAACTTCATTTATCAAGCAAGTTAAATTATTAAAAAAACACACCACCACATTAGAGGCTTTGTAAGAAAAGGAGCAAAGAAGAGGGAGGAGGAAAAGTTGAGAAAATGGAGAAAATAAAAGGAGGATGCGGAGGTCATCTATGATGTCAAATATGATATAATGTACAGCATCATAAGTGTGGACATAAACAATGCATTGTGGGGTGAGTGATTGCTAATCCCCATATAATTATATAATTTAATGGTATTTTTAGGTTTTCACTGGTATCAACCTAATGTTTTAGGGAATTTCTATTTTTATAATAGATTTTATGTTACTTGTACTGATCTATAAGGTGCTGAAGGTGGATGAGTGGTGGTGGAATGAGCCTGTTGTTCTACTGAACTGCGGTGTGGATTTGCATTGTTATTGCCTTTTTTGTTGGTGGTTCTTGTGATGTTGTGTTACTGTGGTGTTTTGTGCTTTTCTGCCTGCTTTGGGGCTGCA
Organism: Pleurodeles waltl; assembly: GCF_031143425.1. Lineage (NCBI taxonomy): Eukaryota > Metazoa > Chordata > Amphibia > Caudata > Salamandridae > Pleurodeles > Pleurodeles waltl. Next base: position 47,888,511 of record NC_090440.1, on the reverse strand, counting down.
CCTTGTGTGAACGGCTTATGAGCTTGGGCTGCGTGTTGGTATCTTCTGTTCCATACGGCTGGCTCACAGGCAGAAGAGCTTGGTTTTTAAAGGGCTATAGCATGAACTTGGGGAGAAGACCTCATCGTATGGTCTTGCATGTGCTCAATAGTTCTATGATTTAACCCTGTGGCATTTACCCTTACGAATTACTAATGGGAGATGCAGAGCACCACTATACATGGTGAGGAGCTACTCTTCTGTTTGCATTGCAAGGCTTTAAGGTCCATAGTTCTTTATGTTTTATGATCATTTCATATTGATTTTACATAGATTTATTCTGCTCACAATTCATGCTTTTAAGAAATTGGGTGATTGGTTAAGAGGGGTGGAAGCTTCACTCAAATAAAAACCACAATCCTTGTCAGGGAATACCACAAAAGGTTACTAAATTAACCAGTGCTAAACTGTCTGCTAGTTTGGCACAAAAACAGTCAATGTGTAAATAGAGGAAATGTGTAAAGTATTTATCTAGCCCACAAACAATAATGAAGTGAAAATACAACACAAGAAACATTCCAAATAAATGTATAAAAACACAGTAATAGTTAGTAGAACTGGAGATATTGATATATCGCACTAGACTGGATAACAGTTTGAAGTTCTGGTCAACCACAATAGGATGCGGGTTGGGTACAGGGACAAAGTTACTCCTGTTGAGGAGTTACCTACTAAAGTCTGGCATTAAGAGTTCTGTTCATGTTGAGGGAGGCCACAAGGAGATGGTGCGAAGTGATGGTCAAGCATCACGGATAGTCATTGCTGTAGTGCAAAGAGCCAGTCACTGCTGGAGCCTTGCAATGCTTCTGAATGTTCCACAGGTCCAAAAGTGGTCTGAAGAGTGGTCCTTAAGGTCCACTTTATGACTTGGGCCAGCCTTGTGTGGGGGAATTCCCTGACCTACCCTAAAAACTGGTTCTGGACAGTTCTGTCACTGGATGTGTCTCCAAACTATATAGGGTAGCAGTGGGTGAAATGTGCTGTTCCACCAGCACCTTTGGTGACTCTGAGTTACTCTTGTGATGCGGAATTCCTGCCAATCTCTGTCAATCTCTGCATTGAAAAATTATTTCTTATGCGCATCTCTAGAATGATAAGTTGGAGAGCATTAGCAATATTTGGGGTCCCCTAGAGTGATTTCTGGGTGCTAGGAGGACATAAGGTGAGATTTTTCTAAAGCGGGCCATCGCGGCTGGTTGCGACCGTTCAGTCAGATGGCTGCTGCTTGAATAGAAGCTTTACTCAGCAACAGCAAAATTAACTCGCGCAGCTGTGCCCTCTGGCACGCTGTGTGGTGCTGTTTACATTTATTTGTTTCTACGTAGAACATGCTGAGGGCACCAAATCACAGCGCGAGCAGTGCCATAAGCCTATTTCCGGCAATTGGTGGACCAATAGCCGGAGGTTTTATATAACTGCAGAATTCTGCGGGGTCAAAATCCCAGAGTTCCGTCCACCCTTAATCTGGGGTGACAAACGGCAGGGCAGGGCTGGTGTCAGATTCCTTTGTGGGTGCTGCAGGTAAGGTCATTTAAAATGTAATGAGGGTAGTGCACAGCTCCTCCCCAGCCATCTTGCTGGGAAGACATTCTGATAGCTACAATCAGGTCCCATCATTTACTGTATGTTCCCAATGCACATTTCTGATACGGGAACCATTAGCATGCCCATGCCAGAACATGTAAATCTTAAACCCACATGTCAAACCTTTTAAATACCATGCAGACTCCCCTGGTCAGTGCATTGCTCTGCCTCCCGTGGGTCCACCCTCTAAGTAGAGCCCTTTCCCTGGCTCGTCTGAACTCCTGACCCCCGTCAGGAGTTCGAGGCCCTCTTCCACCCGCCCTCATCCCTGGTGTCTAGTGGGAGAGCTCTGCTTTCCTACTAGGCTACCTTCTGCTTCTATCCTCCTTTTGTTTTGCATTGCTCTCTGCTCCACTACTGTCCCTTTGAGCTCCTTTTCCTAGTTTCTCTCTCACTCCGCTCTCTCTCTCTCACTTTCGCTCTCTTTCTCTCCCCACCGCCGCTGTTGCACCTGCGGCCCCACCCCCTTTTTTCGTCCCAACCCTCTTTTTCGCACCATTTTATGTCCCCCTCCCACCGCCCAGCTGTCCTCTCCCCCCACCTCCCGATTTAATGGCGGCCGCTGCGTGGTAGGCTGAGCAATACCACTGACTTGGTCAGTACATTGCTCTGCCTCCCGTGGCTCCACCCTGTAAGTAGAGCCCTTTCCCTGGCTCCTCTGAACTTTTGCCTGCGCCTCATCCCTGGTGTCTAGTGGGAGAGCTCTGCCTTCCTACTAGGCTACCTTCTGCCTCTCTCCTTTTGCTTTGCTTTGCTCTCTGCTCCACTACTGTCCCTTAGTGCTCCTTTTCTCATTTCTCTCTCACTTCGCTATCTCTATCTCACTTTCACTCTCCCCCTCTATCTCTCCCCGCCGCTGCTGCCCCCGCGGCCTTCCCCCTTTTTCGTCCCCGCCCCTTTTTTCTAGCCTTTTTTCCTCCCCCTCTAACCTCCCAGCTGTCCTCTCCCCCCCACCTCCCTACTTAATGGCGCCCACTGCGCCCGTCCGTGCCTGGACCGCGCCCAGCACCAGAACCACTGGCTCCCATCCCCCCCACTGCCACCACGCACGTCTTCACTACGATGCCGCCACCCTCCGTGCCCTCAACACCGGCCGCTTTCCCGCCTGCCTTCAAGCCTCCCCGCAGACCACCCATGGACCCTTCTCCTGCCGGAACTGCACCTTTACAAGCCTCCACGCCAACGACACCCCCACCAAGGCAGGACACAACCATCTCAGAAGTATCCTTCTCAACACGCGCTCCCGCCACAAGCACGCAGTGAGCTATGCAACCTCCTCGACTCAGCCTCCCCCAGAAGTCACCTTCCTGACCGAGACCTGGATGAACCCCTCCTCAGCGCCTGACATCACCATAGCCATCCCTGATGGCTACAAGATCACCCGCAGGGACCGCTCCAACAAACCAGGAGGAGGCATCACCATCATCCACAAGAACACCCTCAGGATCACGACCAACACCGAAGACACCCGCTGAACTCCTGCACTTCCAAATCCACACTGACCCAAACACCACCCTCTGGGGGACCCTCGTCTACAGGCCCCCGGCCCACAACAGCAATTCAGCGACTCCATTACTGACATCATCAGCACAAACGCTCTCACATCCGCTGACTACGTACTCCTCTGAGACTTAAACTTCCACCTCGTGAACACCAACGAAAACAACACCGCCACCCTGCTCGACAACGCCAACGACAATCCGCCATCCCCAGACCTCTGTGACTCCTTAGCCTCCTACTTCCACCGCAAGATTGCAGACATCCACAACAGCTTCAGAATCCAGATCCCCTGGCAACCACCAACACCACAGATTCACCTCCGACTAACCTCCTGCTCTCCAGGACCCCCGTCAACGACAACGACACCATCAAAATCATGGACACCATCCACTCTGGCTCTCCATCTGACCCCTGCCCTCACCACATCCTCAACAAAGCAAGCTCCGTCATCACACCCCAACAACGGAAGATCATCAACAGCTCCATTGAGTCCACCATCTTCCCGGAGAGCTGGGAACACGTCGAGATCAACGCCCTTCTTTAAAAAACCCAAGGCGGACCCAAAGGACCTCAAGAACATCCGGCCTATCTCCCTGCTCCCCTTTCCAGTAAAAGTAATCAAGAAGGCCGTCAACAGACAACTAACCCGCTTCCTAGAGGAGAACCGCATCCTGGACCCTTACGAATCTGGATTCCGCAGCAACCACAGCACCAAAACCGCCCTCATCGCAGCCACCAACGACATCAGAACCATACTGGACAGTGGCGAAACCACGGCCCTCACCCTCCTGGACCTCTCGGCCGCATTCAACATCGTCTTCCACCACACCCTACGCTCACGCTTCAGCAATGCTGGAATCCGGGACAGAGCCCTGGACTGGGTCACCTCCTTTCTCACCGGCAGGACCCAGAGAGTCCGCCTCCCCCATTCCGCTTGGAGGCCACCAAAATCACCTGCGGCGTTCCCCAGGGTTCATCCCTCAGCCCGAGCCTCTTCAACATCTACATGGCCCACTCGCTAACATCGCCCAATCCCACAACCTCAACATCATCTCGTACGCCGATGACACCCAGCTGATCGTCTCGCTCAACAAGGACTCCGCCAAGACCTACCTCCACGAAGGAATGAAGGCCATCGCCAAATGGATGAAGAGCAGCTGCCTCAAACTCAATTCTGACAAGACGGAAGTCCTCATCTATGGCTCCACCCCCTCCGCATGGGATGACTCCTGGTGGCCTGCCACTCTCGGAACCGCTCTGACTCCCACCGATTACGCACGAAACCTAGAATTCATCTTGGACCCCTCACTATCCATGACCCAGCAAGTCAACGCCATCGCCTTCTCCTGCTTCAACACCCTCCGTATGCTCTGAAAGATTTACAAATGGATACCCACCGAAACCAGAAGAACAGTCTCCCAAACCCTCGTAAGCAGCAAGCTGGACTACGGCAATGCCCTCTACGCAGGAACCACGGCCAAACTCCAAAAGAGGCTGCAACGCATCTAGAACACCTCCACACGCCTCATCCTGGACATCCCCCATGACTGCCACATCACAGACCACCTGAAAAACCTATTCTGGCTCCCAGTCAATGAGAGAATCACCTTCAAACTCCTAACCCACGCTCACAAAGCACTGCCCAACACCAGACCAGAATACCTCAACACACGACTCTCCTTCTACACCCCGACCCGGCATCTCCGCTCCGCTGACCTCACCCTCGCAACCGTCCCACGCGTCCGCAGAAGTACAACTGGCGGTAGATCATTCTTGCACCTCGCCAAAAAAACGTGGAATGCGCATCCCACCTGCCTGTGCCAGAACAAAGACCTCCTTACCTTCAGGAATCTTCTCAAGACCTGGCTGTTCAAGCAGTAGCAGCTCCTCCCCCGCCTTCTCCCCCCTACCCTCCTAAGCCGCTTGAGACCCTCACAGGTGAGTAGTGCACTTTACTAATCCCTGAGTGATTGTGAGTCTTTACGGCCTAGCTTAAGGATGATGAATGAGTACTAAAAAGGGAGGCTCAGGCCTGGCAAAATGTGTATTTTGCCAGGGCGAAATAGTAGTGTAAAACTGCACTACAGGCTACAGTGGCAGGCCTGAGGCATGTTTTAGCAGGCTACTTTAATGGATGGCACAATCAGAGATGCAGATCCACTAGTAGCATTTAATTTACAGGTCCTGGGTACATGTAGTATCATATACTAAGGACTTACAAGTAAGTTAAATGTACCAGTTAAGTGTATGACATGTTTACCATGTTTGCAAGGGAAACCACTGTTTACCACTGCTAACAGGAAAAAAGTGTCATTGAAGTTGTTAGAAATTGGGTCACTAGTTGGCAGAGGTATGCATCGTGTCTAAGTAGGGACCATAATCCTAGTCAGGGCAAGTCAATTACACAAACTAAACTACCCTACACTTACCCTCTGACAGCTTGGCGCAGAGCAGGCAGGCTTAACTTAGAAGGCAATGGGTAAAATATTTGTGCCATACAATCAAAAACATGACAAAGAGACTCCACACAGGTTTGGAAAAATATGTATCTGTTTAAAATAAGTCCAAAATGCCAAAAATCCAATCAGTAGATGTTGAGATGATCAAGTTGCCATATAATAAAGCAATGTGTTTAACAACAATGAACAGGGCTAGTTTTTTTAGGTATACAGTAGTTCTCTCGAACAGTTATAAAATCTGGCAGTGCTCTAACCATGTGCATCGCACTGAGATCCTGGGAGAACGAGTACGCTTTGTTTATATCAGTTACGGCAATATGATCAACTGCGCTCTTCCTTGTAGAGCAACCGGCTGTTAATGGGTTGTGGCAGAATCCCACAGAACGGCGGAGGGAAACGTTGTATCGAGTGCAGGGCCCACGTGGTTCAGTTAGACAGAAGAACAATTTAAGGCAAGTTACCCCCATTCCCGTACCCACAGTACCTTGAGATTTACTTTGCAGCCGCTAGGTGGGGGACCATGCTGCTGCAAGGCCAAGTAGGGGACACAAGGCAATCCACGGCTGACCCGTAGAGATTCTACAGGAGGTGCCCAGTGCAAGAAGGTTGTCAGGGTAGTCGGGCGGGCGATGCCGGAGTCTTCAGCAGGGCTAGAGGCAGGTCCGTAGCTCCTCTGAGTGCTCGCAGCTGCAGTGGCGCCACTTGTGGAACTGACAGTTTCTCCCCAATGGTGCCTCAAGAGGTGTAAGCGCCTAACTCCAGCACAGATGTAGGAAAGCCAGCTCTCATGGGGATAGTGGTGCAAGAAGGGGGGGTGGGTTGCAGTGAATGTCACACTGGAGCACCAGCTGATTATGAAAAGGGCTCTGGCACCAAGGAAGTTGTTGCTGGTTGAAAGGTGTTAGCAGCTCAGCTTGTTCAAGCAAGTTGCGGGGTCCTTGGAGTTCCTGAAACCAGGGTGGACAAGCCAGCAAGCCATGGGAGACACTCTGGGGGTCTACTTGTGGTTGCTGTAGGAGAGCAAAGGTCGGCAAGCAGCAGTCTCTTAGAACAAACAAGCACCACAAGGTGGCAATCCTCCAGCTCAGCAATCAATCAATCAATCAGTGATTTTTAAAGTGGGGCTAATCACCTATAGGGTCTCAGGGTGCTGTTTATGGGTGTGCTGCTCAGTCAAAGAGCCAGGTCTTGAGGTCCTTCCTGAACTGCTTCAGTGATGCGGTCTGCCTGAGCATGAGAGGTAGCCTGTTCGATGTCCGGCTGCGAGGTAGTAGAAGGATCTTCCACCTGCTGTTCTTTTCCAGATCTTGGGAACAGCTGCAAGGCTGAGCTAGGAAGAACAGAGATGTCTGTTGAGCATGTAGAAGGCGAGGCGGTGGGTGAGGTATGCTGGTCCTATGTTGCGCGGTGCCTTGTAGGTGTAGATCAGGAGTTTGTATGTGAAGTGCTTGTTGACTAGCAGCCGGGCTAGGTCTCTGAGGTAGGAGGAGATGTGGCTGTGTCGGGGGATGTCCAGGATGAGTCTGGCTGCTGCATTCTGGTTTCTTTGTAGTTTTGATTGTAGTTTCTTGGTGATGCCCGCATAGAGTTTGTTGCCCTAGTCCAGTTTGCTAGTGACAAGTCAATGGGTGACTATCTTTTTTGTGTCAGAGGGGATCCACTTGAAAATATTTTGCAGAAGTCGGAGGGTGTGGAACCATGATGATGAAACGGCGTTGACTTGGCGGGTCATGGATAGAGAAGAGTCCAGGATGATGCCAGTCTGTGGGAGCGGGGGAGTTTCCCAGTGTGGTGGGCCACCAGAAGTTGTTCCAGATGGAAGGGGTGGAGCCGAATACGAGGACCTCTGTCTTGTCTGAGTTGAGATGGAGGCAGTTGGCTTCCATCCAGGTGGCGACTGCTCTCATCCCGTTGTGGAAATTTCTCTTACCCTTTGCAGAGTTATCGAACAGGGAGAGGATGAGTTGGGTATCGTCGGTGTAGGAAACTATGTTTAGCCTGTGTTGTTTGATTATCTTGGCTAGCGAGCCATGTAGCTGTTGAAAAGCATCGGACTGAGTAATGATCCTATGGGCACTCCGCAGCATGTGCCTTTAGATTCTGATGTGAACTGCAGTAGTTTGACACTCTGTGCTCTTCCGGTGAGGAAGGACTAAACCCAATCCAGGGCTTTATCTTGGATGCCGGTGTTGTAGGAAGGTAGTCTCTTTCTAGCCTTGTTACCCCCACTTTTGGCCTGTTTGTGAGTATATGTCAGGGTGTTTTTACTGTCTCACTGGGATCCTGCTAGCCAGGGCCCAGTGCTCATAGTGAGAACCCTGTGTTGTCAGTATGTTTCATATGTGTCACTGGGATCCTGCTAGCAAGGACCCCAGTGCTCATACGTTTGTGGCCTATATGTGTTCCCTGTGTGGTGCCTAACTGTACCACTGAGGCTCTGCTAACCAGAACCTCAGTGTTTATGCTCTCTCTACTTTTAAAATTGTCACTGCAGGCTAGTGACTAATTTTACCAATTCTGATTGGCACACTGGAACACCCTTATAATTCCCTAGTATATGGTACCTAGGTACCCAGGGTTTTGGGGTTTCAGTAGATCCCTATGGGCTGCAGCATTTCTTTTGCCACCCATAGGGAGCTCAGACAATTCTTAAACAGGTCTGCCACTGCAGCCTGAGTGAAATAACGTCCACGTTATTTCACAGCCCTTTTCGCTGCACATAAGTAACTTATAAGTCACCTATATGTCTAACCCTCACTTGGTGGAGGTTAGGTGCCAAGTTACTTAGTGTGTGTCAGGGCAAATTCCCCGGACTTCGTGAGTGCGGGGACACCATTGCACGCGTGCACTACATTAGGTCAATACCTATATGTAGCGTCACAATGGTAACTCCAAACATGGCCATGTAACATATCTAGGATCATGGAATTGTCACCCGAATACCATTCGAGTATTGGGGGGACAATTCCATGCATCCCCGGGTCTCTAGCACAGAACCCGGGTACTGCCAAACTGCCTTTCCGGGGCCTCCACTTCAGCTGCTGCTGCTACCAACCCCTCAGACAGGTTTCTGCACCCCTGGGACCTGGGCAGCCCAGTCCCAAGAAGGCAGAACAAAGGATTTCCTCTGACCGAGGGTGTTACACCCTCTCCCTTTGGAAATAGGTGTGAAGGGCTGGGGAGGAGTAGCCTCCCCCAGCCTCTGGAAATGCTTTGATGGGCACAGATGGTGCCAATCTCTGCATAAGCCAGTCTACACTGGTTCAGGGATCCCCCAGCCCTGCTCTGGCACGAAACTGGACAAAGGAAAGGGGAGTGACCACTCCCCCGACCAGTACCTCCCAGGGGAGGTGCCCAGAGCTCCTTCAGTGTGTCCCAGACCTCTGCCATCTTGGATTCAGAGGTGTGGGGACACAATGGACAGCTCTGAGTGGCCAGTGCCAGCAGGTGACGTCAGAGACCCCTCCTGATAGGTGCTTACCTCTTTCAGTAGCCAAGCCTCCTTTCTGATTAGCCAAACCTACTTTTCTGGCTATTTAGGGTCTCTCCTCTGGGCTATTCCTCAGATAATGAATGCAAGAGCTCACCAGAGTTCCTCTGTACTTCCCTCTTCGAGTTCTGCTCCAGGACGCCTGCAAAACCGCAACAAAGTAGCAAGACGACTACCAGCAACATTGTAGCACCTCATCCTGCCGGCTTTCTCGACTGTTTCCTGGTGGTGCATGCTATGAGGGCTGTCTGCCTTCACCCTGCACTGGAAGCCAAGAAGAAATCTCCTGTGGGTCGACGGTATCTTCCCCCTGCCAAATCAGGCACCAAACTTCTACATCACCAGTCCTCTGGGTCCCCTTTCATCCTGAAGAGTGTGGTCCCTGGAACACAGGAGCTGGGTCCAAGTGTCTCCCACAGTCCAGTGGCCCTTCTGTCCAAATTTGGTGGAGGTAAGTCCTTGCCTTCGCACGCCAGACAGCAAACCTGTGTACTGCGTGATTTGCAGCTGCTCGGGCTTCTGTGCACTTTTCCAGGACTTTCTTTGTGCACAGCCTAGCCTGGGTCCCCAGCACTCCGTCCTGCATTGCCCAACTCGCTGAGTTGGACTCCGACGTCGTGGGACCCTCCTTTGTGACTCTGAGTCGACTGCTGTCCTCAGATCTTCTAAGTGCCTGTTCCGGTACTTCTGCGGGTGCTGCCTGCTTCTGTGGGGGCTCTCTGAGTTGCTGAGTACCCCCTCTTTCTCCTCCTCCAAGGGGCGACATCCTGGTCCTTCCTGGGCCCCAGCAGCACCCAAAATCCTCAACCGCAACTCTTGCAGCGAGCAAGGCTTGTTTGTGGTATTTCTGCATAGAAACACTTCTGCAACCTCCAGCACGCCGTAGGACATCTTCTCAGTAAAGGGGAAGTTCCTGGCACCATCTGTTGTTGCAGAATCTTCGGCTTCTTCCACCTGGAGGCAGCCCTTTGGCACCTTCATCTGGGGTATAGTGGGCTCCTGCCCCCTTAGACACTTGCGTGACTCTTGGACTTGGTCCCCTTCTTTTACAGGTCCTCAGGTCCAGGAATCCGTCTTCAGTGCTTTGGTAGCAGTTGTGGTTCTTGCAGAATCCCCTATCACAACTATACTGTCTTTCTGGGGTAGTAGGGTAACTTTACTCCTACTTTTCAGGGTCTTGGGGTGGGGTATTTTGGACACCCTTACTGTTTTCTCACAGTCCCAGCGACCCTCTACAACCTCCCATAGGCCTGGGATCCATTTGTGATTTGCATTCCACTTTTGGAGTATATGGTTTGTGTTGCCCCTAGGCCTATGTCTACCTTTTGCATCCTATTGTGATTTTGCACTACTTTTCTTACTGTTACTTACCTGATTTTGGTTTGTGTACATATAATTTGTGTATATTACTTACCTCCTAAGTGAGGGTATCCTCTGAGTTACTTTTGGCATATTGTCACTAAAATAAAGTACCTTTATTTTTTATTAAATCTGAGTATTGTGTTTTATTATGATATTGTGCTATATGATATAAGTGGTATAGTAGGAGCTTTGCATGTCTCCTAGTTCAGCCTAAGCTGCTTTGCCATAGCTACCTCTAACAGCCTAAGCTGCTAGAAACACCTCTATTCTACTAATAAGGGATAACTGGACCTGGCACAAGGTGTAGGTACCACAAGGTACCCACTATAAGCCAGACCAGCCTCCTACAGGTGTTATGTAGTCTGGCGCAGAGGATGGAGTGGGAGACGGTGTCAAATGCAGCGGAGAGGTCGAGGAGGATGAGAGCGGCAGTGCCTCTGTGGTTTAGTATGATACATATGTCGTCGGTGGCTCCTAGGTGTGCTTTTTCAGTGCTGTGGTTGCTTCTAAATCTGGATTGGGATGGGTCTAGGATTTGGTGTGTCTAGAGGAATTCGGTGAGTTGCGGGTTGCCGGCCTTTTCCGTTACTTTGGCTGGGAAAGGGAGCAGAGAGATGGGTCCGTAGATTTTCAGCTCCCTTGGGTCGGCGGTGAGTTTCTTGAGCAGTGGGTTGATAATGGCATGCTTTCAGTCTGATGGGAAGGTGGCAGTCTGGAAGGACCAGTTGATAGTTTAGCAGAGCTCAGTTGCTATGGTGGTGATGGCCAGGTTGAAAATATGATGAGGGCACGGATCCGAGGATGCTCCTGAGTTGATGAAGTTAATGAGTCTTTGGGTGTCCTTTTTGTTGAAGGGAGTCCAGGAGTTCAGGATCTGGTGCAGTGCTGGGTCTGTGGTGGTGTTTGTGCCTGGTGCGGGTGGGTTTTAGTTCCTGAAGCCTTCGTAAATATCCTTGATTTTTCTGCGAAAAAAGGTGGCGAGGTCATTGCAGAGGTATTGGGAGGGAGGGATGAATAAGTTGTCTTTACAGGGGTTTGTGAACTCTCTGACAATGGTGAAGAGCTCTTTGCTGTTGTGAGCTCTGGTGCTGAGGCATTCTTGCTTTTTGGCAGCTCTGATGTTCTAGTTGTGCGTGGTGACTGCATTCTTGCAGGCTGTGCGGTCTTTGGTTGATTTGCTGTTCCTCCATTTCCCTTCCAGTCATCAACAGGAGCACTTGGATTCTTGTAGGTGTTCCGTAAACCATTTAGGTGTTTTGCTATGTCGATTTCCTGGAGGTTTCCTTAGGGGAGCTACGTTGTTGGTGCATTCCGATAACCAGAGGTGTAGATTGTGTACGGCTTCATTAGCATCCACTGCGTCCGGTGGGGGGAGTGGTTGAGAGCATTAGTGAGTTGTGCTTCTGTAACTTTGCCCCAACATCTGTTGGGGGGTGCATAGTAGCGTACAATTTTCTTTGTGAAGGTAAAGTGGACACACTTGTGGTCAGTCCAATGGTGTTCAGAGGCGTGAGAGATGCTGATGTTGTTCCCTGCTGAGAAGACAGGGTTGAGAATGTGTCCGGTTCTTTGGGTGGAGTCGTTGACAAGTTGTCTCAGGCCAAGTGTTGTGAGGTTGTCCAGGAGGTTTGTGTTCTTGGGGTCATCATAGGTATGAAGGTGGAAGTTGAGGTGGCTGAGTAGGATGTAGATGGAGGAGGTGAGCGATTGGGGGGTGACGAGGTTAGTGATGTTGTCGCAGAATTGGGGTCAGGGTCGGGGCGACCTGTAGATGAGTGTGAGAGGCTCAGCAGCCTTTACTCCAGCATTGTTTCTTCCAGGTTCAGTAGTGTACTGATCTGAGGGAGTCAGAGACACAGTACTTATTCTAGAAAGTGCCTTTGCTGTGGGGGATGTCTTCAAATGGTTTCTGAGAAGTGCATAGGTCCTCTTTCAGCTCAGACCCGGATCCAGACTATCAGTGGGATGTAATAAGACCCTTTGTGTGGACTATGGTCAATGCCCTTTGAAGTGTAAATGTGAGCCATTCCTAAACTCCTCCCCAGGAAGACCCATCAGTATGCAGATAAAATCAGATGCAGTTGAGTTTCCTGTGTTGTTAGTGTCTGGAGGGAACACACAAGCATCGCTGTCATCTAGACCAGGTCAGACGTGTATTGGAGATACATATCAGTGAAAGCAGAGAAATGCCCACCTTCTAAAAGTAGCATTTCTAAAATAGTAATAATAAATCTGACTTTACCAGTGAAGAGGATTTATCATTATGATTCCAATGATACTAAACATGATGCAGCTACTCCTCTCAGATCAGGAATTACAGCTTAAAAGTATTTCAAGGAGTTCCCAACGCTGGCTTACGAGAGGGGCAGGCCTCACAGTAATGAAAAACTACTTGGGGAGTTTTTCATTACCAGAACATGCAAAACTTAAAAGTACATGTCCTGATTTTACTTACATGACACCCTGCCCTATGGATTACCTACGGCCTACCTTAGGGGTGACTAATATGCAAGAAAATGAGAGTTTAAGGGTTGAAAAGAGGTTTTTAATGCCAAGTGAGGGTGGCAGTGAGACTGCAAACACAGAACAGAAGGTAAAGGAAAAGAGTCTGGGGTAAGAGCACCCTAAGGATACCAGGTCTAAGAGAAGCCAAAAAAAGCAGGTTCAGCAAAGGAAGACAGAGGAATGCAAGAAATCTGGGGTCACTATGCAGAGAGGGCAGGCTCAACAATGCTTCTCTTTCATTGTTATTTCACTGTCACCTTGTGTTGATACTATTGTTGTGTTCTGGATTGTTTGATGAATGTGGCTTTTTGTTTTTCTCCTGACGAGGTTTTCTTGTATCTGTGGCATTCTTTACTTTCTTTGCCTCTTTCTATGACCATCTCCACATCCTCTTGAAAGCAGAGAGTTAGCAGAGTGACATTCTAGCCTGTGTATTTGTAAAGCGCAAATCACCCTAAATGGTATGTTGGTGTTGAAATGACAAATGTTTATTGTTTATGCTTCTCATTTTATCAACCTCAGAAACATGAAAGTCTGAGTGGACCCACTGTGATTCAAACTTGTTTGTATGAGATTAGACATAGATCCCTGGAATGGATGCATTAATCCACTGAGACACCAAAGCTATCACTGAGCCTTCACTCCTAAGTGTACCCAATGGGCAAAGAAGGTAGGGTTCTGGCATTGGCTGCAGGCTATGGCTACTGGAAACAGGGGTACTGGCTGACAGGGCCCAGCGCACTAGGCAATGCTGCTGTCTTAACATTCGTACCAGAAGACCAACATTGAATATGCAATGAAGAACTCTCTATATACTATGTGGTAAACACAGTCAGCTCCATGGTTCAAACACTAAAGGCAAAGTAAAAAACAGACTACACTCTTGCAGTTAGTTCTTTCTTTCTAGTAATAAAGGGTCATACCAACGCAGAGTGTCCGCCATTCAGCACATTGTAATGAGCATACATTGTAGAGCAGTCTGTACCATCTCGGCATGTGTGATCGTTCCATTGCTGGTGAGGGGAATGGAATATTGGGAGATGGTATGCTCAGGTGGCCACCGGGCCATTGGAAGTGACAGAGTTCTCTGGTGCCTGACAAGCTAACAAGGGGCCAGATATAGCAAAATCCGTTTTTGCGACTTGCAAATTGCGAGTCTGAGCGACTCGCAATTTGCAAGTCGCAAAAACAGATGCAGAATGGTGTCTCAGACACCTTTTGCGACTCGCTATGAGGTCGCAAAGACCCACCTCATCAATATTCATGAGGTGGGTCGCATTTTGCGACCCCATAGCGAGTCCCTGCACTCACAGGGATGGTGGCCTGCTGTAGTCAGCAGACCTCCATGTCTGTGGCTGCTTTTTAAATAAAGCAGTTTTTTTTTTCTTCATTTTGCAGCCCGTTTTCCTTAAAGGAAAACGAGTTGCAAAATGGAGAAAAAAAACGAAACCATTTGGTTGCGTTTTTTTCAGAGCAGGCAGTGGTCCATAGCACCACTGCCTGCTCTGAAAAAATATTTTTGTCGACATTCACAAAGGGGAAGGGGTCCCTGTGCGTGGCGCTTCATGTAGATTTTAGTGTGCATTTTTTCAGTGTTTTCCAAATGTTTTGAAGTCATTCAGTACTTATCAGATTTTATTCAGCTACATAAATCCCAAAATAGACACAAACTGTGTCTTTCCAGTGCTTACAAAACGTGTTTTTTTTTGCATATTTACTTCAAGAAGAGATAATGTGGGGTTTGTGGGGTTTTTTCATTGGCAATGTGTCTAATGGGCTTATTTCAGACTGTTTAAACATAGAACGTTTGTGTATTGCACTTACACTCACATCTCATTACCTTCTCTCATGTCTCATTACTCTTACATTCACTTTGTCAGAAATCTGGTTTACAGGACTATTAAAAAAGTGAGAGTGCTATATTAAAATGTTTTAATAAAGAAACTCCTGGAGACAGGTTTTTTTTCAATGCCTCTTTATTTGAATACTATGACATTTTAGACATGTCCAACTCTACCAACAGCAAAGTACCTTGTGAAACTTTTAAAAGTTTGTATTACATTGGAGTAATTTGTAGCCCTGCAACCTTAGGCACCTGAGAATTGATGCTGCTAGCATGCTTCCCACTGCTTTTCTGTACTCTTTGCCTGACTACATTAAGGTGGTGCCGTTTTTGCAAGGACATTTACAGGGAGTGCAGAATTATTAGGCAAATTAGTATTTTGACCACATCATCCTCTTTATGCATGTTGTCTTACTCCAAGCTGTATAGGCTCGAAAGCCTACTACCAATTAAGCATATTAGGTGATGTGCATCTCTGTAATGAGAAGGGGTGTGGTCTAATGACATCAACACCCTATATCAGGTGTGCATAATTATTAGGCAACTTCCTTTCCTTTGGCAAAATGGGTCAAAAGAAGGACTTGACAGGCTCAGAAAAGTCAAAAATAGTGAGATATCTTGCAGAGGGATGCAGCACTCTTAAAATTGCAAAGCTTCTGAAGCGTGATCATCGAACAATCAAGCGTTTCATTCAAAATAGTCAACAGGGTCGCAAGAAGCGTGTGGAAAAACCAAAGCGCAAAATAACTGCCCATGAACTGAGAAAAGTCAAGCGTGCAGCTGCCACGATGCCACTTGCCACCAGTTTGGCCATATTTCAGAGCTGCAACATCACTGGAGTGCCCAAAAGCACAAGGTGTGCAATACTCAGAGACATGGCCAAGGTAAGAAAGGCTGAAAGACGACCACCACTGAACAAGACACACAAGCTGAAACGTCAAGACTGCGTCAAGAAATATCTCAAGACTGATTTTTATAAGGTTTTATGGACTGATGAAATGAGAGTGAGTCTTGATGGGCCAGATGGATGGGCCCGTGGCTGGATTGGTAAAGGGCAGAGAGCTCCAGTCCGACTCAGACGCCAGCAAGGTGGAGGTGGAGTACTGGTTTGGGCTGGTATCATCAAAGATGAGCTTGTGGGGCCTTTTCGGGTTGAGGATGGAGTCAAGCTCAACTCCCAGTCCTACTGCCAGTTCCTGGAAGACACCTTCTTCAAGCAGTGGTACAGGAAGAAGTCTGCATCCTTCAAGAAAAACATGATTTTCATGCAGGACAATGCTCCATCACACGCGTCCAAGTACTCCACAGCGTGGCTGGCAAGAAAGGGTATAAAAGAAGGAAATCTAATGACATGGCCTCCTTGTTCACCTGATCTGAACCCCATTGAGAACCTGTGGTCCATCATCAAATGTGAGATTTACAAGGAGGGAAAACAGTACACCTCTCTGAACAGTGTCTGGGAGGCTGTGGTTGCTGCTGCACGCAATGTTGATGGTGAACAGATCAAAACACTGACAGAATCCATGGATGGCAGGCTTTTGAGTGTCCTTGCAAAGAAAGGTGGCTATATTGGTCACTGATTTGTTTTTGTTTTGTTTTTGAATGTCAGAAATGTATATTTGTGAATGTTGAGATGTTATATTGGTTTCACTGGTAATAATAAATAATTGAAATGGGTATATATATTTTTTTGTTAAGTTGCCTAATAATTATGCACAGTAATAGTCACCTGCACACACAGATATCCCCCTAACATAGCTAAAACTAAAAACAAACTAAAAACTACTTCCAAAAATATTCAGCTTTGATATTAATGAGTTTTTTGGGTTCATTGAGAACATGGTTGTTGTTCAGTAATAAAATTAATCCTCAAAAATACAACTTGCCTAATAATTCTGCACTCCCTGTATAGCTGCCAAGTGTCCTCGGGGCAAACGTCTCACTTTAAGTCAGTTCTGACCTTTTAACAGACATCACATTGCAGTCTGGGACGTGAAATTTGCTGTTAGCATTGTAACTATGGGCTCACAAATCCCAGCAGTAAAGTGCAGTTTGGAAAAAAAACATGATTAGCTGTAGGTCTCACACATACCAATGGGATGATTTGCAGCTATGAATTTGGTCAGTATGTGAAAAGTTGTGTTATATTTTCACCACTATCCCATTTGCATGGTGTCAACAGACATTTCACAGTTATATGTGACTACGCCTTGCATTAAGCGCTAAACCCTAGGGTGTTTGGCAGTTTACCTGCTATCAAAAGTCACTCACTAGAAAAGGTGGTTGATGTATCAAAGGGCTTTACCCATTCTGTGTCTGTGGGTAAATGTGATAGTACATATTGGACAAGAGTCTTATAAGCCAGACTTTTCATTCACCAGTGAAAGAATTAAACACTACTAAAACACTACTGATTTTAATATTCTGAAATTCTGGATAGTGTAGAAAATAATTGGATCAGACCTCAAACATACTTCTAAAGCCTGCATCTTTAATCCAAGTACTCACAACTAGAAGAAATAAAAGGAAGACAAAACAATGTTTTGGTGACATCCCTAAACAACAATGCTCAACCAAAGTTCAAACAGTATAATTTCCAATCAGTCGTTTTTGCCACTACTTTGTAAAACAAAGTTGCATTGTGTTGGCCCCCTCAGGAAGAAATGACATTTTATTTTTTAGGTGTGCAGGTGTTTATATGCCTACCCTAATGATGGTTGTTTCCCTTTTTGGTGGGGTTTTATCAGAAATATGAGGTTTAAACCCAAAACAGGATAGCCTAACTTCAGGAATGTGCAAATATTGATAGTAAATTGCTTCAGATGATTTCTTGAGGACTTGTAAATATATATTCAAAGGACAGCTTTAGAAAAAAGAGGCTTTTGAGACAGAAATGGGGACCTACTGGACCTCAGAGAGTTATTGAGGTCATGCTGAGGGAAGTCATGACCTGTGAAGAGACATTGCAAAGGCATCATACATGAAGATATGAGGTGGTTTTGTCTATAGAATATGGGGCTAATCCCAGAGAGATGGTAAGCTGAGAGAGTCTATGACACTTATGTACATGATTCTTCTTCCTGCATGTCTCCATACTGGATACAATACACATTTTGCCGTGTTCTTTGGAAATAAAAGAAGTTGATAACACTAGTGTGATGTTGATGATTTATTAATAAGTAGGTGCAATAACAGGAGAAGCTAGAAGAACCGACATACCCTAACACTGCCTACCTTTGCCCGAAACTCGCTTTGCCCATATACATTCAACACTCACATTCCACCTTGCACTCAGTATCAGGGTCCGCTGTACACCATCCATACCTATGTTACCAGAGTTCCAGGAAATGTCAGCAGATTCCATCACATAAAAGTAGCATCCCCTGTATGAGCCACACATCATTTTTTAATGTGGCACATATCCCTTCACCATTACTTTGCAGCATGACCTGCCTATAAGAATTAAGCCACTTTTGGCACATTACTCCTTACTCTTTATCTGCCACTCCTTAGATCTTCCCCTAAAAAGGAGCCAAATTTCACAACATGTTGAACTAGGTTTGTATCAGAAAAGTGACACAAAATGGCACAAGGTTTTGATTTTGTAATTTACTTCCTTCTGGAAATGTGTCTCAAAGCAGTGCAAAGTGCTTTGCACTACTTTATGTCAGGAAGTGTACCATGGGTGTTAAATTGGTGTTGTTTGTGGTGGTGTTTTCATGCATCTAACTATGGGTCTTGACACAAATCACTGTCTAATAACATTGGTAGATAGGTATTTGCAGCAAAAATAAATGCCTCTTCAAAGCATAACATTAGTTTTTTTTCTCAAATGTTTCTAACTGTATGTGTGCTGTACTGTATAGCACATTTGCAAAAATATAAAAGGGTTAAACTTTGACAAAACATAGGTTTTAGGTCTTGCCTACCAAACAGCGCATTCTGCCTGCTGGTAAAAAGACATAGGGGGTCATTCTGACCCTGGCGGTCATCGACCGCCAGGGTCGACGACCACGGAAGCACCGCCAACAGGCTGCGGTCGCCCAGCCGGGTCCGGCGGTTTCCCGCCGGATTACCCCCGTCTGGGAGAATCCTCCATGGCGGCGCTGCTTGCAGCGCCGCCATGGGGATTCCAACCCCCTTCCCGCCAGCCTGTTTCTGGCGGTTTTCACCGCCAGAACCAGGATGGCGGAAACGGGTGTCGTGGGGCCCCTGGGGGCCCCTGCACTGCCCATGCCACTGGCATGGGCAGTGCAGGGGCCCCCTAACAGGGCCCCAGAAAGATTTTCACTGTCTGCATTGCAGACAGTGAAAATCGCGACGGGTGCAACTGCACCCATCGCACCCCTGCAACTCCGACGGCTCCATTCGGAGCCGGCTTCATTGTTGCAGGGCCTTTCCCGCTGGGCCGGCGGGCGCTCCTTTGGCGGGCGCCCGCCGGCCCAGCGGGAAAGCCAGAATGGCCTCCACGGTCCAAGTGGCGGTTCCCGTTTGGCTGGCGGCTACTGCCGCCAGCCAAACTCAGAATGAGGGCCATAGGGCCTCAACTGCGGCACCCAAGTGTTATTTTTTTTTAGCTTCCATGGGGCAGTGTGCCAGCCCATATTTACGAGGCCATGAAAATCCACCTTGCATGGCTTTTCATTGCCTTGTAATTATGGCCCCCTTTCACACATAACTCTGCGTGAAAGGGGCATTTCATGGGTGTTGTTTGGGGTGGTCCCATGCAACACCCATGGAACCCAGAGGAATCTGACGCATTCCCTGATTTACAAGTCCCGGAATGCTTCAGATTCACATGCCACCTCAGGGGTAGTGTAAGAGCAACACAGCGGGAAGAAATATTTTTATTTCTTCCTGTTTTTTCCTCTTTCTATGATGTGCTTGATTTTGCAGCACACATAGAAAGAGGAAAACACCTCTTGTAATAGTTTTTGTGCAGCCCCTTCCTGCACAAAACCATCATCCCCACAACGCAGACACCCTTGCACCATGGTGCAAGGGTGCCTTTGTTGGCACTAGTCAGCATTTTGTGAGCCAGCGCAGGGGGTGAGAACAGAACTTTGTCGTATCTTGTAGATACATCACATTTCTGCCCTTTCCCAGTGACACAGGGTGGTGCAGCAAGGCACTTGCTGTGCTGCCCTACGCCACAGGCCTCATAAATGAGGCCCATAGAGTCAGCTTACAGTGGGCTTAGAGTCCACCCATTGCTTACCATTGGTTGGCTTCAATGTCACTCTCATTTCCTTTGTATTCTCCAATTTGAGTTTAATTCCTCTTCTTGTGTTTGTACTTCTCATGGAGCATGGATCCGTTGCTTGTGTCCTTCAACTGTTAATTTCTGATGCAGTACTTTTTTCTTTTAATAAATCACTACATGAGCTCTCACGCTCAGATACTGTATTACTCTCTCTTGCCAGTGTGCTTCTCCCCCTCCATCTGTGTTGTGCTTTCTCTTGTGTGCTTTTTCCCTCACGTTGCATTCTCATCTGTGAGCTTCTACTCCCAACATCTCCACATTCTTCTCTCTAATCTGTGTGCTTCTCTTTCCCCTGCAGATGATGTTCCCCTCTCTCACCAGTGTAACTTTCATCACCCTCAGTATTGCTCCCCTACCAACACCCTTTATGTTGCTTCTGCCTCAGACCTCTGTGTTGCATCTGCTTCTCGTATTACTTCCTTCCCCACTCTCATCCTCATGTTGCTTCACCTCTCCCACGCTCTTTGAATTGATTTTCCCACTTGTGCTTAAAAAAAAGAAAAAGTGTGTTTGCCCTACTTTTTTTACCTTTATTTACCAATCAACTTGGATTGGTAAATAAAAAAATAGCACCTGTGTAATTTTGTGTTGAATTTGTCTACGAAATATTGGGGGTGGATGCATCATAGCATTGTTAAAATCAGCAGCAAAGCCAATAGGTCCCGAAGACGAGACCATTGACTTTACCATTGTTTGTACTGGAAGGGTCTCCTTCCAATGCAAAACTTGTGCTCAACATTACTGTAGGAAAGTGCCCCTTTGTGTTTGTTCACCACCCACTTTCTGCCCCAGTGCTGATGGTTATGACTCTGTTAGTGCACTGGAGCCTGCTGTCCAGGCCCATCTGCTCATACTCTCTTCCAAAACTGAGTTGTTCGACTTGGTAACTCTCCAATTGGCAAAGACTTTACCCCTTATAAGTCCTTAGTATTTGTTACCTGGGGTACCCAGGGCATAGGTTGTAAAGGGGTCCCCAGGGGCCCCACCCTATCTTGCTCCTCCACTTCCCCACCAAAGTCCTGGAAAAGGCCATCAACCACCAGCTCACGGACTCTCTTGAGCACAACAACCTGCTCGAACCTTCCCAATCCGATTTCTGGCCACATCACGGTACTGAAACCACATTGATCTCAGCTACAAACAACATCAGACATCTACTGGACCAAGAAGTGACAGTAGCCCTCATTCTCTTTGACCTATCCACAGCCTTTGACACCGACTCACACCATACGCTCATCTCCAGACTCCACAGCATTGCACTAAATTGGATTGTCTCCTTCCTCTCCGGTCAAATGCAAAGGATCATCCTCCCTCCATACTTCTCTGCTCCCAAAGGTATCACCTAAGCATCCACCCAGGGCTCGTCCCCCAGCCCTACCCTCTTCAACATCTACATGACTTTTCAGGTAAACATCACATGCACCCACGGACTCAACATCGTTTCCTACACTGATGACACCCAGCTCGTCCTCTCCCTCACAAACAATACCGCACTGACCAACTCCAAAACACTGTGACTGACATTGCCTCCTGGATGAGGGCCAACTACCTCAAACTTAACTCCGACAAAACGGAGATCCTCATGTTCAGTAACAAACCCTTCCCCTGGGACGACATGTGGTGGTCCACTGCCCTCTGCCTCGGTCACCCATCCACTCCCACCAACCACGCAAGCAACCTCAGGATCATCCTGGACACTCAACTGACCGTGAAACAACAGATCAACGCTGTCTCGTCTGCCTGTTTCCACATCCTCTGCATGCTGTGCAGGATTTTCAAATGGATCCCCATTTCTACCAGAAAAACAGTCACCCAGGCCCTCATCTCCAGCCCGCTCGACTACGGAAACACACTCTACACCAGAACCACCAAACAACCCTTGAACCACCTCCAGACCATCCAGAAAGCAGCAGCAAGACTTGTCCTCGACCTCCCCAGAAGAAAAAGCATCATCCCAAACCTCAGGGCCCTCCACCGGCTTCCCGTGCAGCAGAGATGCCTCTTCAAGCTCCTCCCTCATGCATACAAAGCCCTCCACAACTTTGAACCCACCTACATCAACAACCGCCTCTCCTTCGACCAACCTACCAGGGACCTCTGTTCCGCCTCCGTCTCCCAGGCCCACATCCCCTGCATCTGCCATGTACGCTACGAACCCCTCTCTTTCTCCCACCTCGGCGCCAGATCCTGGAACAACCTCCCTCTCCACATGTTCTCCTCCTCTTCCCTGAAGGTCTTCAGGAAGCAGCTCAAAACCTGGCTCTTCGACCACTAGCAACAGGGTGAAGAGGCTTGCAGCACCCTCCTAGCACCTGGAGACCCCTCGGGGTGAAAAGCTTGTGCTCTACAACAACTAGTGTATTGTATTGTATTGTATTGTATTGTATTGTAGAACTGCAGCACATGTTTGTGACACCATGAGTGACCCAAGCAAACTACTGATAGCAGGTCTGCATTAGAGACTGCAGGAGCAGTGCAAACTGCTTGAACTTGACTGTGCCCTCATCATGTGTGGGACAGCCCAATGCACTCCCTTTCATATGTCAGACACCCATAAGGAAGGTGCATTTTATTTAAGGTGTAGCCATGTAAGTACAAGATTATGGTGGTCATTATCACCATGGCGGTCTCCTGACTGCCAGGAAAAGGTGGCGGCTTCACTGCCAACAGGCTGGCGGTGAAGACCGCCACATTATGAGTGTGGTGGGTTGGCCTCTGCCAATCTGCCACATCTCTACTCATACTGCCAGGGCGGTCAGAGCAGCTGGGCCGGAGATGAGCATCTTCGACCCGGTGGTCCACAGAAGACCGCCAGCAGTAATATGAGCCGCCTTTTGACCAGGGTTTCTGCGGCAGTAGCACCGCCACAAAAACCCTGGTGGAAAGGCTACCGGTGACAGAGAATTTTTTCCCTGTCACCGATAGACGACTCCCCCACAGCAAGCACAATCCCCCCTCCCCCAATCCCCAAACCCCTCCAGGTACAGCACCCCCCACCACCCTCCAAGTACAGCACCCCCTCCCTCTCTTTCCCCTTCAGGTACAGAGCCTCCCTCCCCGCATACATGCACATGCACACAGACACCCACACGCACCACGCATACACTCATTCACCTTACACTTACATACACGCATTCACTCACATGCATTCACCTCAGCATTCATACATACATTCAACCTTGCAGGCACACACCCATCTAAACACACATACACACACACAGACAAACATACATACTCACACCCATCCAAACACGCATATACACATGCATACACACTTACATGCATACACGCTCTCACTTCTACATTCAGACACGCATACAACCACGTATTCACACATTCATGCACACACGTAGACAACAGACACTCACGCATGCGCACACAACACCCTCCACCCTCCTACCCCCCTCCCCTGTCGAACGATCAACTTACCTGGTCCTGGGAGGAGGTCATCCGGCAGGGAACAGGTGCTACCACCTCCGGCAGCGCCCCACCAGCAGGACACAGCCACGCCAAATTGTTGCACATAATTTGAAAGGTGGTGTCCTTCTGGCAGGGTGGGCCGATGGTAGAACCGCCCCAGCACCTCCGCCTGCCAGCACGACTACTGGTAGAAATCCACCAGTACTCGTAATATGCTGGGGGTCTTCTGGTGCCCGTGGCTTTGGCGGTCTTCAAGGAAGACATCCAAAGTCATAATGACCACCTATGAGTCTATATAGTGTCTTTACCATTAAAGTGCACTATAGGTGATAGCCGGTCCATAAGATAACATAAGACTTGCACCCGGGTAGACCAGGGTCACTGGCTTCATTATGGTACCACCTAGATATGTCGAGTTTGGTGTCAAACAATGTGCCTTCTCTCCTCTGACACAATCGGTGTTGAGGGTCGGCTGCAATATACCCAGGGGGCACCTTAAAGATTACGCAGCTGTTTCCCCCAACTTCTTTATGCTGTAGCTGGTCTGCCCGCGATTTCCCATGCTTGCTGTCACCAAGACAGCGTTCAGACCTCCTGACAGGTAATGTGAACACTCCCAGGAGTCAAAGACAAAGGCTGAAGCAGGAAAGATGTCACACCTTTCAGGCTTCACCACCCTTGATAGGCATCTGTATTCTCCCCCAGAGGAGGACAATGTCCTTCACCTACCCCAGGCAAATCCACTCATGGACTGATGTTAAATGTTATGCAAAGTAGTGTACACCCCCAGAAGGCTGGCCACACCTCCACAGTGAGCAGCCCGGCCGGTACACTAAATTTAGTTTTCTGCCATGTTAGGAGTGGCAGAATAGAGGGTTCTGGGTAGTTAAAGTTGTCCCACTCACCGGATGTGGTCGCCTCAGAGGCTGATTAGCTACAGGAGCTAACTGGCCATTGGCCACTAGCCTCCACATCCCTAACTCCCTTAAATCCAGGATTTGAGGGACCCCCACTGACACCATCACCTCAGATCTGAACAACTGACTTCAAGGAAGGACCAAGAGGAGACCCATGTCATCGACAACAAGACTATGCCCACTACAGCAAAGCAAAAGTGGGATACTCTGTCCTTGTGGCAATAGACTTGGAACTGTGTGAACTGTGTGAATGACCCTCATCCTTGCCTCAAACTCAGCACTTCTGACCAGAGGGACCCCTGTGGATGCCAGAAGAACCCTCAGTCTCCCATGGACTAATGTAATTAGTCCCCTGCAAACTGTATGTAAAAACGCTTGTAGGACCTGAAGATTCACTGGCCATTGGGCCCTCTGTGAGATCCCAGTGTCTTCTGGGGGTTGTAGTCTCACCTGCCCCGAAGTTGCAAAGGCTTTTAGTTGTGCTTACTCCTACCAATGTTTGTTGGTCCCCAGTCCAGTAACCAACCCCCACACTCAACGCTGCATCTACAGGGCACACCGTGCAACCTGCATCTGATTCTGACAACTCAGCCTCTGCTGTGTTTTTGCATATTGTTACTTGCAGCACAGTGTAAGCGGTAAAATCGGCACCAGCTGGTGCCCCATTCAGCACTCCAGATAACTCTCCATCCGGATTCCATGGGCCAGGTTAAATTGAACTGACTTTCATGGCCTGGTCCTGGGGCCCACACCACCTTACCCCTATAAGTGTTCCACGTAACTCAACCTCGAAGTGGCTGATTCTCACTAGTGATTTTTCTCATTAACTGCAACATTTAGGACCTCATTTATGAGGCCCTGGCGGCACGCTGCACCACCGAGCATAATTTTTTTGACACTCCAGTAGCGCAGTGTTGCAGCTTATATTTACAACGCCAAGCAAAGTCACCTTGCTTGGCTTTTCATGGCCTTGTAAATATGGACCCAATTCACACATAACACTGCGTGAAAGAGGCTTTCCAATGGTGTTGCTTGGGCTGTTCCCAGGCAACACCCAAGGAACCCAAAGGAATCTGATGCATTCCTAGACTTACAAGTCTGGCACTGTGTCAGATTCCTACACCATCTCAGGGTGGCGTAAAAATGACGCAACAGGGAGAAATATATTTCTTTTTCCTTGTTTCTCCTCCTTTGTGTGTTGGATTCTGCAGCACAAAGAAGAAAACACCCTTTGTGATTGTTTTTGTGCAGGAAGGAACCCCTTCCTGCACAAAAACAATCATCTCCACAATGCAGGCACCCTTGCACTACTGTGCAAGGGTGCCTGAGTTGGCGCTAGGCACCAATTTGTGCGCCAGCACAGGGGGCGAGTAGAGAAATGTGTCATATCTTGTAGATACAGTGCATTTCTGCCTTTTCCTGGTGGTGCAGGACAGTGCAACAAGGGACTTGCTGCACCATCCAGTCCCACAGGCCTTGTAAATGAGGCCCTAAGTTTTTAATGTACATTTTTGCAGGATTCAATATTGCTTCTAAAACTATAACTTTGATTGTACTGATGCTATTCGATTCGTTTTTGTGTTGAAAATAAGATAAAAATAAGCTCTATTTTTATAATTTGGTGTTAGAATTCTTTTGAGTCCTGTCCGTTACTTATCATCCATGTTTTTGCTCTGAAATGCTTAACTCGTGTTCCTCTAGGAAAGCGTGACTGCTGTTTGCCATACTAGCAGTACTGAGCTAAGGATTTATTAGTGTGAATCCAAGGATCATCTTTAGGGTAGTTTGAGAGTATTTCAGGGTGAGGACTAACCCCCACACCCTATAATACTCCACTTTCCTACAATTACCCTTGCACTATGTACCTAATGTGTGTCAGTCAGGGCAAGAAGAGAGAGAAACAGCACCACATCTTAGTAGGTAAGATGCTGTTCTTATGTGTTCCTTCCACACAAAGCATTAGCTTTGGTTGTTGCTCTGCCTTGTGGGAATGTTTTGTAAATCTTTTCCAAGATGTGCTTGTTGGGTCCACTCCAGTACTGATGGAAGTGGTCTATGTAACAATGGGCTACAAGCAAAGTCTATATAGATAGGAAGACGGGAACTAAGGACCAACTTCCACTGTGCTACCACATTGTTGCAAGTAAAACTCAAAATGGCTTAGTTGTCCCACACCTAAGAGTTTCCTCCCTCTGCAGTATTGGTAATTATGTAAACAGGATTATCCATGAATGTCCCTGTCCCTCTAATACGGGGGCCTGTGGGCAGCTTTACTGTATTGCATAGTGTATGCCCTGTGTGAAAATTGATGAGCTCTATTTTCACCCACAGACATTAATACGGAACAATAAACTGCAGAAGTACCATCTCGCTATACAACATATTTACAGTAGTATTGGGAATTAAATGCAAAAATTCTACTATTAAACCATGAATTGGAAGAGAGCTCAATATGGTGTGATCCTGCTAGCCAGTGCTCTGGCCATCCAGGGGTCTCATCCATCTCCCCACTGTGTCTAACACATGCGCAGAGGGGAGTCGTTTGGCCTCTAGTCAAGAACGATGCTCTCTGATTTCAGCCCAGCTCCCTTCGTCTTCCCACCTTCCTATTTCAGGCAGTAGCACCGTCGCAGAGGATGTCAGCGAGGTGGTGAAGTGAGAAGCCTGCAGATCCTGGCGCCAGCATCCATCAGCTCAACATCCGTCATCACGCAATACCTTGGCACGCGCGCCTGATGCCACCTGGAGCTGGGCCACAGAGCCCATATGGCCACTGAGCTCAATCCGGCATCTGACGAAACTGATGCATTCGCATCTCTGCTTGTCAATTCTGCCCTCACTATCTCTGGGTCATCAATGTGATTGGAGACCATGCTTTAATTCGTTTTTGGCCATCCATTTAACTGGGTTAAATTAGCCAACTTCATCTACAGTTAGTAGTGCCATGAGGTTCCACTGAGAAAACAAGCACTGGCAAGTCCAATAGGTCTGGCCATTGCCACTTAAACATAAACAAGACCACAGTAGCCTATGCAATGTGAATGCTTTACTGGTGATATTTTTAAATAAAACGTCCTTCAGTTGTGCCATGCATTTATATCATAATTATTTCTGAAGTAGGCAAGAATAAATCACCATCTAACGAAATACTAAAATGACAGGCTTCTAAAATGTTACAATATCACTTAAACTCTTTACAGAATAAACTTTAATAAAGGAGCGCAGTCAAAATACAGTCTGTCTTTAAGGCTGATATTAAAAAATTAATACATTAAAAATGCACATTTTCAACCAGTTTTGTCACTGTAAAGAACTATTTTTAGCAGATGTGAACAAATCAGCCAAATGACAGGGAGTTTGTGATTAAACTAGGATGCTCCAATGCCCTAAGCCTTTGCTATCGTGGGCAGAAACAAAATGTGAATAACAATTGAAAAGACCAGTGAAGCCTGCCAACCAAAGGTTCCTCTCTGTATCTACACTAGGTATGTTTTTCTTTTTATATATAAAGGAGCCTGACTAGACAACTAAAGCTGTCTTAAGGCCACACCGAAAAAGAGGAAATTCATTTATGGTTTGAGTCCAGTCCTGAATAGATTTGAGCAGGAATGAATCTCTCATCACATCTGATGCTTTCTCCTGTGGTGATAGCCTTAGTAGCCTGGTCACTTACTTAATTTCAGTTACTTTCAGAAACGTTTCTTCCCTATGCTCCCTAACTCAGTTGGGTGGAGATCCGAAACAAGACAAGTTCCCATTCTGACTGGCAACTCCCTAATTTAGCACCAAGACCAAAGAAATGGGGAAAAGAAAAGGGGAAGCTGCAGCACAGAGAGAGCAAGAAAACACATGCACTCTCATGGAGTGCCGAATGAAAAAGAAAAAATAGTTCCCTGAATGTCAGCAGTGGAAGGACTTCCAAAAGATTGGTCTGCTCCATACGAGGGACAAACTTATGAAGAGGAAGGCAAGCCATCAAACAATAAGCAAGAAAATGAGAGTGACAATAAAGGTGAAGAACAGGCAGGCTCTAATCACATTGTAGGTTTTTGGTGTGGTCCTCAAGAGGCTTTCACCTACAGAGAGGTAAAGGCTTTGTGAGAGATGAGTCCTAAAATAGGGTGGAACATATTTGATTCCTGCAATGACTCTCTGTGACTTTCAGTCCACATAGACTGAAAAATCTAGTCCTCCAAGGTCATTCTTTACTTGTTTCAAACAGTAATTAGAAATTCCAAAGCTTACACTTCTGAGGCCGTTGGTAGAGGATCATCGTGACCTAGGACCACTCTTAAGTAAGTAAATCTACTAAATGGCACCAGTGCAGGGGGAAAGGACAGGAATGCACTGTATTGCATGAATACGGTGCAATCCTGCCCTTTCACTTTGGCGTAGGGCAGCGCAGCAAGGTAACTTACTGCTCTCCCTTACTCCAAATCTGTAAATGAGGGCCGATGAAAAACTAGATGGTTCTATTGTCGTGTAGGTTTTCATTATCCCAATGAGACTACTGGATTTGGACGGCAGAATCACTTTTAATGTGGGGACTGAGTCTGAACCCACAACAGGTGACACCTGTCGGTCTAATCTGGGTTTTGTTCCAGCTAACTACCAGTGCTTCATCTCCACCCAAGAGCAGGGACGATTGGGCAACCGAATGCATGACACAAATGACTCCTCAGGGAAACTTTGGTCACTCAAATCTCATCCGTTTCTCTCAGTTACATTAGTCTAACATATGCAAGGACAATCAAAGACAGAGGCCCTCATTACAACATTGGCGGGCGCCAACCGCCGCCCACCAAGTTGTAACCGATGTGCGGCCGCCAATGCAGCCGCACTCCCGCGGTGCCCATTATGCATCCCCGCTGGGCCAGCGGGGATGTGGGCCACAACATGGGAGCCGGCTCCAAATGGAGCCGGCGGTGTTGCGGCCGTGCGACGGGTGCAGTTGCACCCGTCACGCTTTTCACTGTCTCCCTCTAACGTACATGGGTCAAAGTAGTGTTTTTATAATAAAACAGCTGATGTTCCAAGAAAGGATCCCCATGTAAGAGTGTGTATTGTTCTGTGAACATTAGAGACAAAGCGTGCCACTTTTGCCGGCAACCTATCTTACTGCAGCCTTGCGAAAAGCACAGAGTGAAAGAATTGTCTTGTTTAAGAACGCAGTGCTGGCCTAGGCAAAGAACAGCCAGATAGAAAAAATAAAACAAGACCGCAAATGCGGCTATTGTTAAAATAATAAAAACAAAGCTGAATAAAATATATCTAGGTTAAAGTGCACAGCGGCAGGCCTAGTTTGCTAAAATAACGTGTATAAAATATAGCTAAAATGGCTACACAACACATATACCTATTCCAAAATACTTCACTGTGAGTCTTGCAGCCAAGCCCTCAACCTGCAGTACCCCCTCCCTATTTAGATGTGGAGAATATCAGAGGACAACAAGGTTATAATGGCAGTTGCCCCTCCCTATTTAAGGTGAGGCAGTAATCACTGATTTTTCCTGTCCGTGCCGACCATGCGATTCAGAATTGTGTAAAGGCCACAACACCGTGACAAGACTCCCTGCTCATGGGAGGCTTTTGTTTCTTCTTTAGAGAAAACAAACTCTAGCTTTGGGACTTTGTTTTCTGTAAACAAACAGTTTGCAGAGCATTGCCCCATCTCTGCTAACCTGCAGTGCAGCCAGGGAAGCAGCAGTGGCTCCTCTCATGCAACAGATCTCTAAATAGGGTGAACAGTCCTAGCCTCCCTGGCAAACAGGCATATCACCTACCAGGGCCTTAATGACTCTGTTAGATTTCAGTGGGAAATTTGAGTTCCCAAAGGCTAAGTGCCTAATTTAGTTTTCTGCTGAGATTTTGCACCGTCGCACCAGTAACAGATATCTTGTCTGCCGAAATCTAAATACCATTGTTTTCTGTGGTATTTAGATTTTGGAGGATAGAACCCCTTAGCTGAGTTCTAAATCAGGCCCTAAGTCTAAAAGCAGAAGTTGACCAGGAGCAGCAGCTGGGACTGAGCCCTTCATTAAAAGACTTAGGCCCTCATTCCGACCCTGGCGGTTTCAAACCACCAGGGTGGAGGGCAGAGGAAGCACCGCCAACAGACAGGCGGTGCTTCCCGGGCCATTCTGACCGCGGCGTTAAAGCCGCAGTCAGAAAAGGGGAACCGGCGGTGGGATTCCGACCCCCTTCCCGCCAGCCTGTTCCTGGCGGTTTACACCGCCAGGAAGAGGCTGGCGGGAACGGGTGTTGTGGGGCCCCTGGGGGCCCCTGCACTGCCCATGCCACTGGCGTTAAAGCCGCGGTCAGAAAAGGGGAACCGGCGGTGGGATTCCGACCCCCTTCACGCCAGCCTGTTCCTGGCGGTTTACACCGCCAGGAAGAGGCTGGCGGGGATGGGTGTCATGGGGCCCCTGGGGGCCCCTGCACTGCCCATGCCACTGGCATGGGCAGTGCAGGGGCCCCCTAACAGGGCACCACAAAGATTTTCACTGTCTGCTTAGCAGACAGTGAAAATCGCGACGGGTGCCACTGCACCCTTCGCACCCCTGCAAATCCGCCGGCTCCATTCGGAGCCGGCTTCCTCTTTGCAGGGGCTTTCCCGCTGGGCAGGCGGGCGATCTTTTGGAGATCGCCCGCCGGCCCAGCGGGAAAGGTGAAATGACCCCCGCGGTCATTTGACCGCGGTGCGGTCTTTGGGCGGTTTCCGCCCGGCGGGAATGACCCCCTTAGGCCCTGATTATGAGTCTGGCTGTCCTAGAACCGCCAGACTCGCAGTGGCAGTCAGTCGGCCGCCAAAGTGGAGGTCCGACAGCCACATTAGGACCGTGGTGAAAGCGCCACGGTCCGACCGCTGGCACTGCCACTTTTTCACCGGCTGACGGCCTGGCGGTGCCAGCGGTCTTAATCCACCAGGGCAGCGTTGCCCTGGGGATTACCACTCCAGTGTCTGCCAGCTTTTGCATGGCAATTCCCCCGCCATGGAAAGGCTGGTAGAGATGGGGTGCTGGGAGCCCCTGCACTGCCCATGCACTTGGTATGGGCAGTGCAGGGGCCCCCATGGACAGCCCGTCTCGTTTTTCACTGCCTAAATTAAAGGCAGTGAAAAGCGCAATGGTTGCTGTCGCACCCGATGCACCGCAACATAGTCACCGGCTTGATTATGAGCTGGCGTCAATGTTGTGGGTAGTTTCTCACTGGGCCAGCGGGTGGAAATGCTGTTTCCGACTCTGGCACTGCAGGAAACTCATCATAGGGCCAGTGGATGGAAAACCGGAGTGGCCCGCCAAACTCATAATGAGGCCCTTACTGTATTCTCAATCCAGCTGTACACATGAGTTTACAGCCGCCTCAGCATTATAAACTAGGTTACACTGCACTGCTGAGTTGTTTCTCCCTAGCACAGTTGAAGAGAAAAAGCCAAGTGAAATGTATGTGGGTTAACATGCCCAGTATGGGGGGAAACCGTGCAGGAAGCTATATGGAAAGACTAATTCCCACAGTAAATACCCATTCCCTGGATGACAACTTAGAATAATTTTGTAATACCACATGTCAGATTTACTGTCCCCCAGAGTATCAGTAACTGTGTGTGCTATATTAACAATGTGGTGCACCACACAATTTATAATGATGGCTGAAGTGTTAATAGTTCAATGGCAGCTGTCTCTGCCACAAGTTATCTAAATTGCATCCCTGTCAGGATCAGCCCCATTCCTTGTCCATCTATGAGTCCTAAAATGCTTGTTTCAACCATCCAAAAATATTAACACCCGTCTTGAATAAACTCATTCTACTTCTACAATACTTTTGATTAGCCAGTAATTTTTATTTATAATAATTATTGTTATCCTACATTTGAGGTGAGTAGTGGGTACCAACACCTAACTCCTGTTTAACAAAAATTGGGTAAAAGTGCATCCCTTACAGGCAAGTAAGGTCAAGTTTACTATTCTAATTGGTGACCTCCATCAGGAGGGGGGCACTGACTCTACTGCTGGCATACAGATGCACTACAGGATAGGCAATGGGGCATGGGTTTTGCATTAGTGAGGGTACTCTGCAGGCAGGCTGTGAATGCACTGCTGAGGAAGCTCCTGGGTGATTGTAGGTGCCAGGAGCCCAGAAACAGTATAGGTCCAACAGCAGAAATAACCCGGCTCCATAATAACTAACATAAAGTTTCGAGGCCAGAAGCCTGAGTAAAGTGCTCCTGGTGACCAGAACTCAATCCCAGGAGTAAAATGAGAACTGGATTGCATGAGTCTTCCAACGTGGCCAGAGGAAATTAAGAAAAAAAGCCTGGTCTTGGGGGGGAATGCGGAAAATCAGAGTGTGCAGTGCTTTCCTACACTTTCTTAAAACCCCTTGGAGGGCCAAGCCATCTGGAGATGGCGAAACCTCTATTATTCATTTTTCTATGAAGAGGGGCATTCTTGTGGCTCTCTCCACAGAGAGAACCTTGCTCCTGAAGACCCTATCCCAGGGATCATGCTTAGAAGAGCTGTCCTAGGGCCCACATTTCAGTAAGACAACAGCAACAAACAAGTGCCTCTCTACTCTTACGGAGAGGGAGTGTGCCTCTCTAACTCTTCTTGTCTGGGTCTCGGGCAGCAGATGTCTCCTCGCCCATGCTCACTACAGGCTGGAGAAAGAAAAGAATGCTGGCCACAGGAGATAGCCGAGCCTTGTAGAGTGGGCTTCCGGCAAGGCCCCAGCATCACTGCTGCTGGGTGGCCCATCAAAGGCATTGCGGTACCTGGCTTCTAAAAAAATTAGAAACGCAGTATGAGCCCTCCTATTAAAAATTAAGCGTCTTCCTGGAAAAAGAAAAAAGCTACAAAGCTGCTCTTCATACTCATGGCTCTTAAGCAACACATACGCCCTTTAGAACGGTTCAAAAATTTTATATGACTAAGGGCCTGATTACAACTTTGGAGGACGCTGTTAATCTGTCCCAAATGTGACGGATATACCACATACCATATTACGAGTTCCATAGGATATAATGGACTCGTAATACGGTAGGTGGTATATCCGTCACATTTGGGACGGATTAACACTGTCCTCCAAAGTTGTAATCAGGCTCTTATTGTGGTGCCCAAAGAATGGAATGGGCACCACCAACTTTTTGAGAAAGTGTTTGCTGTGCCAGAGGTGCAACACCCCCTAGAAGAGCAAATATTTGCCCTAATTCTCCCAGAGGTTCATATTGAATGCCTCATGGAATTGTTTTCAAGTACTCCTAGAGCTTGTTTTTGCACATAGGGTCTGGAGTGTGAGGCTCACTGTTGGTGGGTCCTAAGACTTCACTTTCAGCATGATGACAGTGGAAGAATGATTCCTGCACACATGATATTGAAAATAGAATGCATTACTGACTATCAGAAAATTGACGACTAAATGTTGTATGGCTTAACAAGGTTAGTTGTATGGTGGTACCATTCAGAGTGATTTTAATTTCATTGGTTTGTTATGAATTATTTTTGTTTGTTATTAATGTGGTGACACCTATCATACCATGGAAGGAGAGAAAACTCATCTTGTTCAGTATCTAAACTCCCTGTCAAGGAAATGGTAAAGGTGGAAAAGAAATTATTTGTTTAAAAGCACCCTCCCACCCCAGTTACATTTGTAGCATGCTTCACCCATGGTTCCTCACCCTTGATACCTAGTGCAACTGGCTGGGTTCAATGGCTCTGTGTTATGCTTGTTACTATTTTTGATGGGATCCATGTTAAAATTGCCTGCAGGTATCTGCTGTACTTAGAGATTTAGTGAACTGCAACGTCAAGGGGTCTACATATTTCAGTCACGGAAAAAGATTGACTGGATTTTTTCAGGTCCAGAATTACAGATAGATTCCCACTATGCCCTCTGATTTACAGTGAAACTCATTCATGATGTACATTTTTGCATGCCTTACACGCGATTATTGGGACAATGCATCATTGGAAAAATAAATAAATACCTGATTAACACTGGAATGTTTTTGATCATGTACCAGTGTCCCATTTGTTAAAAGGTCTGCACTTCTACATAAAGGTGAGAGGTATACACAAATCATGCAAACAAACATTTTTGCTAGATATGACAAAATGGGCTGAAGTGAGAACCTTAAAACACACATAAAATGGTAGAATTCACAACTGCGCATAGTTATATGCAACTTGTCCATGCATACGTTTATTAGTAAACTCCAATATTACAAATTACTTTACTTTAGCTCTGGTTACGAGGCCTTAGTCTCATGGTGGCAGTCGGACCGCCGCCAAAGCAGCGGTCCAAAAGCAATATTATGACCGTGGCAAAAGTGCCTCAGTCCGACCTCCGGCACTGCCACTTTTTCAATGGCCGACGACTTGGCGGTGCTTGGCGGTGCCGGCGGTTTTAATCCGCCAGGGCAGCGCTGCCCCAGAGATTACGACTCCCATGTCTGCCAGCTTTTGCATGGGCACGGTCAGTGCAGGGCCCCCCCATGGACAGCCTCATCACACTTTTCACTGCCTGAATTACAGGCAGTGAAAGCGCATCGGGTGCTGTCACACCCGACGTACTGCAACATTGCAGCCAACTCGATTACGAGCCGGCGTTAATGTTGTTGGTAGTTTCCCGCTGGGCCAGCGGGCGAAAACAGCTGGCCCAGTGGGAAACTCATAACAGGGTCTGCGGGTGGAACACTGGAGTGGCGATCTTCCGACCCAAAGAGTTTGGCGGGCGGCCTCTGCCGCCTGCCAAACTCATAATGAATCCCTTTGTATCAAGGTGGCATCCCATGGGAAGTACAGGGATGTTCCAATGATTTGTGATGCAAAGCAGCTAGGGATGACAAGTTGTGCATCAAAATAGTATGTATCCTTGAAGCAGGCATAACGTATGAGAAAGTTTTTCTTTTCTCAAAATGTTTCCAATTTGTGTTGTTACTATGACCATACATAAGAAGTTAAAGAAGCTTTAAGCTATGGATAACTGCAATCACAGAACCATCACCATGGACCAGGCCGCAAGGATGCCCATCAACATATGGGGAATGGGATTCAGCAACACACTTTCTGAGTGCACAGTGTCTGATGCATCTTCTTCTCACCCTGAACAGCCACCAGTAAGCCCTGGGCCACGAAACTGCACACATGACCACTTTCTTTAGCTTGGGGTTTAAGAGATGCCTTTGAAGGGAATGGTGTACAAATAAGGGAGCATGACTGTGGGAAGATGCATCTTCCCACCGTTCCTTATTAGATGAATAATCTTTCCAGTGAATCAAGAATTGAAGAGGACCTCTCAAAATCCAAGAGCCATAAACTCCCTGAACTTGATATTCTTGTTGTGCTGTGCCATAAGTGAGGAGGCTCAGTTGGAAGCCAATGATAGCAATCTGGGGCATATAGTTTCAAATAAGATGAAAGAATAACAGAATGGGTGGGCGTGCACCAACGTTAATAAAGTTGAAGGTGAGGGAGAGGTACTCATGGTCAGGTTATTGTCTGTTTTAAGTATGTTCAGTAAAGATTTTACAGCGTTTTGGAGATGTGAATCGAGGGGCAGAAAAAAAGTCAAGATATATGAGATAGCATGAGGTTTGAGGTTATTTTTAATAGTTTTTGCTTCTATGACAAAATATAAACAACAAGAATATTGTGGTACAAAAATATCATGGTCAGCACATTAACCACGAATATTGACTTTACATACATATAAAGTGAAGTCCAAAAATATAAACAACCATAATCTTGTGGTCCAAAATATTAATATTTAATGATAAACATTAATGTATGAATTTATTAAATTATTTTATACACATAACAATATTTTTTTAATCAAAAATATGATATTATTAATTTTATTTAGAGAATGATACTCAGCACAAGCAAATGTAATTAGTATTTATTATTCAAATGCATTCAACAATTGTAATTAACATTTGACGATATGTATAAAAATAATTATTTTAAAAATAATAAAAGGTGGCAGAAATAATACATAATGATAAAAACAAGGTAGAAAAATAATTAAAAACAAAATGATTGTAAAAAAATGTATATGTTTAAATTACTTATACTTATTACTTAAGTCCAGAAAGTTTAGCATGTAGTAACATTACTCCAGAACAAAAAGACAAAATATTCTTAAAATACACTATTCTAATTATATTACTGCAAACGCTTTGGAAATACATGCATTTTGGGAAGGATTCAGATTTACTAATCCAGCTTCAGTCTAACCGAGATTGCTGATACAGCAGGGCGAGGTCAAATTTACCAGTCTAACTAGAAAGTAACAATCAATGGGGAAATGCATGCATTAGGTACAAAAGGACTCCAGTTCAGCAAATATTGGGGAAAGTGCGTACAGTGAGTGGGGGGCAGATTTTCTATTCAAACTCCAGTCCAACAAAACATTTGTGTAAATCTATACTTTGGAGGGAGGAGGCAATTTTCTATTGTAACCCCAGTTCGACAAATATTGGTGTGATTTTATACAGTGTGAGAAGGATCACATTTACTTTTGTACCTCAAGTCCAACAAATATTAGGGAGAATGCATACATGGGGGTGGGAAATTACATACACTGTTCTTACTCTGGCCCAATAAATATTGAAAGTTTTGCATACCTTGAAGGTTCAGTTTGCTATTTCAACTGAAGTTTAACAAACGTTGGAGAACATTTATACATGGAGGTAGAAGGCGTAAATTTACTTTTCTACCTCCAGTCTTACAAACTCTGGGTAAAATGCACACATTAGGTATGGTCATATTTTCAATTTAAATCCAGTCCAACAAATACTGGATAAAATGCATACATGTGGGCATGTGGGGATGGGGGAGGTATTGCTAAAAAACTATTCAAACTCTAGTCTAATAAACACTGGTGAAAGTGCATCTTTGGGTGGTGATTTATACTAGTCTAACTTTTTTTTAATATAGATACATTTAAAAACACATTAGAATTATTGCATACATTTAAATATAAAGCTTAAAAATCCTTAATAGGTAAAAAAAGCAATAAAATATATAATGATGAGTAATTGTTATATTTATTTATATATATATATATATATAAATATTTTTTTTTTTCTCAAAAATTCAAATGTATTTTTAAATAAAACTATCCTATCCCTTAGTCCCCAAACATACCCCACATCTCAAGAATAAATATAAGAAAATAGCTGTACAATAATATAGCATGCAAGGAAAAAATAACTGCATCAGACATGTTATGCTATATTTATTTAAAACAACATGTCAATATTTTTCATAAATTATTATGAATTACAAAATGTAAAAATAATTTCCAAATTAAAACAAAGCATAATTGACACATTGACCAATTACGTTCATTTGATGTATATATATATTTTTATTTTAACGCTATCAACCCAATTCCGCAATAAATCAAACAACCTGATTTAAAAATGTATTAAAGTGCTAAACAATGAAATTAAATATAAACACATAAATAGCAATTGAAACATAACATATTCAATTAACATTCATTTATACATAAGTTTACAAAACCCTACCCCCACAATCATCTGATAAGCCACACAACACAAATTCAAATCTAGTGAACATAAAGAGATATGTACCTAAAAAGTATAACAAATTAATCAGTAAAATGAACTAACATATGATTGAAAAAAACATCACTCACAACAACTAGAGCAAATCATACATTACTGTGATACTTTTTAAAAGTTATCAAAAAGAAACTTTACAATGACATAAATAATGAAGTTAAGACATTATGATATACAATAAAATAACATAAAACAAATAACACTAAAATAAACAATATTTTAAACTTCCATATTACTGTAAACATTTTAGAAAAAAATCAGCTATATTTTTCTTTGATATTGTTGTCCACAATTTTTATATCGCCATCCTATTCTGACCACAATATTGTCATCATACATATTTCTGAAACAAAATTTAGGTGGAACACCTTATTTTTTATTTATTAGCACTTTTGTATTTCGAGGTCAACACCTAGATTAACTATTTCATAAAAACAGTGATTAAACCTTATGATGTGTCATAACAATTCCTGTGCTGCAATATACAAACTAAAATACATTATATACACATCAATTAGCAATGTCATTTGAAGGAAAAAGTATCAGTTCAGGGCACCACCTAACCTGAATATTGCCCTTTGCAGTTGGAAGCAGACCTGAAATAACTGTCCAGAAAGTATGGGATAAATTTGGGTTAGATAGAGTTAGATGCACTTTTCAAAATTTGTTTTTGTGTTTATGACGTGTTAAAGGCTAGTATTTAAATTGGGGGGCATTGTGACCGTGGCATTCAACCAGCAGGCCCAAGCTGGAGGGAGCATCAAGTGGGCAGGCAGGCACTTCAGGGATCAACCTTGGGTTGGGTAGGGTCAGATTTGGGATGGGTGGGTTTGGGTTTGGGAGAGGGGTCTTTTTCTTTGGAGGGGCAGGCTTCTTCATGGGGAGAGGGAAAGGTACTTGAAGGGGGGCATGTGTGACAGGGGAGGACTGATGTGGAAGGGATGGGTTGGGATGTGTTTGGGGGGGCCTCTTGGATTTAGAAGGGGGGTTGGAGGGAACAGGGGAAAGGGCAAGGTGGAAAAGGAAACTCTCTTTGGAAAAATGTGTAGAGTCATTAGGAGGGGTTGGGAATTTGGAGGTTGAGGGAGTGGTGAGCGTGTCTGTGTATATTCCTTGGGTGTGTGTGTGTGTGAGAGAGAATTTCTTCTGTTGTGGGTGGTGTCTTGTGTGTGTGAGTGTGGGTGTTTGCGTGCCTTGTGGGCTGTGAGGTGGAGGTGCTGGGTGAGGGAGTGGTGGATATGAATGTGTGTGTGTTGGGGTGGTCTCTGTGGGTATGCTGGATTTTGTGGATATTTGTGTGTCTGTTGGGGTGTATCTGCAGGTACGCTGGATGTGGTGGATGTGTCTGTGGGTGTTGTAGTGGTGCCTGTAGGCATGGTGGATGTGGTAGATGTGTCTGTGTGTGTTGTGCTGGTGTCTGGGTGTATGGTGGATGTTGCGGATGTATCAATGGCTTTTGTGGTGGTGCCTGTGGCTATGTGGATCTGCTTTGTGGGTTGGTGGGGGGTAGGTTGTCTGGTGAAGTGGTGGCTGATGTTGTGTTTGGGGGTGTATGTTGAGTGCCTGCATGCCAGTGTGTCTTGTGGTGTATGTGTCAATGTGTGCTGCTTGTGTGTGTGTTGAGGTGGGTGCATGCGGATGTGTCTGTGTGCTTGGGATCGGCAGGGGAATAAGGGACTTGGATTGGGAAGAGAGAGTTGGAGGGGGGAGGAATGTGGGGGGTGACTTGCTACCATGAGTGAAGCCAGAGCCTGAAAAGATCTATGAAAGCCAGACAGGGCACTATGAATGCCTTTCATGAGAGCATTGGTCTGTTGAAGTTGGCTAGGCCAACAGCATTCACACTTCTGCCCCACAGAGATACTCCTCAGGAAGTCAATAGCCTCCTCACTCATGGCAGCAGGAGTAACAGGGGCTGGTTTGGAGTTGCCTGCAGCATAGGAAACGCCTACCCTCCTGGGTGAGAGGACATGGCCAACTGGCTGGGGAGCAACAGGGAAGGTGGTGATAGAACAGGGGTGGTGGACAAAGATGGTACAGGAGATCCCTTCCACTAGGGAGTGGCCACTAGAGGTAAAATTCGATGATGATCTTGATCCTGTCTCCTCCATGGCACTCCCCACACCCTCCAGGCTACTGGGACCCTCTGTGTCAGTGGTGTCATGACTGGAGGTACCGTGGCCAGATACATCCTCACTTGGTTGTGCCCTGTCTCCCTCGCTTGCCTGGCCTGATGCTGCAAATACAAAGACGAAAAGGGTCACCACATGTTCCTCATCACACTTGAACAACAACTGTGATTAGCAAACATTACCATAACATTAAGTAGGCCTCAGCAACAAACTACATCAAAAAACCTCCTACATTTACCATACCATATGCATTCATGGTGTCTGAACTGGCAACACTTGTCCACAAGACAATCAGGATCTCAGAAAACTATAATTACATGGCTGATGTTGTGCAATCACAGTAACCACTGAACAAGTAGGCTGGAGAAGGTGACATGGAAATACTTATTCAAAAAGAACAGATGATGGATGGGATGCTGAACTATGCAAACATTCATCAGTCACAAAGATCTGGGTTAAATCCACCAGTTTTTGCCTACAACACCACTCCCGTTTGGACCCAGCCATATGCAAATCAGCCTTGACCCTGCTCCCCATGGGAACAGTCCAGCCCGAACTGCCAAGCCAGTTTTTCTCTGGACTGGAGACAAATATCCTAGGACCAGTTTTGAGATATCACCCCTCATCAGCCAGGCTAGCTTGAATCCTGTGGTGCAGTGAGCACAGGACCCACGTCTTGGCATAACCTTCCCACTTAGGGTGACCAAATCAAAAATGATAGATTATGGACGAAATTCTGAACAATGCAGGCATTCACCCCAGTAACAAAGATCTGTCATGGTGGGGAAAAAAGCAATGGATTAAACCCAGATTGTGGGTCCCTTGCTCACTGCGCCACTGGATTCAAGCTAGCCTGGCTCATAAGGGGTGATACCGTGAAACCGGCCCCAGGATGCTTGTTACTAGTCCAGGGAGGACCTGGCTTGGTAGTTCTGGCTGGGATGCTCCCCGTGGGAACAGGGTCAAGACTAATTTGAATGTAGCTAGGTTCAAACTGGAGTGGCATGGTGGGCAAAAAAACAATAGATTAAACCCAGATCTTTGTGGCTTGAGGTAAATGTTCGCATTGTTCAGCATTCGGTCCATCATCTGCTCTTTTTTGCTTTTGTCACCCTAAGTGGGAAGGGTATGTCCAGATGTGTGTCTCGTGCTCACTACTCCATTGGATTCAAGCTAGTCTGGTTGATGAGGGGTGATACCTTGAAACTGGTTCAATGAAGCTTGTTTCTGGTCGAGGGAAAACCTGGTTTGGCAGTTTGGGCTGGACTGTTCACACTTGTAGCAGGGTCAAGACTGATGTGCATATGGCTGGGTCCAAACTGGGGTGGTGTGGTAGGCAAAAAAAGAATGCATAGTTTATCCCTCTAATAATCATATGTTCTTTTTGCTTATGGAAATACTCATGTCACACTGGAAACATATCAACAATGCACACTTCCCCGTTTGAAATGTATCCAAATAGAGTCATGGCGGTAGTACTAATGTTGCTCAGATATGCTACACATTTGGCATGGAAATGTACACTGTAGACAAAATGTGCATATTGTCGGGAAAATATTCTCTTAAATTCCACAACACAATGAATCAGCAAGTCCCAGGGAAATCACCCCTAATGGAAGGGCCCTATACAATGACATACTTTGATTGCATCAGTAGACACCATTAGTCCTTTGTATTTTGGAGAGGCCCACAGATTTGCAAGTATTTGTAGAAGGCCCCCAACATGTTGCCCAAAGGAAAGCTCCGTCACTGTCTCCATTTTTGTCCTGCAAACCTAGATGTCCGTGGATGAATAGTTGTACACAACCACATATAATGCCAACATAACTGCAAGTCACTTCTTGATGCATGCCAACAGTCTGATGACAAACCCTACCCATTACACATGTGCAGTGCACTTTTCCACATGATGCCACATCAATAGCATGGAAATGCACATTGTGTGTAAAAACTCTAGTCCTACCCATCATGTCCCTCATTTCTTCTGCAGCTGTACACGCCAAATGAGATGTTATGATGGGTGAGGGTATGTGGGAGCCAACAATCAATGGTGAAACACTCCTGTCTGCACCACATGCAATGTAGCCCTATTACAAATGTCCAGTTCCAAACACAGGTTGTCATGCACACATATGTGAGGGAATACAGAAATCATTCCATGCACACAGGTAGGTCATGCATGAAACAGCAGTGTACACATTTTGTCAAAAGAGAAAAGCACACATGCTAACATGTTGGTACAAAGAATGTTGGCAAGAGTATTGGCACATAAGTCATGCCAACAGACATTCCCCACTTACCAAGGGAAAGTATTGATCTATAGCTGACCCAAAGTACAATGTATGCTGTGTCACATGTATGATGGCCATGTTCACATTACAGACAGTAGTGAGGCCCCAGCGATCATTGCA
Source organism: Pleurodeles waltl (assembly GCF_031143425.1). Taxonomy (NCBI): domain Eukaryota; kingdom Metazoa; phylum Chordata; class Amphibia; order Caudata; family Salamandridae; genus Pleurodeles; species Pleurodeles waltl. The sequence goes on along the minus strand of NC_090440.1, from coordinate 47,845,998 downwards.
CACTGAAGACAAGTGGCCTCTGGGGGCCAAATGTCAATTTACTCATCTAACCAGACACATGGCTGAGGACAGTGCTCCATCACTTCTTTTCCTTGGTCAGTGACACTGAGGAGTAGTGGTGTGTTGCCTAGATTTTACACCCACAAACAAATATGACTTGATTGATCAATGTACAAAGCCATGCTTTGTCCCTGGAGACCAAATTGTTTGTGGATTGTACACAGTTGTGTCCTAAGTCCCTGGGCCAATAGGCAAGGCATATCAGTATTTTCTACATTCTATATCTACACAAAGTTACTCATCTACTGTTTCACACATGGCTGATCCCTAATCGTCAGGGGGATATGTCAGACCCTAACACATTAACTTTGCAATGTGACTTGCTGGAATATTCCATATACTCACCCCCTGTGGCTGCTGTGTTTCCCTCAAGCTCCTATCAAGGTCAGGGTAAGCCATTGCCAGAATGCAGGACATTAGGTGGGTCATGGTCCGACATTCGCCCTGGTCACGTTGGGAGGACAGCCCCAGCTGGACCTCCACGATCTTCTGGGGCCAGCATCTCAGGTCCTCCCACCTCTTGTGATAGGGGTCCTCACCTTCCAGGCGATGGCTCTCCATATCTCCTTCTTCTAATGGGCATTTACCTGTGTGGATGCAAGAGACAAATGAAGCGATTACAATCACAACCTTCTGGCCAAATGATTGTGTCATACATATGTCAGAAATACCAAGCAAAAAATGGTCAATTTGTCAACACACCACAAGTGTAAACTACACATGACAATAAGTACAGGGACATGAGTACACACTTTTTTTTAATCTATCTGAAGACTAACGTACTACCCGGCTCACGAGCTACAATGACTAAGCAAGCCTACTCACATCAGGTAGCCCATGCTTCAGCAACATACACTGTGATGTGAGCCACAATGAAACACTACACACCTTTGTGGCTTCTGAAGGGTAAACTCCTTAGGTCTGACTGGACACACACATTTACACTCTGCGAGATTGACTCACATTATACAGTCCCTACAGGCAACTTCCATAGCACAGACTTCACCCTTACATTGGGTGACAATGAAGGGGCTGGCATGGTGGGTACAGAAAGTGTCTTTCCTATGCATGAGTGGGCATGTGACCTACCAAATGCAGACTCATGCCACTTTGGGGGAGTGCCGTGTTATGTACCTGTACCTCAGAACACTCCTTTGGACCTATGTGTCTAAATTACAGAGATAGCAGCCAACATACAAAGGTATGCATTGTACAATTTCTGCTATGTAACCAAGCTACTGAATCACATGTTGTGACCTGGAATCTACACGCTGTCTGCACTGTGGGTCTGTCATTTGTGCAATAAATATTTTCAGGACAAATGTGACTTCTGTGAAGGTACCAACAAAGCTGTGGGAGTAAGGGACCTGTTATGAGTCAAAAACACACATTGACAATGATGCAAAATGCAGATATGGACTAGTTCTGGGATGTACCTCTGTACTCATTCCTAATCTAGTTAATGGACTGAGGCATTCAGGGCAGGTGTTGCCACTAGAGCCTCATATTGCCCACATGACAGGATCTGCTGGTGTACAGGGAGTGGGCACAGTGCCACAGTTGCATAGCCACAGTGACTCTCCCACAGGCTGGACTATGTCCCACATTGGGAGATACATTTGACAAGCCCTGGTCTCTGCAGGCTGAGTATACAGAACCTACATGACACTCACATTTCCATTACTTCCATGCATGACATTACATCATGTGGCCATCAGCAATGTGGTTTGTGGTTTGTGTGGCAACCTAAAGGGCAGAGTGAGTCAGGATATGCCTTCCAGACAACAGTTATGAAAGGCCAGATGTGGGTTGAAAGATATGTGGCACTATACACATTGCTTACAGGATCCTCAAATGACTCATACAAGATGCATATACAGCACATGCTGTCATACACACACATGTTGTCTAACATTTACAACCATCATAAACAAAGGAATGTCACTGGGCGGCTGTAAAGTCTCATTGCCTAGTTATGTGCATCCAACACATGGAGAATCTAGGACAACAACAAAGATCACACAACACAATGTTAATGAACACAGCATACAGTACTGGTCACCAATACCTGCACCATATACATCCCATTGATGCTACACAGACTGCAACAACAGGCATTCACAAAGTCTAACTAGCACACAGGGGCACATTGTACCCTGTGAGGAGGGAAAGTCAATTGTGCTCATGAGGTACTGACTTGCTACTCTGGTGAGCCATAGAATTGTCCATGCAGGGGAAGGACTTCAATCACAACCCTCTCCAGCTCCTCTGGAGAGAAGGCAGGGCCCCTATCACCTGTTGGACATGGCATGATTGCTCCCAGAGGTGGCATACAGCAGCTCAAGTAGTAGAAGTGATATTGGCAGCAGTGTCAGAAGTCAAGTGACTGATTTTGCACAACATGGCAGTCACCTCTGCCACATACGCAGTCATCTCTGTTGACAGACACACACTTTGGGCCACGAGCAACACAGGCAACAATGTTAGCCTATGGCTGTGGCCACCACAGTTGAATCTGTCTACCGTGTAGACAACTTCAGCCGGCGGTCACAGGTGGTTCCTAATATCCAGTGAAATAGGTCAGGCATCGGCCATTTTGGCAGTCTGAAATGCTGTATATGGCTTTGTAAATTGCGTCACACCTACAATATATATGTTGGATCATCAGAAACGTCCTTATTCTGTATTGTTATGTAGGTCTGACTACACAACCACACAACCACCAGTGTAGTGTGTTGCTGTGCACAGTCCATCACCACCGATGGTATTTTTGACAGTTGTAAAATACAGTCACATTTCGAGGGGCAAATGTGTAGCAGATAGTTAGGTATCTCCTGAATTCATTTTATGGACACATGTGTTGACAACCATGGAAGTCACATGTGACCCTTGTCTACTTGCCAGCTGGGATGGGCACTGGTTGTCATGTCTATCCAGTCAGAAATAGTTTTGTCTTGGTTTCGCAAGTCAAGATGCAGATAGGTAGACATACACATCTCTGATTTGAGCATGATCTCCCAATCAGAGCCACAAGCACAGAAAAGGCTCTGACCACCTTAACCCCTGCGCATGGACTCTGACTGCTGTGAGTCCTAACCCCTCTTCTGGTGCCCCTCCAGTCCAAGACCCTTGGAAGTGGGGCTAAAGATTCTCTGTCAGCCCTTTTTTGGAACTGATGCAGCGCCATGCAAACCTGATGCTGCTCTTCGCAGCACATCATTGAAACTGATGTCCATCGATGGAGCCTCAACACAAGCCCGCATCACAGCCTCCACAACTCATCAGAACAGCTGCTATGTGACGCAACCTCCATGCGGACCCCACAGCTTCTCATCGGTACTGATGCAGTCTAAAGCAGCCTCTCACAAGCCCGCATCACAGCCCTCGCTACTGTGCATCACTTCTGGGGACTTCAGCTGTGGGGCGCAGCACTCTACAACCAGGTTTTAAGGTACATTTCTTAATGGGACTAAGTTGGTCAATATGTCCAGCCCACATTGTGGATGGCCTGCAGTTGTAAGTTTATCTCAGTCCAGCGTGACTAGATAACCACAGATGAAACTTTTAGCTTTAAGCACTATTTTTCAAATGACATATCTCCAGTTTCAATGACTGTGTCTTTTCTCATTTTGCTGTAAAATAATTCATTAAACTTTACTCTATTTTATTAAATTAGTGTGGGATTTTTCTTGTGTTGTGTTTTTACTTTATTTGTGTTTGAAGTGCTGCATAAATGCTTTACTGATTGCCTCTAAGTAAAGCTTGACTGCTTTTGTGCCAAGCTACCAGAGGGTTAAGCACAGGTTAATATGGGGTTTGCTTCCGTTTCACCTAGAGTTTCACCGCCCCTCAAAGAGTAACCCAATTTCCTACACTTATCTTTTGTTAAACTTCCAAACACTTAGCAATGTAATCAAATCAAGGGGTTATACAGCTACTATCATTGATTCAGAGGGCTGGTAAGCAAGAACTAAATGAAAGAGTGGCTGCATAAGTTTGAAAATTACCTCACTACAATTGATGCTTTTGCTTACGATCCTCTAAAGAAATTAGCCTTCTTATTTAATCATATGTGTATTGCTGGCCAAAGGGTTGTTGACAATGGCTGTACCCACAATTGAAAATGCTGCTTAGGGTTTTTATATGAAAGCAAAAGAGAGAATGAGGAGCCAATACTGAGAGGAGTCCAGTGTACTCTTGGAGAGGCACAATTTCCTTAAACGGAAACAGTCTAGTGCTGATTCTGTTGAGGAATTTATTGTAGTTTATTGGGTTTTAGTTTCTATATACAGATTTGAAAATAACATAAGGCCACATGTATCAAACTTATTTGCACTAAAAAATGGTTTGATTAGCAAACGTAGGCAGTTTGCACATGCAAAATCACCTTCCCCAATGTAAGAAAGACTCACAAATATGTGAACCATTTACAAATTGTGAATGGTCGCAAAATGGTGATTTTGCATGTCCAATTGACCACCATCTTAAATCAGGTGGTAATCAGGTGCAAACTATAAAAAAGTGGCCCAGAGTGCCTCAAATGTTTCAGGAATGGCTGCATTCTCATGACGAGGAGAATAAGGATCCTGGCAGGTTTGAGGGGGAGATGAGCAAATTTTCAGAGTGTGCATTACATTGTTTGATCAGAGAGAGGAGGAGATCTATGACAAGTATAGGTTTAATTCTTCCATGATACTGGATCTAATCGCAGGTTTGCGACCACAACATCAGTGACACTCACACACAACCCATGCTATTCCCACTCATGTGCAGGTGTTGTGTTCCCTGCACATCTTAGCCTCACAAAGCTACCAGAGGGCAATAGCAGCAGCTAGAGGTGTGTCCCAAAGTGCGCTTCCACACTTCTTCAATGCATTTCTGAATGCAATGTTAACTAAAATAAAGGAGCACATCAAATTTCCCAAAACCCCATCGGACCTGCAGCTCACAAAATTGCATTTCTACCAGATAGCCCAATTCCCACATTTGGTAATTGATGGCAATGGCTCAACATGTACTCTTGTCATTGTAGGAGGCAGAGCACATGCAGTGCAATCCTCCATCCTCACACCTTACCTGAATCCGGCTACTCCAAGTGAATGGCATTACAATGCTGCACATAGGAGAATGCCTAGTGTGACGGAGAGGACATTTGGCCTGTTGAAGAGTTGCTTTTGATGCCTACACAAAAGTGGCGGGCACCACAATACAGTTTTGAGCCCTGCTGCAAGATAGTGGCTACATGTGCTATGTTGCACAACATTGCAACAGTGAGAGGCATCCCCCTGGAACCCTCAGATACGGAGTCTGATGAGGATGATGACTCATTACCACCCCGTCACCTAGCAGATGGCTCAAGAGCAGCAGAAGAAAAACAAAGACATGCTGAAATTACGTGCAATTGTTTTTAATGTAAGTAATGATGAGGCCAGGTATTGTTCCTTATTGCTACAGGTGTCACATGTATTGCCTTAACCTCAGGTCATATATTCAGACACACAACATAGATAGTTCAAAACCACATTCTCTACTCAAATCAATTGCGTTACCATAAAGATGACATGTTTTGCAATGTCCCAAAACAACAAGCACTTACATATGTCTCTATTACATTTCCATCCACGCACTCCACTGGAAAGGTCAGTTGGCTCATTGGCATCTCTTTTTGAGGCCTCAGAGACTGCACTGTATCTGGAACTGCTATGCCTATTGTCCATCGCAGGTGCTTTCACACTACTGAAGTTAGAGAGCTTCTCACTATCCCCTCCAACTAACTCACTGTTTTCAGTGATCCGGGCTGTTTGCATGTTCTCTAGTGTATTAATAACCTGCACCAATCTCCATGGAACATCTCTAATGCATTGTGCCATCTTTACTTGCATGCCCATGGCACGTTGTGACAGTAGTGTTGTTGCATTGTGAGGCGATGGAACGATCTGGTAAACCCATCCAATCTGCCCATCAATTGGTGATGACGCCTACGGTGGGTGACATGCTCCTGCTTGTCACGGTGCCCTTTCCTCGGGATCTGCATGTTGCCAAACAAAAGGACCACCTCCCGGCGTCACCAACTCAGAAAGCTATTATAGCACAGAGTTATGATGAAGCCAGGCGGGGGGAAGGGAATTAGGATAGGGAACTGCAGGGACAGAGATCTGTAAAGAAAAGGTTAGAACAAATATGCATTATTCATTCAGAACAGTATAACTCAACAATAGATTCTTGAATAAAGGCGTCTCCGTAATATTAGATTGAGACCCTTTGTGAATTGGGCGTAGCCCCTTCTTTGAATCATGGAACAAGAACAAACTGAGACCTCTGAACCTTGAGAAGGCAAGAGCCTTGGACCATGGACAGACTCTGAACATCAATCATGCAACTACTATGCATTCAAAAACATAAAGGGGGTCATTCCAACCCTGGCGGTCGGTGATAAAGCGGCGGCCAACCCGCCAACAGGCAGGCGGTAAAAAAAAATGAATTCTGACCCTGGCGGGAACCGCCAACACAGACCGCCACTATAACACTCCGACCGCCACGGCGGGACAAACAAACAGCGCGACGGTCACCGCCAACAGGCAGGCGGCAGACAACGTACCGCCCACCCTATCACAACTCACCAATCCGCCACCTTTTCCGGGGCGGGAGCACCGCCGATAAAAACACGGCGGATACAGACTACGAACGGGAAAACGCTCACCTCTATACACTCCACGAGGACGGAGGACAGCATGGAGCCCGAATTGAACATCCTACCTGCTCTCGTCTACCTGCTCATCTACCACGAGTACGAACTCCGGCGCAGACGACAACGGTGAGTACCGCACCTACGACACAGGGGAGGGGGGAGGAGGAAGGGTTACGGGCACACACATACACAATACACCCATCCCCCAACTATCTACACACCAATGCAGAGCACCAAGTCAAAGTGACACCACCCAAACCCCCCGGAAGAATGCAAAGATATAATTAAAGTGAGAAACTAAATTTATGTTTAAAATAGGTTCATTGAAGTCATGGTAAAATAGGAAAATGAAACAAAAATATTTAAGTTTAAACATTCCGTAACCGATAAATAGAGGCAATAAGTCCAGCACAGTCACTGAAATTGCAACAGTCCGTGGGCCAAAGTGTATCAACACATGGGCAAAGCCCACACAGGAGACCTGAGTCCGTTGGAGAGAACACTGCGGGGGCATCAGATGATAAAACTACAGGCACCTCAGGGGGAAGGGAAGGGGGGGCACCTCAGCCACATGAGTCCACGACGCCAGATCCACGAAGGGGCCACCATGCCCGCTGTGCCATCCTGGGGAGTGCAAAGCCACAGTCTCACAAGTCTCTACAGTGGGTGGCTTGCCCACTGTTCAATCCTGGGGAGTGCAAAGCCACAGTCTCTCAAGTCTCTACAGTGGGTGGCTTGCCCACTGTGCCATCCTGGGGAGTGCAAAGCCACAGTCTCACAATTCTCTACAGTGGGTGGCTTGCCCACTGTTCAATCCTGGGGAGTGCAAAGCCACAGTCTCTCAAGTCTCTACAGTGGGTGGCTTGCCCACTGTGCCATCGTGGGGAGTGCAAAGCCACAGTCTCTCAAGTCTCTACAGTGGGTGGCTTGCCCAGTGTTCAATCCTGGGGAGTGCAAAGCCACAGTCTCTCAAGTCTCTACAGTGGGTGGCTTGCCCACTGTAACATCCTGGGGAGTGCAAAGCCACAGTCTCTCAAGTGGATAACAGTCTCCACAGGCAATGGAGGAGGCAGGGTGGGCCGAGTGCAGCGTGAACAGTAGCTCGACACAGAACCGGCACTGTCATTGGGCCAGCGGTGCTTGAGACGGCGGGGCCCAGCGGAGCGGTGCTTGAGACGGCGGGGCCCAGCGGAGCGGTGCTTGACAGGAAGGGCCCAGCGGAGCGGTGCTTGACAGGAAGGGCCCAGCGGAGCGGTGCTTGAGATGAAGGGCCCAGCGGAGCGGTGCTTGAGACGGCGGGGCCCAGCGGAGCGGTGCTTGACAGGAAGGGCCCAGCGGAGCGGTGCTTGACAGGAAGGGCCCAGCGGAGCGGTGCTTGAGACGGCGGGGCCCAGCAGAGCGGTGCTTGAGATGAAGGGCCCAGCGGAGCGGTGCTTGACAGGAAGGGCCCAGCGGAGCGGTGCTTGAGACGGCGGGGCCCAGCGGAGCGGTGCTTGACAGGAAGGGCCCAGCGGAGCGGTGCTTGACAGGAAGGGCCCAGCGGAGCGGTGCTTGAGAAGGCAGGGCCCAGCGGAGCGGTGCTTGAGATGAAGGGCCCAGCGGAGCGGTGCTTGAGACGGCGGGGCCCAGCGAAGCGGTGCTTGAGACAGCGGGGCCCAGCGGAGCTGCTTGACAGGAAGGGCCCAGCGGAGCGGTGCTTGAGATGAAGGGCCCAGCGGAGCGGTGCTTGAGATGAAGGGCCCAGCGGAGCGGTGCTTGAGACGGCGGGGCCCAGCGGAGCAGTGCTTGAGATAAAGGGCCCAGCGGAGCGGTGCTTGACAGGAAGGGCCCAGCGGAGCGGTGCTTGAGATGAAGGGCCCAGCGGAGCGGTGCTTGAGACGGCGGGGCCCGTAGGAGCGGTGCTTGACAGGAAGGGCCCAGCGGAGTGGTGCTTGAGACGGCGGGGCCCAGAGGAGCGGTGCTTGAGACGGCGGGGCCCTGTTCAGCGGTGCCTTCATGCAGGGCGGGGCCCAGTTCAGCGGTGCCTTTCTGGACGGCGGGGCCCTGTTCAGCGGTGCCTTCCTGCACGGCGGGGCCCTGTTCAGCGGTGCCTTTCTGGATGGCGGGGCCCTGTTCAGCAGTGCCTATCTTCACGGCGGGGCCCTGTTCAGCGGTGCCTTCCTGCACGGCGGGGCCCTGTTCAGCGATGCCTTTCTGGACGGCGGGCCCTGTTCAGCGGTGCCTTCCTGCACGGCGGGGCCCTGTTCAGCGGTGCCTTTCTGGACGGCGGGGCCCTGTTCAGCGGTGCCTATCTTCACGGCGGGGCCCTGTTCAGCGGTGCCTTCCTGCACGGCGGGGCCCTGTTCAGCGGTGCCTTTCTGGACGGCGGGGCCCTGTTCAGCAGTGCCTATCTTCACGGCGGGGCCCTGTTCAGCGGTGCCTTCCTGCACGGCGGGGCCCTGTTCAGCGGTGCCTTCCTGCACGGCGGGGCCCTGTTCAGCGGTGCCTTTCTGGACGGCGGGGCCCTTTTCAGCGGTGCCTTCCTGCACGACGGGGCCCTGTTCAGCGGTGCCTTTCTGGACGGCGGGGCCCTGTTCAGCGGTGCCTATCTTCACGGCGGGGCCCTGTTCAGCGGTGCCTTCCTGCACGGCGGGGCCCTGTTCAGCGATGCCTTTCTGGACGGCGGGGCCCTGTTCAGCGGTGCCTTCTTGCACGCCGGGGCCCTGTTCAGCGGTGCCTTCCTGCACGGCGGGGCCCTGTTCAGCGGTGCCTTTCTGGACGGCGGGGCCCTGTTCAGCGGTGCCTATCTTCACGGCGGGGCCCTGTTCAGCGGTGCCTTCCTGCACGGCGGGGCCCTGTTCAGCGGTGCATTTCTGGACGGCGGTGCCCTGTACAGCGGTGCTTGTTCAGTAAGTCAAGGGAGTCAGACCTGGCCAGGACTCCCTGCTCAGTCGCCCTCCGACCGTGCAGTTGCTGGACCCTTCGGTGACGGTGTCCTGGGCCCTTGGGTGTCCTCCCTCACACCCGGGATGGGGCTTGTGGGGCCCTCCTGGTCTGCGCTCCCGCTGGCTGACTTCTCCGCCCTGCTGCCCTTGCCCTCCTTCGATGTGGCTCTCTGGGCCTTGCCTCCCCTGGATGTTGTGGCAGGTGAAGTGGCAGAACTTTGGTCCTTGGGGGCAGCTGTGTCAGTCTTCTCGCTGCGGCCCCTTACTTTACAGGTCCTCTTTCCAGGGGGGGGGGCTGGCTGTCCCCTTGCTGCTGACCGATGTATCACTGCTGGCAAAGGGGGGACTCCAAAATCCCTGCACAACGGTGACCCTTGAAGCCGGGCTGGTGGTGGCTGAGGTGCTCCTGGGACTCTTAGCAGATGGAGGGGGTGGGTCAGGTGAAGGAAAGAGGTCAAGAGTGGAGAGGTCAAGTTTTTTAGGACCAAGGTAAAGGGTAGGTGTAGTGGTTATGGGAGTGGAGGAAGAGGAGGTGGTTGTAGGAGAGTCAGGTGTGCTGTCCTTGGGTGAAGGTGCATGGGCTGGAGGCTGTTGTGAGGTGGTAGGCTGTTGGGTGGGTGGGTGGCTGCGTTTGTGTGTCTTGGAAGAGGGGGTGACAGACACAGTGGGAGAGGACACAGGGGACGTGTAAATGGCAGTGGGGGTGGTGACTGCACGTGTGCGGACTGTACTGGAGGGTGTGCTGGTGATGGAAGTACTGGCTGTTGGTGGTGTGCATGCAGGTGTGAGTAGAGACGTCACAGGGAGGGAGGAGGGAGACGAGGAGGTGGGGGACACAGAGGTGGTAGTGGCTGTTGGCATGTCTGCATCTGGGTGTTGCTTGGGTGAATGTTTGTGTGATCTGTGGTGCTTATGTCTGGATGAGCTGCCCTTGGGTGTTGAGGTGTGTGCAGGCTGGTCTGATGGTGTGGATGGGATAGCCTGAGGAACAGGAGACAGAGACAGGGTGGAGGCAGTTAGAAGAGGGAGGCTGGAGACAGGGACAATGGCTGCCGTCAGTGCTGAGGCCAGAGAATTGAACGATCGTTGATGGGCAGCCTGACCCGAATGAATGGCCTCCAGGTATGCATTGCTACGATGCACCTCCCTCTCTACCCCCTGGATGGCATTCAAAAGGGTAGACTGCCCAACAATGAGCGTCCTCAGGAGGTCAATGACCTCCTCACTGAGGGCAGCAGGGGTAACAGGGGCAGGGGCTGAGGTGAATGGGGCGAAGGAGATGCCCGCCTTCTTGGGCGAGCGGGCACGGAGAGAAGGCTGAGGGGCTGCTGGGAGGGCGGAGCTGGGGCGCTGGGTGGCGGCTGTACCTGTAGAGGCGGGGGGCACGGATGTTGCCGCCACGGCTAGGGAGCTCCCATCCGAGGACATGTCGGTGTCGCTGGTGTCACCACGGGTCCCCGTTGTGAAGCTCCCCTCGCCCTCCGTATCACTGGTGGCCTCGGTGTCTGTGCCATGGCCCACCGGGGCCTTGTGAATTGCAGCTCCCTCGTGCTCCGGTGCCAATTCTCCTCCGCCTGATGATGCTAATGCACACATGCACAAAAAGGGTGGGGGGAGAAATAAAGACAGGTTTAGTGCATGCATTGTCAACACCGTTGGCGGAGAGGACAGACACAGGAGCCTCATGCACTAAGCCGCGCAATCGGGGTACACTACTCAGTACTTGTGACTAGGCCAACAGGTCTAGGGACAACAAACGCGCACATGGGTGATGCAGGACCATGGATAGCTGTACTTGTCACCCTACAGAGGTGGGGGGCGGGGGCACAGGGACATGGCTAAAGGAGAGGACTACACTACAGAAAGCGCCCTGGCCTAATGTCACCCACAGCCCTCCTCCCCCACCCAGACACCTCCACTGCACTTAAACATAGCTGAATGTGCTGGTACTCACCCCCTTGTGTCTGCTGTGATGTCCTCACGCGCCCATCCAAATCGGGGTAGGCCACCACCAGGATCCGGGACCTCAGGGGGGTCTGGGTACGACTGGCACCCCTCCTAGGTTGGGAGGCCATCCCCAGCAGTGACTCGGCGGTCTTCCTGGTCCCGCGGCGGATGTCCTCCCACCTCTTGCGGCAGTGAGTGCCCCGTCTGTTGTGGACCCCCATGGTCCGGACTTCCTTGGCGATGGCATGCCAAATGTCGATCTTCTGATGGGCGCTGACCTATTTGACATGTACAAGGTGGAATAGGAAATATCATCAATTTTCCACATGAGAGATGTGATTGCCCCCCCCTCCCCAACCTTGCCATGTGGCACATGCTCTCATCTGTCGTGCCTTGCACTCCTCATTGTCTCCCCACCCCACCATCTAATCTCCACCCCACTCAACACAGGCATAGCCCATTCAACGTGCACACAGTGTACTTACCTGTTGGTCTGGAGGACCGTAGAGTAGCGCATACTGGGGCAGGACCCCATCCACAAGTTTCTCCAACTCTTCTGTAGTGAAGGCAGGGGCCCGTTCCCCAGTCGCAGCAGCCATTGTCTCTTCCAGACCGAGTTCACAGCAGCACTTGCAGTATAGGTCCTCTCCTGTGGATGATCAGGTCTCGAGTGATTAATCAGATAGGAAATGGCGGTCACGCCCGCGGCGGTGCGTACCGCGGCGGTGCGTACCGCGACCGCCGGCGCACCTCGTCATTGGCTCCTGAAACCCATAGGGTTCAATGTTAACCAATGCGGCTTTGCGCCGCGGTCTTCGACCGCCTACTGCTACGGTGTGCCACGCCAGCGCATTGACCTCACATCCCACTGTCACACTTCTCAGGTCAGGCAGCCGCCATTTCAAGGGCCCACATGGCTTAATTTCTACTGCGTCACACAGGCCTAGGCCTTGCATTGCCACTCATACAAGCCATTCAATGCATAGCGATTAGTGTACTGTGCAAGCTGGGTGAACGTACCTGTGGGTTGCTTGACTCTGTGCTCCATGTTGTCCTTCCTAGGCACCGCCCGCTGGGACTTGCGAGGAGAAGGAGGAATCCTCCTGTGTACCGACCGCTGGTGGACCTGTCGACAATGGAGGAACGTCATATAATACTTCGATACCGACTTGACCGAGCCACTATACATGAACTGTGTGCCCAGCTGGAGCCAGCACTGATGTCCCCCATCCGCCAACCCACAGGAATTCCCCCTCTGGTGCAGGTTCTGTCAGTCCTCCATTTTTTGTCAAGTGGGTCTTTTCAGACAACAGTGGCCATGTCATCAGGGATGTCTCAGTCTATGTTTTGTAAGATTTTGTCCAGAGTGTTGTCTGCCCTGACGAAATACATGCAGAGCTACATTGTTTTCCCTGAGGAGGGTGATTTGGCCACTGTGAAGGGTGACTTCTATGCCCTTGGACATATCCCCAACATCATTGGTGCCATTGATGGGACCCATGTGGCCTTAGTACCCCCAAAAGACGATGAACAGGTGTACAGAAACAGGAAAAATTACCATTCTATGAATGTCCAGGTGGTCTGTTTGGCTGACCAGTACATCTCCCATGTAAATGCCAAGTTCCCTGGGTCAGTGCATGACGCGTATGTTATGCGAAATAGCAGCATCCCCTATGTGATGGAACAGCTACAGAGACAACGTGTGTGGCTAATAGGTGACTCTGGTTACCCCAACCTGCCGTGGCTACTGACCCCAGTGAGGAATCCCCGGACCAGGGCAGAGGAATGGTACAATGAGGCCCATGGGCGAACAAGGAGGGTTATAGAAAAAACCTTCGGCCTCCTGAAGGCCAGGTTTAGGTGCCTGCATATGACAGGGGGATCCCTAATGTACTCACCAAAGAAGGTGTGCCAGATCATCGTGGCCTGCTGTATGCTTCACAATCTGGCATTGCGACGCCAGGTGCCTTTCCTGCAGGAGGATGGTCCAGATGGTGGTGTTGTAGCAGCTGTGGAGCCTGTGGAGAGTGAAGAGGAGGAAGACGACGGGGACGACACGGACAACAGGGACACAGTCATACAACAGTATTTTCAGTAGCACACAGGTAAGAATCACCCACGCCATTTTACATTTACTTCAGGCCTCCTGCATCTCTACTTTCTGTGTTTCCCCCCAGTTCCTTTCAACTGAATTGTGACTTTCCCTTGCCTTTTCAGAGCTGTATGACCCACTGAGTGACTTCTGCTTTGTTTGCCCATGGAGTAAAGCACATTGACATTGGTATGTTGTCATCACAATGTAACTGAACATTATTGAACCGTTAAGTGTAATACATTTGTTAAGAATACAAGCAGACTCCTGAGTGTTTTAAGTGCAATTAGTGATTTATTTTTAGTGCTACATATAGGTCCATGATAGTAAAACGGTGATGGGTGGGGGTGGAGTAATGTCCATGGCAGAGTCCAGTTCTCAGTCGCACAGGTGCATTGTCCATATGCCTGTGGAAGGATGGAGCAGGGGCAGTTCAAGGTTGGACAGGGTGACAATGTGGGACAGTGGAATCACATCAGGGGGTATCTTATGCTGGCGGGGGTCTTGGCATCCTACTCTGTCTTCCTTTGTGATCTCAGGTTCCTCTTGCGGGGTGGTTGATCTCCAGCAGGAGGTGGGGTTCTGGTGGCCTGTCGTTGTGTGGGGGCCTCCTGTCGACTAGCGCCGGCGGAGGTGGTAGGCTGTTCCTGGTCCAGGCTAGTGGCAGGGGCCCTTTGGGGTGCCACATGGTCCCGCAATGTGGTGACTATTAGGTTGAGGGCCAGGACGATGTTCCTGAGCTCCTCTCTGTACCCCATGTAGCGTTCCTCCTGCTGTGCCTGGATCTCCTGGAACCTGGCCAGTACCGTCGCCATCGTCTCCTGGGAGCGGTGGTATGCTCCCATGATGGTGGTGAGGGCCTCTTGGAGAGTCGGTTCCCTGGGCCTGTCCTCCCCCCCCTGTCGCACTGCAGCCCTCCCAGTTGCCCTGTTTCCCCGGGCCTCTGTCCCCTGGACGGTGTGCCCACTACCACTGCCCCCAGGTCCCTGTTGTTGTTGGGGTGTTGGGTCAGCCTGGGTGCCCTGTAGTGGCGGACACACCGCTGATTGACCTGTCCTGGAGACAGAGGCATGGGCCCGCTGGGTGGGAGCTGTGCTGGTATTCCCAGAGGGGGTTGGGTCTGCTGTGGCCTGTGTCTGTGTGTGGGGAACCGACTGTCCAGAGGTCCCCGATGGTCCGGGCTGGTCATCAGGTTCTAGGTCGACAGAGCTGCTGTCCTCACTGGGGGCCTGTTCTGGGGGTGGGATGACAAATCTGGACCCTCCTGGCCGGTGTGTTGGCGTTCGGGCCCTGCAGGGGTAAAATAGTATGGTTATTGCTTCTGTGTGTTCCATGGCGTTCAATTTGTGGGTGCCCTTGTCCCCCAGTGCTGGCATTCCCTTGTGGGAGGAGTTGTGAGGGTGCTTTGTGGGGGGGGGATGGGTATGTGCAGTGGTCATGCATAGGTGATGGGTGTCCATGGTTTGTGTTGGCATTCAGGGTTTGGTTTTGGGTTGGGTGGGTTGTGCTGGTGAGACATTGGCAGGGAGGATGTGTGCTGGGGGGTTGGGGGTGAGGGTGGGGGTGTGGGTTGGCATGCTGGTGGTTGGGGGGGGGGAGTAGTTGGGATTAGACTTACCAGAGTCCATTCCTCCGCCTACTCCAGCGAGGCCCGCAGGATGCAGGATGTTCAAGACCTCTTGCTCCCATGCAGTGAATTCGGGTGGAATGGGTGGGGGTCCGCCGCCAGTCTTCTGCACAGCGATGTTGTGTCTTGAGACCATCGACCGTACCTTCCCCCGTAGGTCGTTCCAGCGCTTTCGGATGTCTTCCCGATTTCTGGGATGCTGTCCCACAGCGTTGACCCTGTCGACGATCCGTTGCCATAGCTCCGCCTTCCTGGCTATTGTGGTGTGTTGCACCTGTGTGCCGAAGAGCTGGGGCTCTACCCTTATTATTTCCTCCACCATGACCCTGAGTTCTTGGTCCGAAAACCTGGGGTGTCTTTGGGGTGCCATGGGGTGGTGTGGATGAGGTGTGGGGTGGTGTTTGTGGTGATGTGAGTGGTGGTGTGTGGTGATGTGTGCGTAGATGTGGTGTGGTTGATGATGTTGTGTTCCTGTGTGTGTTGGGGTTTTCGATAGCTGTGCTCTCTCTCTCTCTCTCGCCTTCTCTCCGATTTTCTAGTAGTGGGGGTTTGTGGGTGATGTGGGTGTGTGTTTTGTAGTTGCTTGGATGTGTGGGAGTGTTGTTTGTATGTGTATCAGGTGTGTGTATTTCAAATTGTCCAATGTGGTTGTGTTTTGGAGCTGGGTGTGTATTTTGACCGCGGCGGTGTGTACCGCCAATGGAATACCGCGGTTGAAAGACCGCCGCGTGGATTCGTGGGTCGTAATGGCATGGGCGTGTTTGTGTTGGCGTGGCGGTGGAGGTTTGGTCATCTCCAGTTTATCGCTGCCCGCTGATGAGGCGGCCTTCCGTGGATGTCGGGTTTTCGGCGGTTTGGCAGTTGGAGGTCAGAATGACCGTGGCGGTTTACCGCGGCGGTATGATGGCGGTCTTCTGACCGGCGGTAAGGGCCTTTTACCGCCGAGGTCAGAATGACCCCCAAAATGTTTGGTCTCAGCCTAGAAATTTGCAAAGACTTAAATATGTATCTCACATATCATAAAAGACATAAATATGTATCTCACATATCTTCAAAGTCTTAAATATATATCTCACATATTATGCTTCCAAAAACAATGAAACTATGATTTGCTTATCTTTGAAACGTTTTCACATTTGCCGCCTAGGCCTGAAAGTTTTACTCATGTAAACTGAAGCACCTTGATTATTGGACCAAGGGCGCTTTACTCATGTGAACTGAAGTGCTTTGATTGCTGTGCCAAGGGCGCTTTGTTCCTGTGAACTGAAGCGCTTTGAATGCTATGCCAGGGGCGCTTTACTCCTGTGAATGGAAGCGCTTTGAATGCTGTGCCAATGGCACTTTACTCCTGTGAACTGAAGCGATTTGAATGCTGTGCCAAGGGCACTTTACTCATGTGAACTGAAGCGCTTTGAATACGGAGCCAAGTGCGTTTTACTCCTGAGAACTGAAGCGCTTTAAATGTCGTGCCAAGGGCGCTTTACTCATGTGAACTGATGTGCTTTGAATACCGAGCCTAGTGCGCTTTACTCCTGTGAACTAAAGCGCTTTGAATACCATGCCTGGGGCACTTTACCAATGTGGCCTGAAACGCTTTGCTCGTTATGCTAAGGGGCGCTTTACCTTTGGAAGTAACAACTCCCTTCTAGATTGGGCTCATCAAGACCTTACTGCTACGAGTACAACCTACTCGTATCTGAATTCACCATGAAAACAAGGATACTCTGAGTTACTGCCAAACTGCCATGCAGGAATTCTGCTCTTCTTCAGAGGAAACCCTCACGAGGTCTGACTGCATCGACATCTTCAAAATAGTGAGCAACGTGCTTGGGTGTGGCTGGGGTTTATAGGCCCGCCACACCCCAAGATGGCTGCTGCCTCTAAAAACATGGGAATTGTAGTCCCTTCATAGAATAGCACTGATAAGTGCATCTTGTCCACCAATGTCCTGAACCTGCAGCTACATGAGCTTTACCACAGGGCAGACGACACTGATGGCCACTTTTGGAACAAGCGGGGATGACAAGTGGTGCGTATAAAGCGCCTCAAATCTGCACAGCTGAGTTTCGGGCGGGACCTGGACCGCGCACAGCCTTATTCCTGACATTACACCCCTCTCCCAAGCGCGGTCCAGGGCCTGGTTTATCAGGATAGAGGAGGTGAAATTGTCGCGCCAAACGTGGTGCATGGACATGTCTCGCAGGTTCCCAAGAGTCATTTTCCGGTCCGTATCCTTTCCAGGACACCAAGTACCAAAGAGAAGACCCTCGATATCTGGAGTCTAAAATAGATTTCCACCTCATACTCCTAATGACCTTGGACTAATAGAGAAGCAGGTTGTGTGACACTTGAGGGCGAAGCAGGTTTAAGAAGCGAAGTCTGAAACACTGGATGAATTTTCAAAGACAATTGTAATTTTAGTTTATATGTTACTGGGTTTACTTGTCATAGAACTTCATAGGGCCCTATGAATTTTGGATGAAACATATTTTTATTTTTGAGTACAAAGTTTTTTGTAGATAACCAAACTCTATCTTTGTCTGTATATTGAGGACCAGGCTGGTGTTTTTTGTCATATTGCATTTTATATTTTTTCTTTGCTTGATGAAGATTTGTTTGCAATTGTGAATGTACCTTTTTCATGTGTGTTAGCATGTCCGTGACTGCTGGAGTGGTTTGAGTAGAAACAGGTAACGTAACTGGCAAAATGTGCGGATGACGCCTATATAACCATAGAAAGGAGTTGAGTTTATTGAAGAGTGGTGAGAGTTATTATAAGCCAGTTTTGCAAGCCACAAAAGATCCAGCCAGGTTTTAGGAGACTTTGGGGCTCATTCTGAGCCCGGTGGGCGGCGAGAGCCGCCCGCCTGGAGGGAGCCGCCAAATGGCCGCTCCGCGGTAGAAAGACCGCGGAGGCCATTCTGGCTTTCCCGCTGGGCTGGCGGGCGACCGCCAGAGGGCCGCCCGCCAGCCCAGCGGGAAACCCCTCCCCACGAGGATGCCGGCTCCGAATGGAGCCGGCGGAGTGGGTATGTGCGACGGGTGCAGTGGCACCCGTCGTGTATTTCAGTGTCTGCAAAGCAGACACTGAAATACAAAGTGGGGCCCTCTTACGGGGGCCCCTGCAGTGCCCATGCCATTGGCATGGGCACTGCAGGGGCCCCCAGGGGCCCCACGACACCCCTCACCGCCATCCTGTTCCTGGCGGTCGGAGCCGCCAGGAACAGGATGGCGGTGAGGGGGTCGGAATCCCCCATGGCGGCGCAGCAAGCTGCGCCGCCATGGGGGATTCCCAGGGCAGCGGAAAACCGGCGGGATACCGCCGGTTTTCCTTGTCTGACCGCGGCCAAACCGCCGCGGTCAGAATGCCCTCCGGGGCACCGCCAGCCTGTTGGTGGTGCTCTCGCATCCCCGGCCCCTTTGTTGCATAACATCGTAAGTATTGTTTCAGAGTTTGGTTCAGTCTCTCTGTTTGACCATCCGTTTGTGGATGATAACTAGTAGATAAGGTCGAATAAAATTGTAAAGCCTTGCACCATTGTTGCCAAAAACGTGCAGAAAATTGTGTCCCTCTATCAGAGAGGATGACTCTTGGAAGTCCATGAAGGCGAACAATGTTTTCTAAGTTGATAGTCGCTAAGGTGTCGGAGGTTGGGAGCCCTTTACAAGCAATGAAATGAGCATATTTAGTAAGGCTGTCCACCACCACAAAAATGGTTGTAAATTGCTTTATTTGAGGAAGACCAGTAATAAAATCTATTGAGATATCTTCTCATGGATGATTGGGAACGGATAGAGGTATCAGTAGACCTTTGGGCTTGCTATGTTCGCTTTTGCATCTTGCACATACGTCACATGATTGTAGCATTTGTTTAAGGTCGTGAACGAATGTAGGCCACCAAAAATACCTTTTCATGAGTTCTATTGTTTTTTGAGGACCTGGATGACCTGCCAGAGGATGACTATGTAACCAATGAAAAGTTGTTTCTCTTAACTCCTCATTAGGCAGGAATACTCGAGATTCGTGTAGAGGTAAACCTTGTTGAATGGACCTTTTGGTGTCTTGTTGTAACCACTCTTGCCACTTGGTGATATGAAAATGATTACGAATGAGATCAAAGAATTTCTCGGCTGCTAATAAACACAACACTTTTGATGGCGTTATAATAGGAATGGGTTTTTGTTCAGTATGTGTGATCGAAGAATCTTGCCTAGACAATGCATCAGCCTTATGATTATCTACTCCTGGTCTAAACGTCACTATGAAATGAAATTCTGCAAAGAACAGCATCCATGTCAGTTGTCTGGGAGTTAGTAGTCTGGCAGAACTCATAAATTGTAATTGTCTATGATCAGAATATATAGTTATGGTGTGTTTTGCTCCCAACAGATAATGTCTCCACTCTTTGAAAGCATTACGAATTGCTAGTAATTCTTTTTCGGCTATGGTGTAATTCTGTTCAGCTTCATTCAATTTTCTTGACGCATAAGCTATGGGGTGCAGTTGTCCCGTTTCTCGATGATGTTGGGACAGGATGGCTCCAACAGCAACATCGGATGCATCAGCTTCCACAATGAATGGTTCCTCCACATTGGGGTGAGCTAGAATGGGAGCTGTAGTAAAGGCCCTTTTTAAGTCTTGAAATGCTTCCTCTGTCTCTTGGGACCAGTTGAAGACGGCCTTTTTCCTTAGAAATTTGGTGATTGGTGCCACCTTTTGGGAGAAGTGATGGATGAAGCGTCGATAAAAATTTGCAAAACCCCAAAAACATTGAACAACACATACTGATTTTGGTGTGGGCCCTTCGGATACAGCTTGAATTTTTCTTTCAGTCATTTTCATGCCATCAGGTGCTAAAATGACTCCTAGAAATTCAACTTCTTTGGTATGGAATTTGCATTTACTTAGTTTGCAGAACAAATTATGTTTTTGTAGAGTTTGTAATACCTTTTTTACATGTTCTTCATGTATTTCTTCAGAGTTTGAATACATCAATATATCATCTATATAAACGATGACAAAGATGTCTAGACATTCTCTCAGAACATCGTTTAGGAAATATTGAAAGTCTGCTGGGGCATTACATAGACCAAAGGGCATCACTAGATACTCAAAGAGGCCATAACGAATCTTGAAGGCCGTTTTCCACTCATCTTCCTCTCGAATTCGAAATAGGTGATAAGCACCTCATAAGTCAAGTTTGGTATAGATAACGGTGGATTTTACCTGGTCTAACAAGACTGGTATGAGAGGCAGTGGATATTTATTTTTAACTGTGACCTTATTTATCATTCTAAAGTCAATACAAGGCCTCAAATCGCCATTAGCTTTGAGTACGAAAAACAGCAGAGAAGCTGCTGGAGATTGTGATGGCCGAATTAGCTTGTTGGCTAAACATTGATCAAGGTATTCTCGTAGGACTTGATTTTCTTTCTCTGATAATGCATAGATTCTACAATTTGGTATATTGGCACCAGGTACCAGGTCGATCTGACAATCTTACGGCCTGTGAGGTGGTAAGGGACTCACTTTCTTTTCACTGAAAACGTCAGCATATTCTGAATACTGGGATGGCAGATCTATTTCCTTCTCAACTGCAGTAGCAATAGAGTATTGAAGATTTCCTTCTTTGTCTCATCTTGGTTGAAAACATCTTTTTGCACAACAGGAAGAAGTAAAACTCAAAACTTGGTTGTGCCAGTCTATGCATGGATTGTGTAACATTAACCACAGCATTCCTAGGATAAAACCATATTGGGGTGCTTGGATTATATTGAAGCGAATGATTTCACAGTGGTTCTGATTCTCAACATCTTTGCAAATCATTTGTATTTGTGAGGTTTGTTTTGTAACGGGGCCTCCTGCCAATTCACTGCTATCAACTGCATTAACAACTTCTGGAATCTTTTTCTTGACACTGGGTATATGTAAGTCTAGTGCAGTTTGTTGGTCCACAAAATTTCCTGTTGCCCCTGAATCAATCAGAACTTGTACATTATGTATTTTTCCCTGCAGAGTCATTTGTACTAAAATTAAAAAATGTTTGACATGACGATTCGTGCACGAGCACATTGAAGGGATTGTTCATTTGCCCAAGAGGTCCCCTTCGTTTTTTCTTGGGCACTTTCGTTTTCCTGTGAATCTTCTAAAGCAACTGCTATCTTTTTCTTTGTTACACATGTTGGATCAATTTTACCTTTGGGTTTCTTTTGACATTCTTTCATGAAATGACACTTTTTTCCACAATACAGACACTGACCATTTCTCCGTTGCATGTTTTTCTCCTCTTTGGTCAAAGATGGGCAAACAGTTCTGATATCCATTGGTTCTATCATAGAATATGAGGACAATTGAAGGTGTCTGGACCTTTCCGTTCGCCAGTTAGTTTTTTCCCATTTTTTCCTTACTCCTTTTCTTTCAGAGAGCCTATGATCTATCCATAGGGTTAGATTAATTAAATCAGTGCAAGTTTCTGGTTGAGGTTCAACTTGGCCCAATACATTTTTTAGTTCGTCTTTTAGCCCTTGATAAAATACTGCTGACCTTTTTCCCTCAGGCCAAGCGGTTTCCACTACTAACCGGTTGAAGTGTAACAAATACGTTATGAAGTCTTTGTTTCCTTGGCGTAATTCTAGTAACTCTTTGTCTGCAGACATAGTTATTGTGCCTGTCAAATACCTTTACAAATTCTTCTACAAAACAACACCATTTATATAAAAGGAGACTGTCTAATCGAACTAATGGCACTGCCCATATATTATATTATATTATATTACTGCCCAAGTAGCTGCATCACAATTCAGATATGATATCAGAAATGCAATGCTAGATTGTGCGTCCGGAAAGTCACTTTGACGACACGTAAAATGTAATTCCACCTGTGTGAGAAAATGTTTAACCTTATTGGGGTCACCTGAAAACCTTTCTGGTGCAGCTAGAGGAATCTGTGTCGGCACATTCACAGCTATTTTAGTAGGTGTGGAAAGCGTAGGACGAGACTCAGATTCAGAACTATCCATCTTACTCTGTAACTGGGTTACTTTACTAACTAAATCAGCTTTAACATTTTTGAGTCTGTCAAATCCCTTTGCATTTGAACGACTGCTTGCGTAAGGGTGTCTAAGGTGGCCATTTTGCGCAGCTCACATACAGGCCAAGAGGAAAGTATAAATTCATGGGCCCACTATTCTGTCACGGTGCCCTTTCCTCAGGATCTGCACGTTGCCGAACAAAAGGCACACCTCCCAGCGTCACCAACTCAGAAAGCTATTATAGCACAGTTATGATGAAGCCAGGCGTGGGGAAGGGAATTAGGGTGGGGAACTGCAGGGAGAGAGATCTGTAAAGAAAAGGTTAGAACAAATATGCATATATTCATTCAGAACAATACAACACAACAACAGATTCTTGAATAAAGGCATCTCCGTGATATCAGATTGAGATCCTTTATGAATTGGGCGTAGCCCCTTCTTTTAATCATGGAACAAGAACGAACTGAGAACTCTGAACCTTGAGAAGGCAAGAGCCTTGGACCATGGACAGACTCTGAACATCAATCATGCAACTACTATACATTCATAAACATAAAACGTTTGGTCTCAGCCTAGAAGTTCGTAAAGACTTAAATATTTATCTCACATATCATCAAAGACGTAAATATGTATCTCACATATCTTCAAAGACTTAAATATGTATCTCACATATTATGCTTCCAAAAACAATGAAATTATGATTTGCTTATTTTTTAAACGTTTTCACATTTGCCACCTAGGCCTGAAAGTTTTACTCATGTAAACTGAAGCACCTTGATTATTGGACCAAGGGCGCTTTACTCATGTGAACTGAAGCGCTTTTATTGCTATGCCAAGGGCGCTTTAGTCCTGTGAACTGAAGTGCTTTGAATGCTGTGCCAAGGGTGCTTTACTCCTGTGAACTGAAGCGATTTGAATGCTGTGCCAAAGGCGCTTTGCTCATGTGAACTGAAGCGCTTTGATTGCTGTGCCAAAGGTGCTTTACTTCCTGTGAACTGAAGGGCCAAGGGCGCTTTACTTCCTGTGAACTGAAGCGCTTTGAATGCTGTGCCAAGGGCTCCTTACTCATGTGAACTGAAGCACTTTTCTTTCCGTGCCAAGGGCGCTTTACTCCTGTGAACTGAAGCACTTTAAATGTCGTGCCAAGGGTGCTTTACTCATGTGAACTGAAGCGCTTTGAGTACCGAGCCAAGTGCGCTTTACTCCTGAGAACTGAAGTGCTTTAAATGTCGTGCCAAGGGTGCTTCACTCATGTAAACTGAAGAGCTTTGAATACCGAGCCTAGTGCGCTTTACTCCTGTGAACTGAAGCGCTTTGAATACCGTGCCCGGGGCGCTTTACCAATGTGGCCTGAAACGCTTTGCTTCTTATGCTAAGGAGCGCTTTACCTTTGGAAGTAACAACTCCCTTCTAGATTGGGCTCATCAAGACCTTACCGCTATGAGTACGACCTACTCGTATCTGAATTCACCATGGAAACAAGGATACTCTGAGTTACTGCCAATCTGCCATGCAGGAATTCTGCTTTTCCTCAGAGGAAACCCCAATGAGGTCTGACTGCATCGAAGTCTTCAAAATAGTGAGCAACGTGCTTGGGTGTGGCTGGGCTTTATAGGCCTGCCACACCCCAAGATGGCTGCTGCTTCTAAAAACATGGGAATTGTAGTCCCTTCATAGGATAGCACTTATAAGTGCATCTTGTCCACCAATGTCCTGAACCTGCAGCTACATCAGTTTTACTACAGGGCAGATGACGCTGTTGGCCACTTTTGGAACAAGCGCCGATGACAAGTGGTACACATAAAGCGCCGCAAATCTGCGCAGCGGAGTTTCGGGCGGGACCTGGCCCACGCACAGCCTTATTCCTGACATGCTGCATCACTGTGCAGAATTCCTTAATGGCATTACTATTCTCCCTTAAATTGTCTGCTGTTTCTTTCTATCCTTCTAGCAGTGTAGCATTCAGCTGGCATATGTTGATATTCAGTGTCACCAACTGTCTATGCATTGATTTCATGTGCTTAAAATGTAGGCGATGTACCCTCAACATGGATGACTCCAGACCGCCATATACAGATGAGCCCTCACCTTGTTCTGAAGTCAGTCTGACATCCACTCCACACTTCCTGAGAGGAGTTTATTGGCACTGAAACAGGGACTGATGTCTGTGGGTGGGCCAATCCTCTGAAGGTGGTGTATGCGTGTCTTGTGACATGTCATCGGACTCTAGGTTGAGCTCAGGGTGCGGTGCCACTGTTGCCCTGCGTCTGGTTTGTGCAGGGGTCATGGATGGCTTAGACACAATATTTTTGACATCTGTCAGTGGCTGGGTTTCCTCATTTCCCCTAGTTTCTGTTTCTGCTGCAAGTGGTGCAGGGACATCGCAACATCAATGAGAAATATTTCAGTTACAGAATACTCTTGCATGTCTCTTTTCTATGTTGCTTTTCTGCTTGTCATTTGTATTGTCTATGTGTATGGGGATGCACAATGTTGCAATGTTTGATATTGGTTCTCTATTGGTGTACAGACCACCACTCCCATTATGCATTGTCGGGTTGCATGGAATGTGTGGAATGGACTTTTTTAACATTGGGGGATGACACTGATTTTTTCGATGGTACAAGTTTCCCTCCACATATTGTAAATCAAATATTTTTATTCATTACGTTTTCTGGTGCTGCGTGTGGCTGAGGTGTCAATCTCAGTGATCCCAACAATGCTTGCAGGCTGTAGAGTTGCCTCTACCATGTCCTCCAAGGGGGCGTATTGAGTCTGGATGGATGGGCCTCTGCCAGTACTCCTTGCCTCTGCAAACCTGTTTGCTACTATCTCCATCATCCATGTACGTAAATCATACCATTGCTTGGGTATCTTCTCAATGAATCGCTGCATCACTCCCACCGCGCTGATCTTGGACTGGGTGTCATTCCATATTTTCCTCTTCTCGCTCTCTGGGAAATAGTAGACTTTTACCAAAGAGCTTGTCATGGCTCTTTACCACCTCTACTGTGAGCACCTCAAGTTCCTGCAAACTGAACTTAAGTTTCCTTCTGCAGCCTCCAGCATCCTTTGCATTTCCCTCAGTGGCCATGATGTGTATTGCACCTGGAAAACACTACAAACTGTCTACCCAGTGGTCAGCTCATGTAGTCTGCCTTCTCCTGTGGCTTAGGCTTCTGGATACAGCAAGGTCTGACGCACTTCTTGTGAAGTCATCAAGCTACTCCAGAATGCAAAATTCACAAATTACAATTGCCAAATTGTGATTCACTATTTTCCCAAATCACTATTTGTGACTGTGAATATTTGGTAATCACAATTGAATTTGTGATTACTGTGTTACAACACATTTGCGATTACCAAATAGTGATTCGGTAAAATTAGCTATTTAGTAATCGCTAAAGTGGTGCTTGGTACATAGCTCCCATAGATACATACATAAGGAACCTATTTGTGTTTAACTGTTTTTCTAAGAAAACACAAGAACGTTTATTGATGTGTTGTAATCCCCCTTTGTCAGAGATTATAGACAAAGCTAAGCTAAAAGCACAGAAAGATCTTTTGTGTCAACTCAAGCTTTGTCTGCTTAAGGGGAATTATCCCCTAATGGTTATATTTCTGCTAATAATCCTGCGCAGTGAACTTTAATTGTCAGAAAAATAAGACAATGCAAAACACCTGGTACAGATGTGGTCCCAAAAATCATATGGAAAGTAGTGCCTCTTGTCTTGTTTTTGGGGTAAAAAAGCAATGATTGTAAAAAGACTGGACATTTCCAATCTGTTTGCAGAGCTACTTTGAATGTTGCCAACAAAATTAAGATTAGTAATGTGAACCAACAAGATGAATGATGCATGTGCACATGAGGGTTGAGTGTGTGGAAGGATTTAGCAATGTTCGATTGACAGTGGATACTGCGAGAAAACCTGGCATATCACAAGTTTTGGTATAAATCACATACAACTGGAACTGAGGTTATTCACAAAGCTTTTGGTGATTATGAAATTGACAATTTGGGATACTTTGAGACAAAGCTTGAATGTACATAGAGAGAAATTTGGATGAAAGTGTATGTGGTTGTGAAGGGATGTGATATTGTAGGTTGGAATGATTTAGTGAGACCAGGCATTATTTTGAGGCTCGAACATAAAAACCCAATTGTGTTCAGAGATAAGACCATTTTAGCTGTGAATACTGATGAGGATGTTGTGCAGACATTGGTGGCTAAATATGCAAGGGTGTTAAGGTAGGTAAAGGTAAAGCTAAAAGTAAAGCTAAAGGTAAAGAAGAGAATATTGGTTTTGAGTAGTGTATTAAACTTAAGGAGAATGCTGTGCCAGTTATACATAAGGTTAGGCCCATACCATTGAGTGACAAGAAGGACTTAAATATTCTGTTGGACAGATTATGCTTGGAAGGAATAATAACTCCCACTGTTTCTTCAGAATGGGTTTTCCCACTTGTTTTAACAATGAAACATTCAGGTGAATTACATTTATGTGTAGATTGACAATCTTTGAATCAGAATATTTTGGTAGATTGTCATCCTCTGCCCCGTATCCAAGAGATGTTTGCTAATAATGATGGAGCTAAATATTTTTCATCAATAGATTTGCACTCAGTTTACCATTAAATTCTTCTGAGCAACTTTTGTGACACACCATGGTGCTTATGAGTATTTACAATTGTCATTTGAGTCAGCATCAGCAGTCAGTGTCTTTCGAAGGATGATGGAAAGCTTTTTGGGGGTTTGAAAATGTACATGCCTTCCACGCTGATATTTTAATTCAAAAGGCACCACCTCTCTATGACAAAGATTCATTATGCTCATCTCTAGGCTTATGTGAGTGTTATACCATGTTTGTCCCATATCA